>NC_137213.1:27501759-27696759 GCF_949987685.1 Ammodytes marinus | reverse complement strand
TCAACAAATATTCCAATGAACCAAAATTAAAACTTCCCACAGAATGTGAAAGTAATAGGGGATTAATGCTTTAAAAGTGGAGTTCACACACACACGCACACGCACACACACACACACACACACACACACACACACACACACACACACACACACACACACACACTTATATCATCATATTGCTAATTGAAACAGGCTCAACTGAAACCAATTTATCTTAACAAAAAGGCCTTTACACAATTGAGAATAACACTTCTTTGTTAAGAGAGAAACAGACTTTAGAAAAACCAGCCAAGAATGTTGATTTGTCAGACATCATGGGGAGTAAAACAAACAGACTGTCTGTGGCTATTTCACACCTCAGGACTCCACTGAACAATCATTTCCCATTCCGCCCCATTCCTGAGTGACTTCACTGTTTGACTGTGTTTGTTTGTTTGTTTGTTTACTGTCCTGCATTCATAGCAACACACACTTGGCACCGCTCCACCTCACAAATAAATGACTCTGCCAAAATAATCAAAGAAAACAAAAATGACATTTAAATTCTACTATAGTTGGATGGCAAAACTATTGAGGCACTCAGAACGAAAAAGCAAAAAAAAAAAATATACTTCTGAAGGACAGAACTGGACACTATAGCTGTTGGTCTCCATCCATGTGTCCAGTGGCTATTGACCAGTCAAGCAACCATGGATGGACAAGTGGTTAAGGTGTGGAGCGACAGATGCAATTTTACCAACAGGGGTTCAAATCGTCTTGGCACAATTAATCAAGGTAATTAACAACGATGTTTGAAATTTAGTGCTACATTTCCTACAGGAGAGGTAACACAACAATGATGTAAGAAAAGGGCTAACTCCAACCAATGGTCATGTTTTCAACCTCTGTTACGACCCTGGGCCGTATGTTTCTAGTTCTGTTTTGTTCTGTGCTGTTTTCCTTTTGTTTTCATCTGAGAGTGGTGTGGGAGTGAGACCTCTGTGCGTGCATGATCTTTTCTGTGCGGGTGCAGGTGCGGGTGATTGGCTCCATGAGTGGCGGAAGCTGATTGGCTCACTATCAGCCTCCGGGCATTCGGGGGCTCCGCGGGATTCACTCAGCCGGTGGCATGATTGACAGCAGCAGCACCCGCTCACGATTTCCCGAACCACGCTTACTATTCTTTGTTATGTGTTAGTTGTTGTATCAGATTATGTTTCCGTTGGGGTGAGTTGCCTTTTCTTTTGCAGAGTTTGTCTCTTGGTTTTGTTAATGTTTAGGTTAGGGTTCTGCTCGTGCTTTTGTTTCCAGATAGGTTGTTTTGGCGTTAACTCACCCTGAAGATTTATGTTGCTTTTGTTCGATTCCTGTTCAGTTATAATAAATTAACATTTATTTTACTTAAGAAAAGTCGTTGTGTGGTGGTTTGGGGAGCGGGGAGCGGGTACCTGTCGCATTTGTGTTGTGTCTCTGGTTCCCCTTGACCGGGGCATAACAACCTCTCAGAAAACATGATCGACTTCTGGTCAATTTGCAACGCTTGAAATGAACATTTCCGAATCGTAAAGTAGTTAAGAGATATGTCAGTGACCAGGATGGCCGAGTGGTTAAGGCGTTGGACTTAAGATCCAATGGACGCATGTCCTCGTGGGTTCGAACCCCACTCCTGGTAGAACATCACTTTACTTGTTTCAAAGACATAGATGATGTAAGCTGATGATTCCCCAAAGGCACAAGGCTCCACACACACACACACACACACACAAATGGTGATCAGTGAAAACAACCTGATGCATTTTATCCTTGAAATTGCACAAGATTGACTATACAAGGAATACAATTGAAAGCAAATCTGTATCGGATCTGTTTATTTTGAGTAATGGCAGTATGGGAAAAATGGCCGTTCATTGTTAGAAAGTGACAAGTGTTGGGGCACTCCGGTGGTGTAGTGGATAGAGCGCTTACCATATTGACTCCGGCCTTCGTTGCAGTGGTCGCGGGTTCAAATCCGACTTCTGGACCTTCAGGTCATCCCCCGTCTCTATCTGTCTCCCCATTTGAACTCTGTACTATCTAATAAACACTGAAAATGCTAAAACATAAATAAAAAAGTGTTTGTCGGTGTCTGTCTGACCTGTCAATGATGCCACACATGTCGATCTGCAGGTGGCTGTAATTTCCCAGAAGTCTTTGCTGCACCATCATCAGGTCGACTGGCTGACTGTCCACACGGAGGAGACGCATGCAGCCCTGGAATGTATCGAACGGGTTTTTACAATCTTGACCACCGTCTTCTTCAGCAGGACAACCTGGGTTAAGAAAATAAAGATGGCAGTTAATAGCCAATCGAAACACAGTAAAGAGAGTGACATAAGAGTAGTGGACCAATCAAAAACAGTGATGGTCGACAAGCGGAAGCCAATATATCTGCAGTATTTAGTTAAGTTGGTTTATTGGTCAATGGCTACATTGAAATGTGTCTTCTCGAATATCCCCTCTCAAGTTACCACACTTCGGAGGGGGTCAGAGCGCAGGGTCAGCCATAGTACAGCACCCTCTAGAGCAGTTTGGGGTTAAGTGCCTTGCTCATGGACACAATGGTAGAGATTGTGGGCAGGGTAGATAGTAATAGTTAACCACCAGTTTTCCTACTAACCGGTGCCAGGGATCGAACCAGTGACCTCATGGTTACTGGTCATCCCCTCTTTCCTCAAGGCCATTTATATAGTAAAGAAAATAATGACTGTGCACTCTATGTATATGATGAAAAAAATTCTAAGGCATTAACAGAACATGCCTGCACTGAAATATTGCTGAGCACAGAGAGAGGACAAAGAGATGAGATTTAAGTGGAACTAGACAGAGAGGAAGCCAGTGGAGAATGATACAAAAGGACAAAACAGCAGGTAATATCAGTGACTGGTGAGTAGACTCCAGCTCAATGCAAGGTGCTCTTGAAGTTACTAGGAAAATCAATGAAAAAGGAGAAAAGGAAGAACTGAGGCTTACTTCAGGCACACTCACAAAGAGCCATGGATATAGCTTAAAAGCCTTTATTAGTAAGGGGGGCATATCGGGTTAATATACCAAATGCCGACCTGTTTCCACACACACACACACACACCCACACACACACACACACACACACACACACACACACACACACACACACACACACACACACACACACACACACACACACACACACACACACACACACACACACACACACACACACACACACACACACACACACACACACACACACACACACACACACACACAAACACACACTAGGGTCTTCTTAAGGTCTTGATTAAAAATGTTTTTCAATTAATTACGCCAAAAGGAGAGAGAGAGATTGGAGAGAAAGGAGAGAGAAGAAATAAAATAGGAAAAGAAAGGGAGGAAGGGCAGCATGATAGAGAGACAGAGTGAAAGGGAGAAAAATGAGCGAAAGATAAAATAGACTTATAGACTTCCATCATAAAACAGCCATGAGCAAGTCAAATAAAACCAAACAGATAGTAAAACTCGCAGTAGCTTCTCTGTATAAAAAATCACATCATTTTGAACTACATTTACAGTTGAAAAAGTAAATAAAAAGAAGAATAAATTATATAAAACATTCAGGCGGTTTGCAGTTACTACATCCAGGATAAAAAGCTAAAAAAAAAAGTAATCCAGCCATAAAAAAGGCAGAGATGGTGTATTTTATAAAAATAATAGTTTTATAATGTTTTGGAAAAGATGCCTGAAAAGAAAATTGATTGATTGGTTGATTGATTGATTGATTGATTGATTGATTGATTGATTGATTGATTGATTGATTGATTGATTGATTGATTGATTGATTCAATTTATTTCAGACATATCAAAATTACGAAACAAAATGAAAAGCATGAAAATACAAAAAATTATGTTCAAATGATTTCACAAAAAAAATAAAAAAATAAAAATTATATATTGAAATTCAAGCTATAAAAAAGAGATTCCACAAACTTATTGCAAAATGGAGTTGAACTGGAACATTCCTTATTCAAATCATAACAACTCTTGAATACTGATATATGCTCTGACACGACTTACGACAGTTTGAATATTAATGAATATTGATTCAAAATATCACCGAGGCATATCCAGCGTAATGATGTTAAAGACTTGCTTGCTTGCGTCTCAGTTTCGGTTGAACTGTAACATCCCAGCAGTGATTGGCAGCTTGGATAACAGAATTTGAGATTAATGTATTTGAGCATTAAGACGTCCTGCCCCTTGCCTCCGGAAGGAACTCTAACTTCTATTTTAGCCAGTTGCCTATCTCCCACCCCTCCAAGCCAATTAATATGTTTTAAATTGTAACACACACATAGCCCATAAATATATATTTTTTTTTTTTATTATTATTATTATTATTATTATTATTATTATTATTATTATTATTATTATTATTATTATTATTATTATTATTATTATTATTATTATATTTGACTCTTACCACCGAAGAAGAGTTGCCTTCCTGTTGTGACGGAGTAGCTGCCGTGGGCGACGCCTCCTTCCTCTGTATCCACGGTGATGGTAACACGACCTCGTCTGGAGATCAGCTCCACGGAATGCCACTGACCGTCATTCAGCCCGGAACCTGGGGAAACATTTATAATTATAATAGCTGGACTCCACTTATACTATATAGCACTTTTCCCTGATTTTATTGTTTTGAACACATTCACCCATCACACACAAAGTCATACACCAATAGCAGCAGCTACCATGCAGGGTTGCAAGCTAACTATCGGGAGCGATATGGGGTTTAGTGTCTCTTTGCCCAGGGACACTTAGACATGTGGTGGGGAGACGGGGGATCGAACCTCCGACCCTGGAACACAGTGGATGACCGCCCTACCTGCTTGGTCGGTAAGAAAAGGTAAGGGGTTAGAAATGTATTCTATAAAGGGGCGTTCGTGGTGCAGTGCTCATGTCCTCCCCACCTTGCCCCAACCCAACCCTGTCCTCCAAAAAACTGTCTCATAAAAGCAAAAATGCCAAAAGAAAATCTTAAAAAAAAAAGAAATGTATTCTATAGGCTCTCACACGTACCTGCAGTGATCTGTAGCAGTGCCCTGCCGGCCTTGTGGATGTGCAGGTGGAGTGTGGCCTCCCTCAGCAGCAGCCAGGCCACACCTCCTTCCTGCTGCAGAGTGAAGGTCAGCAGAAGCCCCGCCTTGTTCCAGCTCCGGAACTGGAACCCCACGGACACGCCCCCCGACGACGACACCCCCGGCAACTGGATAACAATAACATATAATATTTTTTTGTATAGCATCTTTCATACATTGAATGCAGCTCAGAGTGGTTAACACCGTAACAGTATAATGGGTAAAACAATACAAAGTCATGGCAGGTAAAAACTCATAAATATTCTAAAAAGGAGACTACTGTTTATGTTATTGTCTTATATGTATTTTTGCAACTTGAAGAAAAAAAGAGCAAAAAAAAAGGCCTATAAGAAATTATTTTTAAAAATTATATATATATATATTTTTAATAAAAATACATATATAACATAAAATAAGATAAAATAAATAGAAACGGAATGCTGCTTCACCTGCAGGAAGCTGTGGGGGCCGGGGAACGTCACGGCAACAGACACTGGCTCAGCACAAGAAAAGGTCACGTTGCCCTGACGATAGAAAAAGATTTTAGAAAATGATTACTGGACAGATATGAAACAACATATAAACATGAATATTAAACAGTTGCGGAGGGCGTGTACGTTTAACCTTGTGACACAATGACCTCATTAGCAAATCCCCTTGACAACAGTAGCCCTGGAAACACCAATGTCACCCAGCTTATAGAGTAGGCTAGTAGGCCATTTTTCCTTTATTTATCCTCGAAAGATCAACTGAGGGCTGACCCTTATTTACAATGATGTCGAGTAAAATTACAATACAAACACAATGTAAATATACAACAAGCTGACAAAGAGACAATGAGTAGTCAGTGAATAGGGGTTAGAACGCATGGGCGAAACCACTGCTTGTTTTGGGGGGGTTAACTCGTGTCCTCCCCCCCCCCCCACATACTAAGAAAATTGGAATCTGTCCCCCCTAAATGTGCAGTAGAAAATGCATTGGTCTTTTATTAAAATTGAATGTAGCTGCTGTCTCCTGTAATTTTCAATTTATATTAAAATTGATTAACGTTTGTCAAGAAGAACTACATTAGAAACGTTATAATAAATAACTTTATGTGTACAACACACACACACACGCACACGCGCACACACACACACACACACACACACACACACACACACACACACACACACACACACACACACACACACACACACACACACACACACAATCACAGTCACACACAGCACAATATAGACATTCCCGTTGCGGGCCATTGTTTTGAGTAGTGGTGATGACACTGGGTCCATTGCTAAAGCTGCAGAAGTAATTTATTTCGGTCGGGACCGCTGTGGTGGGAATATCATCCCGCTATCTTTATATATCGCTCGGAAACACAGATGACATCTAAAAGCCCTTTGTGCAGCTGTTAAGGTGATGTATGGAGGAGCATGGCGCAGGGCAGGGCAGCACTGTAAAGTATAAGGTTGGAAAAAAGGAGCTATAAAAAAAAATCCCAGCCCAAAAATTCACAACTAAAATCCCCAGTCACACACCTACACACACATACATCATTGAAGGCTCTGCTTATAAGGCAGGTATAGGAAATAAAGAAAATAAAGAAATAAAAACTATATGCAAATGGACTCCAACTTTTCTTAACCCATTCAGAACCAGAGTCAAATTGATATCCAAACACAAATACATATTGTAATGTTCTATACTCAAACTGCACTCAAGAAATAAATACTTTAACACAAGTTTTTTTTTGGCCATTGGAATAGTTGAACAAACGCAACACGCGACACCAACTCATAATAAAATATTCTATACTATTCTATATTTTTAGTCTTTAGAGAGTTTATTAATCTTTTAAAACAATAGTTTTCTAATATATATAAATTATGCAATGCTTGAACAGGTTAATACTTTAGTACAGAGGGAGATATAGCTGGAACTATTGCAAAACAGCCTCCATTAGATCTTCAGCCATGCATGTGATGTGAAGCTCTTAACCCCCTTTACACCAAGATGTTAAGCTTGTCTGCTCTCTGGTCGTGCACTGTAATGAGGGAACGCTTATTAGACATGGTTCACACACACACACACACACGCACACACACACACACACACACACACACACACACACACACACACACACACACACACAAATAAACATAGGTTAGTGTGCTGACGTCACCCCTTAATTGAACATTTTGAGCTATTTCCTTGTATTTTTAATTCAATGTAATATTACTATTTTATATCTGGAGTTGATGAATATGCACTAAGACATTTGCGCTCTGATGCAAGCGACAAGGACAAACCTTAACTACAGAGAAAAGCATTTCAGACTGGACTCTGGAAATTGTAAGGGAAGTCGTTAATTGGAAATATTAAACTTCAATCAAATGGACCTTCAGAAATGCTTTGCAGTGAATATAGTCTTGCAAAGAAAAAAATGTTTGTGTAGCAGTGGTGTAATTACTTGCCTGCCCTCAGTAGATCTTCAAGGCTTAACTCCATTATTTCAAATGGAAATTATTAAAAACGTTTGGTTTTTCAGATGACTGTCACAACCATTTTCTTTTGATAATTTAAATGGCTTAAATGTGTAATAAATGGCAAAAACATTAATAAAGAAGGGTCAGTCCACTATAGCCTTTCCGTCAAGTTAAAGCTTCATTCACTTATTTTTGGCTATAGGGGGCAGAATAACTGACACAACATTTTAAGACATTTCCTTGATCGATTATTGGCAAATTTAAACAATCAAATCCAAAATACAGTGGTTTTACATTAGACTGTTTTTTTAGACAATTATTACACGTTTTAGGCGGTTAAATTATCTTTAGCCTTATATAACTTTAGCCTTGTAAGATGTGTGTTTGAATCGTTTCTTGTCATCTGTAATGGTAAAATGTACTCACCACTGCAGTAACTTGGTGGTCCTGTTGTTTAGCCAGTTGTATCAGGTTGAGGCCGTTGTACAGAAGGTTCTCCAGGCAGCCATCGAAGTTCCTCTTGGAGTTGACTGGTTTCTGAGAGCGGACGTCCTGGACTGCTCCTACACTCAACTGTATGAGGACAGATACACCCACGATTTGGCAAATATGATATGCTGTATATTGACTGTTTTAATGTAAAGCAAGTGTTTGTGTTTATAAAATGTTCATGTTGATGTGGGTTGAGAAATTATACAAAGAATATATTTTTGGCAGCTATATTGACAATGTAGAGTAGTTTTAGGGTTGATTTTTTTTTGTTTTAACATCAAGTGGATGTTTCTGTTGTAAAAACAATTTTTTAGATTTTCCGAAAGGTGGAGAAAAAGATAGGGTTGATTTTTCTAATACTTTGGGAGTCTAGAGTCACACTAGAAGGGACTCAAATTGTTGTTGAAAAAACATGAATATGATATTATATTATTATATAATGCCTTTGCATAGTAGGTGAACTTTAAAATAAAGAATGCATGAGTGGATAGGGAAGTAATGGCAAAGGGGTACAGGGCTATTTCAGTCTCTAACTCATTGACGGTCTGTAACTCTGGTTTTGTTTGTGTTTTTTCTTACATTTTTATATTTGAAATTAATCAAATTCATTAATACATTTATGTGTTACTGTGCTTTTAATCCCATCTGAGTGTGACCCTCTGTGCGTGTGTGTGTGTGTGTGTGTGTGTGTGTGCGTGCGCATTCGTGTGTTAGTGTGTGTGGACATCCTCCCACCTGCTTTATGTCCCAGTGTGTGAAACCTTCAGGGAGTGTGACTGTCTCTGTGTGTGTGTCTACAGTGAGGTTGAGCTGAGAGCCGCGTCGCTCCACGGCCAGACGGTGCCAATGCTGATCATCCAACAGGCTGCCCAGGGAGGACACAGGCTGGGGGGCAGGGGAGGGGGGTATACCTGGAAGAGATGAAGGTAGAGAGAGAAGGTAAGGCAAGGGAAGTGTATTTATATAGCACAATTCAGACACAAGGCCATTCAAAGTGCTTTACAGGGGCACATTAGAAAAGGGCACATTAGAAAAGCGAACAAATAAAACATTTAAAAGCAAATGAATAACATTTAAATAAAATAAAAATGACAGGTTAAAATGGAAACAGAAAAGTCTTCACACTTGATTTAAAAGAGCTGAGAGTTGCAGCAGACCTCAAGTTCTCTGAGAGTACACACATTACTGAATTATTTTGTGGTTGATTTTGGGCTATTTTGCTTCCATAACAGGTCTTATTTCATACAACATCCAAAATGTACATTCAGGTGTTTATTTTACTAAATCTTGTCTGTTTGCGTCGGTATATTTCTCCTAAACAACCATCTTAAACGGCCATTATCTCAATATTATTATTTTTTTCTCTGGACCAAAGATTTTTCTTTCTAAATCACTTACATCAGCTACACTTCCAATAATCATTCTTAGCACTAATCTGAAGGTTACAGAAATATTTGTTCATACTGTATGTTGTTCATTGTCTGATATATGATACATTTTGTTCTTGAAAATATAGTGTATATGAAGTATTTTTTATTCATCAAATGAAATAAACGCTTTTTCCAAGATCTGCTCTGTAAAAACTGTTTACGCTAATATGTTCTAAAAAATGCAATAAAGATTTGAACTCTGGCTTTATCCAACAGGAATGTAGAGAGAAAAGTACAGACGTTATAATAGGGCAAAAAAAAAAGCAATCAGATGCCGTGATTGCAGGAGAAAGAAAGGCGTAGGCAGGAGTCGACTGAGCGCACACAGACAAATTATTATATTACAAAGTTATTGAAGACTATAATCATCTGGTATGAAAATGGAAATTATAGACATTTTTAATCAACTCATCATTGCAGTTTAATTTGCAAAAGTCTGAACTTCATTTTTAAAAAAAGAAGAAGAAAAAACCTACGCATGAGACTAGAGAAAGATAAAGTAAAACGTCATTACATTTCTTTGACTTGTGGGGATGTTCTTTAGTGTTATCAAGTCTGCTCTGCTATTCTGGTTATGTAAGGAGAGATAACTGCAGGCAAAAACGTAGCTTTTTAAAGGTCAATACAATTTTGAGATTTTTCGCTATTTTGCTTCCATAACATTTCTTCTTTCATACTAGTATGAATAAAAGGTCCAAAGTGTACATTAAGGTGTTTGCTTTACTGAACCTTGTCTGTGTGTGTGTATATTTCTCCTACACACAAAAATGTCAACTTCTTAACTTTCTGTTATCATTCTTAGCACTATTTTGAAGGTTATTAAAAAAGGATTTGTTTATACGTTAATGTCTGATTTATTATGATACATTTCATCCTTTAAAACAGGCTGTAACATCTAGAATTTTGGGTTTTTAAAGAGATGCAAATTTATGAATAATTAGTAAGACACTTCCAAATTTGCATATTTATTCAAACACTTATGAAAAAAAAAAAAACGGTAATCAACTTGCAAAATGTCATGGTGATATTTTGAAGTTAAAAAATGTTCCCCTATACACCTGCAGTGTCAGGTATTTTCTTCTGTAGTTGTATATAATCTATGTGTCTGTTTTGGTCTATTCTATCTTGAGTTATCTGCCCTGACAGCCTGTATGTTGTTTGTTATCCAGTTTTCTCCTCATTACCTGACCTGGCTAGTCTAGACTACTTTCCTTTTCTAACGATGTGACCTGGTTGTCTAGGGAACACGGAACCCGATGACAGCTAGACAACACAACAATGTGTGTATGTGTGTGTGTATTTGTGTGTGTGTATTTGTGTGTTTGCGCTTATGTACTCATCTGCTCTTATGCGAGGGTGTAAGCATATGAGCAATATCAACACTTATATGTAAATGTATTTGTATGTCTGTAGTGTCTGTATGGGTTTCTGCCACACACACACATGTATTTTTAGATTTTTTTTCAACTCCGTGTTTTTTATAGCGATTGTATGTGAAATAAATAAACTCAACTAAACTAACAGCAACCGCCATTTTGTGTCAAAATATTTCACTTTCTTCTCGGCTTCCCACAGAGAGGATCGCACCGAGGTCAGCAATCTCTCATCTCATTATAAGGACTAAAAAGCATATCAGCATAATACTAGAACAGAAGAACTGACTATACTCACATATGTGAAAATGCTTAACTTGGAATAACTACGTAGGAAACAAAGGGAGATGTTATAAATGATAAATGAGCATCAATTCTAAACGAGTCGATCAAAGTACTAAGAAATAGAAACTTTGTATTTTTTTCTGCTGAGGGGAGAAAGAAGTGTAGAAAGAGCTGAATACAGTCGTTCATTAAAAATGCATTATAGCTGTTCTGTAGGGAGACACTAAAGTCCAACTTCAAAGAGAGACTGATACACAGAGGCAGTTTTGGAAGAAGATGGACAAATGTAGTTTGCAAGCACATTTTTTGGAGATGCTATAGTTGGCTGTAGCTTTAGATGAGACAAAACAATGGAAAAATGAATTAAATATTTATAAAAAAAATTAAAAAAATTAAAGAAAAATCTGAATAAAAAGAAAAAAATCTAAATCAAAAGGCAATTGCAACATTAAAGAAACTAGACCCGGGGCGCTCTGGTGGCGTAGTGGATAGAGTGCGTACCATATTGGCTCCGGCCTTCGTTGCAGTGGTCGCGGGTTCAAATCCAACCCTTGGACCTTCACTGCATGTCATCCCCCCCTCTCTCTCTCTCTGTCTCCCCATTTCAACTCTGTACTATCTAATAAAGCTTGAAAATGCCAAAAAAAATATCTTAAAGGCCAGAGCCAATATGGTACGCACTCTATACACCACTGGAGCGCCCTGAAACAGACACTATTCAATAAAACCAAAGATACTACTCCAATTGACGCCATACTTTATCAAGCTATTACAAAAACACACAAAAAACAAGCACCATTAATATCAGTGAGAATTACATTATCCTTCTTCCTCACTTCTGTAGGCTGCCTCTGTACAACCTCACCCAGACAGAGATAATTAGGATCAATTCCAATTCACCCCTTCACCCTACCCCTTCGAAGTGCGCGTTGACGTGAAGGGGCAAGGGGTGTCCCAATTCCCTCTGGCGTCAAGGGGGTAGGGGTGTAAATTAGAAATGGGATTGGCCCTTATGGTGTGGTTCTCATGATACTGCCACAGTTATTACGTTGAGTTATTTAATTACAGTGTGTTTACGAGTGCAAGAAAAAAACAGAAATCAATATGACAGGAACGATGGCAAGACTTCAGAACAATTCACACGTCTCGAATTGCATTGATTAATGGAAGTCTGTTAATGTTGTGGTGGTAGAGAGGGAAAAAGGTCCTTATAATAAAGTGTTTTTTTTTCATGGATGATTTGATTACTCGGTTTTATTAGCAGGAATCAATATCAGAGATCAGAGGACAAACAAATAGAAAATCATACAAGTAAAAGTGAGGTTGTATCACATTGTCTGTCTTACGATGATAGCAGAGATGCGTCGTTGGTGTTTTAATAGCGATTCTCTCATGAATTATTGATCCCAGATGTTGGAATCTGTCAATTCTATCTTTCCAACTTTACCGAAGTCTTGAATGGTAGGTTTGTTTTTGACATCTCAACTTGTTTTTAAGAGCAAAATGAAAAAATGATTCCTTCTCTAATGTTTCTCTCCTGTGGCCCTAATACACCTTCATATGTTTTAATCACAAAATGAGAAATTAAAAAGCTAGTCAAAATGCAGCGAAAATATTTCCAATGTATAGAACAAAAATGCTTTAATATGGAGAGTGGGAGTATTGGTTGCAGTCGGGGGAGTTTTATTTTGGCCAGTTTTAATTACGCTCACATTTCTCGAACAATTAAACAACAAAACTCAACTGAACAGAAGTTTAACATTGTGTGAGGACAGCTGGACAGGTCGGTAGGTAACACAATTGACTTTGATACGGTAAACCAGGGTTCAACTCCCGGTCAGGGCAAGTACAGTGACCCTAACCCTTAGGCAAGAAGAAGGCTGACTGTCTACCTCCAGCTGTAGGTCACTTTGGATAAAATCTCCACCGTCAGCTTTCTACATGTAAGTGTTTTGTTCTGTTGTATAATAATAATAGTGTTGCTGTGTGTGTGTGTGTGTGCGTGTGTGCGTGTGTGTGTGTGTGTGTGTGTGTGTGTGTATGTGTGTGCGTGTGTATGTGTGTGTGTGTGTGTGTGTGTGTGTGTGTAGGGCTGCATCTGCTCCAGGGGGTCAGACAGAAATTAATGTGTAGACAGACAAAAGCGCGCCATGGTCAATGCACAGAGCACATGACCTAAATCACAGCATGTGTACTGTAAGCCATGCAGTAAAGAAAAGGTGAGATGAACTAGCACGTATGGAACTGAAAAGGAGTTATGGCCACTTTTATAAGGGAAGATGGATAAATAGGCCAAGTGTTGATATAAAAAGACAGAGATACATCACCGAGAAGGAAGAAAAACCAGAAAAAATGGTTGGTGGGGGGATATTGAAAGGGTAAGTGTGTGTCAGGGTCAAAGGGTCGATACTCAAAAGATTGATTGCTAAGTGCCGCAGAATTGAATGTTTCCTTTACAGCATACCCAGGAGGCAAAGTGGTTTTACAGGCATGGGATGTTGTAAAAGGTTGTTCACCAGAAATGATATAGGACCTTCAAGGATCACAACCTGAGTGGACAACCTGGTCAACTACTTGATGGAAAGCTACAGGGGGCGGAAATAGAAAATCAGAACAAGAAACTTTGCCAGTTTTCAACTTTTTTGCAGCTTATTGCTATGTGTTTTTTTTTGGGCCAATATTTTAAAGTTATTAAATGCGGCCGATGGGTTTGCTAGTTTTGGTGCAAGCAACATTTTCAGGGGAAGAAAGTTCTCCTTAAAATGTCGTAAACATTCTTTAAAATGTGATTTCCTTTGCTAACATATTTTATGTGGTGAAGTGACTTATTTCACAAGGGTAGATAGATAGATAGATAGAGAGATAGATAGATAGATAGATAGATAGATAGATAGATAGATAGATAGATAGATAGATAGATAGATAGATAGATAGATAGATAGATAGATAGATAGATAGATAGATAGATAGATAGATAGATAGATAGATAGATAGATAGATAGATAGATAGATAGATAGATAGATAGATAGATAGATAGATAGATAGATAGATAGATAGAGAGATAGATAGATAGATAGATAGATAGATAGATAGATAGATAGATAGATAGATAGATAGATAGATAGATAGATAGATAGGAAAGGAGAAACAGAGGTGATAGAAAAGGTAAGGTAGATGTTTGAGAGAGGTAAAGGATGGAGGGATGTTTAGGAATGGAGAAAAGGCTTGAAGAGAGAGGGAACGAATGGATGGATGGACAAAGTATTTCAGCACCAGATGGGGTTCCTGATGAGAGGTGAGCCAGATGGAGATGACTCAGCATGGCAGCCTCACAACCTCTGCTTTAACCCCATTTACATGCACACACACACACCACACACACACACACACACACACACACACACATACACACATACACACATACACACACACACACACACACACACACACACACACACACACACACACACACACACACACACACACTCACACCTCTTGAGTCCAGCCCTAACACATGCTACAGTGGACGTGAACCATCCATCATGCCTGTAACTAGACGGGGATGGAGCCAAGATTTAAACCAATCAGGCGGCAGCGTGCGCCTCGTAAATCTCACACAACCGCAACTAATATAAAGTCATTCCAGAGAGTTTACATTGTCTGCAAACTTATACGATGTGTCAACAAAGTCCCTCACACATTCAACAACAAAGAAGAAAAGCTATATTGCTTTTTGAAACTGTTTCAGCTTCTGGGTGATAGAGATTGAATTATTTTCTTGAGATATGTGTACTGAACTTGCAAAACTTTTCCGATAATAATTTTTTTTGGATCGTTAGATAGACATACAGACAGACAGACAGACAGACAGACAGACAGACAGACAGACAGACAGACAGACAGACAGACATACAGACGGACAGACGGACAGATAGACAGACAGACAGACGGACAGACGGACAGACAGACAGACAGACAGACAGACAGACAGACAGACAGACAGACAGACAGACAGACAGACGGACAGACAGATGGACAGATGGATATATAGATAGATAGTTGGATAGTTGGATAGATGGATAGACATACAGATAGACAGACCGACAGACAGATAGATAGATAGATAGATAGATAGATAGTTGGATAGTTGGATAGATGGATAGACATACAGATAGACAGACCGACAGACAGATAGATAGATAGATAGATAGATAGATAGATAGATAGATAGATAGATAGATAGATAGATAGATAGATAGATAGATAGATAGATAGATAGATAGATAGATAGATAGATAGATAGATAGATAGATCCTGTGTGTGTGTGTGTGTGTGTGTGTGTGTGTGTGTGTGTGTGTGTGTGTGTGTGTTACCTGTCCTGAGCATCAGTTGAATCTTCCCTCTCTCTAGCTCCAGACTGAGGCCCAGTCCTGCCTCTCCCTCCGCCTGCAGCAGCGTCCCACAATTCCTCTGGGTTTTAAACTGCAGACTGATGAGGTCATCACTGTGCGTACGGCTCGACCCGGGACTGAACCTGTAAACCAGACCACCACCTCCACCTCCACCACTACTGCTGCTGGAGCCAGACACACTCACCACATCAGAGGCTGAAAGACACAAACACACACAGAGCAGTCAGGACTTTCAGCTCATGTTAGTGTCTGTTAGAGAGCAGTGAAGCATTCAAACCAGAACTTAGGCCTAAGTGAAGTGGGTAGGGTGGTCGTCCATTCGATTGCAGGGTCAAAATGGAGTCAGATCATCGAGTCAACTTTCATGCAAAGTTTGAAGAAAATCCCACAAAGCGTTCATGAGATATTGCGCTTACAAGAATGACCCTGGACGGACGGACAGACAGACAACCCAGTAACATAATGCATTTGCCCTTCAGCTATCAACAGCACAGAGCCATAAACATGCCCACATTCCCCATGACCAGGCAAAAAAAATTGTGTATTTTACTTATTTTTATATTTTTTATTTTTTATATATATTTGTGTGGAGGAAAGCACTGCAGTGTTTGGAGGGTTCAAGTCAACAAAACATAATCATGGATCAAAGTCTGCTGTGAGAGTGTGTTTCTCAGATGATGATTGAGGGTTTTAACGTTCAATTTCCTTAAAATATAGTCTCTCTACTGCGATGGAAAATAACAAAAAAATCACCTCCGTCTGTTTGGGAGATTCAGCCTGTTGCCGTGATACTGTGGTTGCAGCACTGAATCTGTACAAATTTCACGCTTTGGACTGAGGTGATGTGAGGTGAGTTATACTGTGTGTGTGTTGATTGTGTGTGTGTTGATTGTGTGGTGTGTGTGTGTGTGGTGTGTGTGTGTGTGTGTTGATTGAGGGGTGTGTGTGTATGTGTGTTGATTGTGGGGTGTGTGTGTGTGTGGTGCGTGCGTGCGTGTGTATGTTGATTGAGGGGTGTGTGTGTGTGTGTGTGTGTGTGTGTGTGTGTGTCTGTGTGTGTGTTTTTTTTATGTACTATCTATGGGTGTGTGTGTGTGTGTGTGTGTGTTGATTAAGGGGATGTGAAGCCTGTATAGAGAACAGACTGTAAACACTGAATTGTTTTTGAAAAGAGCAGCAGCTGATTTCAGCATCAATTTTATTTTTTCCGCCGCACAAGTCATTTCTCTGACAGAACGATTTTTAATGAACTTGGCAAGTTTTCTCTCGCACACAAACACACACACACACACACACACACACACACACAAACACACACACACACACACACACACACACACACACACACACACACACACACACACACACACACACACACACACACACACACACACACACACACACACACAGCAACTTCTCTTGCAGTTTAATGCTGTTATTGGATATTTTACGGTACATTTTCTCCTGTTTACAAGAGCAGCAAGATGAAACTCCAAAGCACTCACTCTGCAAAGCTCAAAACATCACTTAAATGCTCCTCTATTGTACCATTTCTAATTAAGCCCTAGATTACATTTTGTCCCAGAATATTATGTGTCATCTCAATAGTAATCACATGAATAGATAGGTGCTCCTTTATGGCTTATCATTTGACACAGATGGGACCGTTTGAAGCGAGTGCAACAACATGCTCCACAATTTAAAAAATCATGTTCAGGTATATAAATTGGGTGTGCCTTAGCATTGGCTTTACTGTGATGTTATTCCAGAAACCGACAAGTTATTTACCATCATGTTTACAATTTTGTTAAAAGAATAATTCATTCTAAAGTGTATCTAAAATGCATTGAAATATTGCAAAGAATATTTCATTTGTACTATAAAATATTCAAAACAAACACTCAATACATTCAAATGTCCAGACCCTCGGTAAACCAAGGACACATAACCCTCTAACCCCCCTATGAGGTCACCCATTGGAAAGATGATTTATGATAAAAAAAACAGTTTGTGTCCCTTGAAAACGTATTTACTGCTGCTGTCCCCTGTGAACGAAGATAGATTATGAGAAATATTTATTTATTGCATTTTGATAAATAGCCTGGAGTGGTGCTGCGGAAATATTCTCAGGTTAGTCAAGGGCACAGCGGACATATTTGTGTAATATTTTTTATCAGCTTTTGAGATGGTTGGCAGAGAAACTGATGCTGAAGCCTTCTCTGAGAAACCAATGTAAATTACTTCACACACACACACACACACACACACACACACACACACACACACACACACACACACACACACACACACACACACACACACACACACTCTACATTACTTCTGAGTGTGTGTGTGTGTGTGTGTGTGTGTGTGTGTGTGTGTGTGATGTGGTGTAGCTGTTAATAGCAAACTGTGAACATGTGTTGAAAATAGTGTGCATTCGTCTTTCATTGAGACTAAAGAGCACAAAATAACTTTTTCACTGTGTCTTGGAAGTTATTATGAACAGGCGACTTTCAGGGGCGTGGCTTCTCCCCTTGTGACATCATAAGGGAGAGAAATCTGACCAGGGTTTTTGAACACAGGTTTTTCAAAATGTTCTTTGTCTAGTCAGACCTGGGACCTATATTAAAGTTGAACACCATTAACACGTTTTGAAACGTGTGTATTTCCATTGATGACAAGTGAAATTACAGTGGCAATGTTTAACCCCATATGTTTATATGTTTATTGTTTCGGAACAAAACTAATTCTCTACTTTTTGCTAAGCTTCAAGGCTGACAGTCTGTAACCTCTCAGATAAAAGGAGAAACCAGGAACAATACAAACACTCGTAGCTGGGAATAGAATCACACACACACACACACACACACACACACACACACACACACACACACACACACACACACACACACACACACACACACACACACATACACACACACACACGGAAATCGTATTTGCACATTAATATTTATTGTATGATAAGTGTATTTGAGCACATCATTTATGTAAATGCGTGGAGTTGTTTTTGATATTCATGAGATCGGTGTGTTAGTTACGAGGGACGCTGTAGCGAAACACACAGAAACGGGGCCGAGACACAGCGGGGAATTTATGCTGAAAGGACAAAATGTTATACCAACACCTGCTACTTCAAATGAGTCATAAATAGGATGAAAGGGATAAAGAGAGAGTCATATTCAGTGCACATATAATTCACCTATTTGTTCTTCTTTGTTGTTTGAAAATAGGACTAATTATTCTGATAAGTTTATTAGTCAAACAAGAAGTAGGATATTATTGTTTTGCCACGATTGAGCAATTATACTGATTAGAAAAACTGGAGTGTAAGAGAATTAGGTAAAAAATAATCAGATTTTTTTTTTCTTGGTTGGAAAATCACAATGTGACATTTCTTTTGTTCATTGCAGGGGTGGATGCTGCCACAATATTGTGTTAATTGACAATTTAAAAAAGGTGTTAGCGCAATGTGTTTTGTGTGAAACATGTTGTGTTTTTATTGTTGATAACCTGTTGTGAAATATTTAAATGTTTCCCAGAATAAGCGGATGCACGGATGACTCATGGTCATGGTGCCAGCGTTTCCCCAAACCACAAGTTTCTTTGTCCCCACAAATACATTAATACTTTTTTCAAAAATCTCCACAATGTTTTCGAAAAGCTCCGGTTTTAGTGTCCCGTTACGATCTTTGCTTGTGCACAAAAGGCCAAACCACATGGAAAAATATACTGTTACAAAAATTCCCATGTAATGTGTGGACATGACCTTCAATGAAACCAGGGTGATATTTTAATAGATACATACTTTTTTTATAGATGGATGGATCAGTCAAAGTAACAAAGATTAGACTTGCTATATGAATTTTCTAATAGATATATGCAGCTCCGAGACCACTCCAAATGTTCAGTGTCTCTGTTTTACTATTTATAGGCATATGTTTGAGCAGAATGAACAGTTTGATGTTATAATATAAACTACTGACAACATTTCTACCAAATTCACAATAAGAATATTGTCATTAAGAGCATTTCCAATAAGTAATGTAGAGATGAAGATTTAAGAAAAATCCAGACTGGTGTCTTTCCGGAGCTGTATATACTGTATATGGTCAAAGTAAAGCAGATAAGCCTTACTATATGGAGAGCCATCTAGTAGGTACATAATATATGGTATATACTGTATATAAGCCTTACTATAGGGAACATATATGGTATATACTGCATATAAGCCTTACTATAGGGAACATACTATATGGTATATACTATAAGTCTTACTATAAGGACAGCCATATATAAGGAACATACTATATGGTATATACTATAAGCCTTACTGTATGTACAGCCATCTAGTAGGAACATACTATATGGTATATACTATAAGCCTTACTATAGGGAACATACTAAATGGTATATACTATAAGTCTTACTATAGGGAACATACTATATGGTATATACTATTAGTCTTACTATATGTACAGCCGTATGTCTCCAGCCTCAGTCCGATCCTCCCGCTGGGGTTCCAGTCCAGAGGAACGAGGCGCAGGAAGCGAGCGACCACCGGCTGCTGCAGCTTGAACTGAACCACGCTGTCTGCATTACTGTTACCTGGAAACCACTGGACACACACACAGGTACACGCACGCACGCACGCACACACACACACACACACACACACACACAAAATTGTAAATCAAACATATATAGTTTGTTATAAGTTTTTTTTAAATGTTGTGAATTTAAACTTTAAATTAGATTTTTTTTTTTTTATTTAAGAATTTTTTTTTGGCATTTTTTTTTTAATGCTTTATTGATAGTGTAGAGACAGAGTTGAAATGGGGCAGAGAGGGGAGTGACAAGCAGAGAACGACCGCGGGCTGGAATCGAACCCGGGTCCACTGCTGGCCGAGGCCCATAGGGGGGACGCCCTACCAACTGAGCTAAGGGCGTACCTTAAATTTCTAACTAGAGTATTAACAAATTAACTTTCATGTTAAAATTAAAAGGAAGCATTATACTATTATAATCATATAGGAAACATTAGACTGTTTCTGAAATATTTCAAAGGTTCCTCGTAGCACCTTTAAGAGGTTGATCAGCATCACAAAAAGAGAAGAAAATGTAGGGAGGGAGAAAATTTGAGAAGAACACGGAAAAAGTAAAAAAAAAAAACAGCACCGCTCATGTCCTCATCCCCACGAGGCAGGAGGGAACCAACCATTAAAGTGGAGAGAGACAATACAGCGAAGATGGATGGCGTTATTCTCAACCCCCTACAGGCTTAAGAGAAGAGACAGAACAAGAGGGAGAGAAAGAGGGAAAGAGAAAAGGCACATATTTCCTCCTTTGGTCTTTAGGCCTCGAAGCTAAAAGAAGTAGCGTAGCAGGAATATATATGTTGTGGTTGATCCCACTGCTCCGCCATTGAATTTCTCTTCTGATAGACTCTGTAAGCTATAGGCTGACACAGAAGAAAAAAATAACTTTTAAATGTGACTGGGTTTGTGCTGTTCTGTTTTATGTAGAGAGTCGGATCAACATGTTTTTAAAGTAGGGAGTAAGTTGTTCAGATTAGCTTTGAACAAATTTAGAAAAATTGTCTCGACTCGAATTCTAATCAAAAGCTGTTCTCTGTGCCGCTGTCTCAAATGTGGTTTCAACCCGGATAAATGTCGCTCACTCTCAGCTGATATTATTTTCTCCCCCCATGTTGAAGCACGTTTAAGTAGGGTTTGGTGTTAAAAGTATTACAATTTCAGGCGCTCGTGGCACAGTGGTCAGAGCGACGTCCCGCAGGCACAGGTCCCGCAGCAGACCTGGGTTCGAATCCCGCCCGGGTCATTTCTCTTCATGTCTGCCCCACTTAAACTCTGGTTGCGTTCCAAATCGCATACTCTTTCTTTTTTCTATTCTACATACTACATCCGACGATAAAAAGAATCTAGTTAGGATGCAGTAGGCATACTACTGGGACATACTTTTCTCTCTTATTTCATCATAACATTGCGCCTTGATCTTGCCTCTTGCTTTTATATCCGTCGCATCCCTGTTTTTTTTCATATGGAGGCTTCGTCGATGTTACGTCACTTCACGTGCGCACTGGATTGTGGGTCAGAATCGCCCAAATAGGATGCACTTTTCAACACTAACAATCTTGGCCGCATGAAGTAGGACATCCGGGTACTTCTAACCATCCTAAATCTGGCCACAAGAATCGGGACATCCTAAATCTTTTTTCTACATACTATATAGTAGAAAGTATGCGATTCGGAACGCAACCTCGGTCTCTCCAAAACATATCTAATAAAAGCAACTGCTCCAAAAAGAGTCTTAAAAAAAATAAGTATCGTAATTTGGAAACCGAGCAACCCTGGAGTGAGACCCGCTAAGAGCATGCAGGTAAGAAATTCACAAAAATATTTTCTGTTGACATGATTTGTTACTATGTTTGCTTCTTTCATGAAAAAAAAACAAATTAAAAATTGTCTGAGTATTCCTGTGGCTATTTAGTGGGAAAGATACACGTCCAAAAACAGCACTGATGTTGAGAAGCAACAGTGAGGTGTGTGGAGCTGGTCCACTGCCTCTGCTGTCTCCGTGTGACTGATTTCTTCATTTATCAGCTCCACAGAGACCAGCAGGGTATTTTCACTGTGAGGAAGGAATGATACCAGCCAACAGGTGGGGAATAATACACTCTTACGTAAGACACAATTGGTGCAGTGGTCGCAGGTTCAAATCCGACACGTGGACCCTTACTGCAGGTCATCCCCCCTCTCTCTCTCTGTCTCCCCATTTCAACTCTGTACTATCAAATTAAGCTTGAAAATGCCAAAAAAAAATATATAAAAAAAAGTCAAAAAGACAAAGAAACAACAGTAAACCACCATGGTGCCTCTGTGTTGCTGATGTGCGCAGTCAGCAGCTCCAGCACACGTTCATACATTATAAATGAAGAGAGAAATAACATGTCCTGACTTTACCTTTTGATGGATGGATGCAGCATTGTAGCACTGCTCCACTCTACAATACTCCACTAGAATTACACAAAACTAAATATGATGCTGTTTATTGATACCAATAAGGGTGTGGGGTATGAGATTGTGAACTATTTGAATGTGTCCATGATCCGTCATTACATTGACCTTTAGCATAATGCTTCACTGCACATTTGATTTACTAATGTATGTAATAATTCATAATTCAAACCAAAATTATTTTGAGGAACCTGGAACCAAACATAAGCCTATCATATGTTGGCAAACAAAACGGTGGGCCTTGCATTTGCCATCACTTGTAAAATAGCCAAAAAATAACCAGTAAGGAATGGTCATAAAATTGAGATTGTGATGAAAAAATATAATATGTTTACCATATTGCCCACCCCTAATACAAGATCAGACAACAACTAGAGTTGTACTAAAGGAGTAATTTTTTTTTTCTAAATGCATAACAATGCATATGAGGCAATGTAATATACGTACAGCTCTGGAAAAAATTAAGAGGCCACTCCAAATGTTCAGTGTCTCGTTTTACTATTTATAGGCATTTGTTTGAGTAGAATGAACATTTTGGTTTCATAAAATAAACTACTGACAACATTTCCACCAAATTCCAATAGATTTTTTGTCATTAAGATCCTTTTCAATAAGCTATGTAGGGATGAAGATTTAAGAAAAATCCAGACTGGTCTCTTAATTTTTTCCGGAGCTGTAGTTTTAATCCCTCTGTTTTGATAGAACTCTTCTGGTTGAGTTTCCCTGCAGTGGTCACTCACCCCTATACTGTCCTCCTGTCTGTACTGTTTCCAGTTGTGTCCCGTGTCGCTGAACATCAGCAGGTAGGACGACAGCCAATCAGAGCTGCCGTAGCGACCCTGCGTAGCAACAGCAGAGATCTTGGTCCGCTCGCCCAAGTCCACCTCCAGCCACTGGTACCTGTCTGAGGTGAGAGGAGACCAACCGCCCGCTCCTAGACACAGAACAAGGAGAAAACAATAGCACATGTGAGCGATTAAAGACATACTTCACCGGTGAGTGTTTGATGGTCTCACTGTCTAACTCTACATTTTCCCATGCGTGACATCAAACATGGTAAAATGTAGGGGTTAGGATTAACAGGACAGCTGGGCCAAGGGAAGACTGAGGAAAGACTGAGGGAAGAAAAACCTCATTCATTATATTATAATAGCGATTTTATAATGATAGAACGCCGGGTTTGTATGGGTGAGTATTCCTTTAAGCAGTGAAATTAGCTTTGGTAGATGCTGACTAATTAAAGGTGGAGTCAGTGATTTTTCGAGAAAGCTTGTTGTTAAAATCACTGTTTGTCAAAATCAGTGAATATCTCCTCACATCAGTTACTTGACTGTACTGTGTGCACGCTGAAACAAATCTGATGTTAATACACAGCCTAGACTCTGTAAATGTGTATTCAAACAATGGTGTATGTAAACAATGGGGCCCATCGTAGCTAGCAACATGCCTGTTTACAGAGCCTAGGCTGTGTATTAACGCTGGCTTTTTTTTCAGCATGCACACAGCACGACTAATTGTTTTAATGTATACGGAATCAACTGGCAAAGTTACATGGTTAAATCTAAAAGTCAATCATGTTACCTGATATCATATCCCTCCACTTATACATTGTACTTCTACAACTTTTACAAGGTTATATTCCAGTATAGATTCCCACCCTGAGTGTCACAAACATGTAATGCCTTTGAACAATGCTTGACAGACACACACAGAGGGGGGGAAAACCCTTGGCAGCAAAAAAAAATGAATCAGTGTCGGTCTGGTAGCCTTGGACTGTAGTGGAGTCTGATCTTTGAAAAAAGCTGAAAGGCCAAAGTTAATAAGCACTTGACTACGGGGTCCGTGTCTAGTGACAATACAACAGGAACAGAGCAGACACTACGACCTTTAACTCACCATTCAAGAGAAGGATATATATCGCACGGAAAACGAATTCACGGTGCCCGAGAGAGTTTTTTCAACGATTTGCTTTGTCCCCACCCTTGACAGTATAACTGAAACTAATATAATAGAGGTGAACTGACGAGTGCTTTGTGTCGCGCCTGTCGCTTTAAATCTTGCCCCCCCGAGTGTCTGTCTGTCAGATACAGGGCAGCGGCTCTATGTGGCACTAAGCAGACCACTGAGAATGTGAATAATGGAGGTCAAAGCAGTGACATCACTTCTCTCACCGTACAAATGAGAAGCTAGAATCATCACTAGACACACACACACACACAGACAGAGAGAAAGACACAGACAGGAAGACACACACACGCACACACACAAACAGACACACAGACACACAGACACACACACACACACACACACACACACACACACACACACACACACACACACACACACACACACACACACACACACACACACACACACACACACATAGAATGGGTCAGAGAACAGAGAAAGAGCATATCGGTAGGAACACAATGTCTATGGTGCTTGATATTTGGATTTGCTTTGGTTGTTTGTTGTTGTTTCACTATTGCTTTGTTTCGTATAATATAATAACTATGTACGTTATTAACCTCTACAATACTTGATGTATTTTAATCTTGATGTATTTCATGGCCCTGTAAAGTTTTTTTTCTCAGCCGAGCTAAGGGTCTAAGGGCAGAGGGTGTCATACTGTATGGAATGTAAAGCCCACTGGGGCAAATGTCTATTTGTGATATTGTGCTATACAAATAAAACTGATTTGATTTGATTTGAATGAAATTATATTGTATGAGACAGCTACACGGGCAAAACCATGTTGAGCAAAGAGAGAGGTAAGTAGAGGGAGAGTGAAGCCGGAATGAGAGAAGCAGACAGACACAGAGACAGGGGGCTGTAGAGACGCGTTACAGACAGTCTGATATGAGCTCCATCCAGCGCTGGTCATTAGCATAAGGATGAAAACTCTGGAGGGTAATTTCAGCGGCCTGATAACATGTCGGTCTGACAGATTGTCTAACAGGCAGCTAATGGGCTAAATGCAGCGCCGACAGCCGCCGCAGCAGCAGCCAGGCAGGCAGGCAGGCAGGCAGGCAGGCAGGCAGGCAGGCAGGCAGGCAGGCAGGCAGGCAGGCAGGCAGGCAGACAGACAGACAGACAGACAGACAGACAGACAGACAGACAGACAGACAGACAGAAAACACTGCAGGTGAAGCAGGAGAAAATTCCACATCTCAAAATGCCACACAGCAAAACAAAATTGATAAAATAGCACCTCAAGACAGTCAAAATATCCTACATGTGCACAAATCAAACCGTATAATGTTGCCAGACTGTGTAGTGTATACAGACTGTTTCAAATAAGAACATGTCAGTATAAGTTCACAAAATTAAAAACCAGAACACAATTTATTATGTATAAATAGCATTCTTTGCACTGATGGTCTCGTTTGCTGTTACATGTCATTTATGATCATCAGAGGAAAAATGAGACTGTTTCAGATGTATTTAAAAGTTCCTCGTAGCACATTTAAAAAAAGGTCTACATTGATTGACTGTAAGTGTTACTGGTGTGGAGTTAACAGTGGAACTTTTTTAGAAGCTGCGTAGGGACGAATGAATATGGATATCAATACCTGATTAGTTGGGGCATTGTTACACAAGTCAGCCCCAATTTAAGGCTTCCAATTAAAGTTTCATTCCACCTTCAAATCTCGTGCCCGTTAGGAGAATGATTGCTTTGCCACAATACGTCTTTTTCGAGTCCGTTTCAGCATAATTGCAGCGGTGTCACTGATAACTGTCGACGTCGCCTACTGAAGAAATGTTAAAAAAATGAAGGTTGCTATTAACTTAAGGCGAGAAAAGACACCAGCTGGGGCTAAATGAGTTGGAAATTCAAATGAAAATGTGAAAATGTGACGGCAGAAAGGAGTGAAACTAATGATTATAAGTGAACGCAGGCTGTAGGGAGAGGAGGAGGAGTTGGACAGGGACAATTTAAATGAAGGAAGAGAGGAAATGGAGAAAGAAAAGAAGGTTCAGACATTAACCGAATCCCAAATCTCTTTTTTGGTACTAAGCCAATCACATCGCCCCTCGAAGCAGAGTGTTTTATTATTTATTTAACCTTGATTAACTAGGAAATACAAATCTTATTTACAAAGACGGCATGGCAAAAGACAAAAGCCTGTGTCAAAGGGGTTGAAATATTCCAAATGGGACGCCATAAGACCACATTACGCGAGGGGTTATCGATGTGCTAGGTTGCTAACGTTAACATTGAGCTTAGTGCCTGCTGTGCCTAGGCATTTATATGGCTGCAAACTCTTGTTAGAATATTGTAACATCAACATTTTTTTTTTTGCAAAAACCCTGACAAACCAAGGTGGATACTAGTGGATATAAATACACTGCGAAACAGCGTCATGTATGAAATGTGGCGCATCCTAATGTACATGTTAATGTCTGATTAAATCCTAAATGTGCTGTGTAGGTGGTATTCAAAACTCTGATAATCTCCATTCACTTAGTCAGTTTATCAATTGTGAGTGAAGCTGTGCCTTTGAGAGATCAGATGGAGACATTCACTTATTCATTGATTTCCTTAGCGAGTAGCTGGACTTGCTCCCTGGGATCCTACACAGTGAATTTTTGCTGAGGGGGAAATGTTACACACACACACACACACACACACACACACACACACACACACACACACACACACACACACACACACACACACACACACACACACACACACACACACACACACGCACACACGCACACACACACACACACACACACAAGCTTTCCTTATCTACCCTCTACATACTACAGCAAATGCGTGAATGTTGTTGAGCTATTTGTGAAGCCGTTCTATTTGCAGCCTAAGCAAAAATACATACAGTAATTTCACAATCTACAGAGCATTCGACAAGCATCTGTAAATCGTAATACTGTACATCCGCTCAGAAAGACGGTGAAATGCTGTTAGGTGGTTCTAAAGTTAAAGGTGCAGTCAGCAAATCTTGATGCAAGCTTGTTGTCAAAATCACTTTTCCGCTGAGTGTGCGCTGAAAAATAATGTGGTGTCAATACACAGCCTAGGCTCTGTAAACTGGTATGTAAACAAAAGGTTATGTAAACAAAGCGGGATCTCTGGATTTCTTTCAGTGCTCACACACACAGTTCGGACAGGTAGCAGGTCAGGAGGAGAAATTCACTGATTTTTACAAAATGTGATTTTGACAACAAGCATCTCCAGAATCACTGACTCCACCTTTAATTTTTTTTTGTTTTTTGGTAAAAAGGCCCATGTTTTTCTAAGGTAAGTATTTATCGGCCATTCCGATGCAAATAATGCCTAGACTAAAAAATATGGTAAGTTGAAAATGGTCCAATGGGACAGTTTCCATTAGAGTTTAACTTCAGGTGTTAACACATACAGTATCTCTTATGCATTTTCATCATCTGATATCCTTGGCCCGTCCGTCTCTTTTAACAAATACTGAAAGACCAGGAAATGTCAGCAGCATTACAGCAAGAGTCAGCAAAGGGCAACGGTTGAAAATGAGCTCTTAGAGTCTGAATTACACAATCTAAAGTATCAACGCGACCTTTGGCCTCCCTTCTTGTAATGTTGGCAGTTTCTGGGAGTGAATCAGACTCTCTAGTTGCACTTTGAAGTCAAGTCTAACCTTTGAATATAATTGAATGTGTCAGTAGGGGAGGGTTAGGATGGTAAGGATGCCTGGTGTTATTACTACTACAGTGGAGAGCCTAAAAAATCCACTCACAGGCATCTTAATGTGAAGAGAAATTTGTACAGGTTTGCACAAAAAAAAGGTGCATTTCAATTATGTGGATAGGCCAGAAAACTCCTATAGTTTGCTCAAGCAGCTTTTAGTTTTTATGCACCAAATATCTGGAACAAACTCCCAGAAAACTTGAGGTCTGCTGCAACCCTCAGTTCTTTTAAATCGAGTCTGAAGACTTTTCTGTTTCCATTTTAACCTGTACTTTTAATTTAATTTAAATGTTTTACTTCTTTTCATTCGCTTTTAAATGTCTTCTAATGTGTTTTATGTATTTTAATCTTGCCCCTGTAAAGCACTTTGAGTGGCCTTGTGTTTGAATTGTGCTATACAAATAAACTTGCCTTGCCTTGCCTATATATAGGCAACGTACCATAACATGACTGTAAGGAAAAAAAAGTTTAAAAAGAAGATGTAACAAATCAGAAACAATACAAAATTAGAGAGAGGTCTAAAGGAACTGGTTTACATTGGGCAAATTGTTATGGTCCTTTCAATGAAGTTGAACACACACACACCAATCATATCTATCCTTCTGGCATAAACCCTTGATACAAAACAGGCTTCCTCGGAGGATACAGACAGCACAAAGCAGCCATTGCATTATTGTGCTGTCCTTTGTATTGGATGTCATGTCTCTCAGTCATCATCCCGGTCCTCTGTCTCCCTCTAAACGAGTCTCGGCCGACTCACTGGGTGAATATATAGTCTGTTGTGTTTTTGCGTCCTGAGCTTAGAAATATAAAATCCCTCTTCCCTCCTCGGAGCACAGCAGCATCACAGCAGTGTGTCAGTGACAGATGAGAGATTTGTCATCGTTGCTTTCACTGTTATCGTCACTATTAGACTGCAGTCATCCCCACATTTCACATTTCATCCCCGGTTGGAAAAACCATCACAGGCAGTATAGGCATTATTTCAGGCGATGAAAAAACCAGTAACAATAAATCAGATAACTTAAGCCTGATTTGGTTAATGACACTTGTAGCTAATATAATAAAAGTAACTGTTTAAAAGCATATTTGCATCAGTGTTAATTTTTGTCATGTAGTATAGATTACTATATGATATTCAGCATAAAAACTTAGTTTATCTGACCCTCACTCAGACACTGTCTTTCTGGGGATCTCGTGGTGTAGTGGTTAGAGACCCCTCCACCCCCCATAGAGGCGCAGTCCCGGGTTAGAATCTGGCTTGTGGTCGATCTCTGCATGTCATTACCCTCTATGCCCCATTTCATCTCTGTCTCTCCGCACTATCAATAAAGTAAATAAATCACCAGAAATTATTTGAAAAAAGAAAATAGAAACTCTCTTCCTCACCGTCTCTCCTGTTGAGTTTGGCGAACCCCGGCGCGTGGCTGCTGGACAGCTGGGAGGAGCTTCTGAAGGACGAAGGCGGCAGATTGGACAGGAGCGCGCTGTCACACACCTCTGTCAACCAATCACAAAGCAGAGGGAAAAAAAGCACACTTACTTGATGTATTTAAAATAAGTTGATACATAGATCGGACAAAGTTACAGATATCAGTATAACCAAAGAAAAAAAAAACTTAAGAGCCTCATCCATTTACTGAATATTTCCAGAAGGACAGAAACTGAACTCAGATGCTCAGAACAGCGGAAATTGTCGAACATAACAGAAGTACCACAACACTTCAACAGTTATACAGTCATACAGCACTCTAAGGTTCAGGAAAGCAGAAGTAACATAGCAGGAGCACTGCATTGTCTAGCCTCAATTGACCACTATTGAGCTGAAAACTAATGGAGTAAGCTGAAGTTACATTTAGATGTTTTTTTTTAAAGATTTTTTTTGTGTTTTAACCTTTTTTTGACATTTCAAGATCAGAGAGTACATAGTGGAAATGGGGATGACATGTAGTAAAGGTCCGTGGGTCGGATTCGAACCCGCGACCACTGTGACATGGACTGAGCCTATGTTGTACCTGCTATACTCACTACTACACCACCATATGCTGAAGGATTTAATGTCTGTTAAGTGAAAGCAGGCCTTTGACATCAGGCTTCAGTGAACACAAGACTATTTCACGGCAGCCAGTTGATACAGGAATGTCTCCTCTCTTAGCACCAGTCATCTGTTTCAATTGACACTTTCTACATCCAGGCACTGCTGTACGGTTTTCCACACGCTGTTGTTATTTTTCCTTTACAAGGCTTAATTAAGTATTGTAGTAGGTGTTGATTACAGTGTTTATTGACATTTTTTGCAAGGTATCATTGATTTTTTCCACAACTTACATCTATTAATATATCTATCTATCTATCTATCTATCTATCTATCTATCTATCTATCTATCTATCTATCTATCTATCTATCTATCTATCTATCTATCTATCTATCTATCTATCTATCTATCTATCCATCCATCCATCCATCCATCCATCCATCCATCCATCCATCCATCCATCCATACATGTTTTATGGTTCAAAATCATTAAAGCTAGCTGGAAACAAGCATTCACAACTCTGGAGAGACAAACACAGCTGAGTGGTTCAGGGAGCCGATATCAACAGTATAAAATCAACTTAATAAACCACGCTCAGGATATCACAATCCCACACACTGCAGGAGATTAATTATCCTCCATCTTTAAGCCTGAGTGACAAACTGTTGAATTGTTAAAAACAGCAGGACGGGAGCTCGCTGATGCTGAGAGCTAAAAGCCTTGTCACTCAAAATAATCAACTCTACAAAGCCAACGAAGTAACAGAGTTTATTCAGCCCACTGTTGATATCATTAGTGGAATAAAACAGTGCAATTTCCTAAAACATCTTTAAAGTATCTACGAGGAGCCTTCAATTTGTGTTGATTATTGCGCCCCCTTTGGACAAAAGCGGTAGTGTTTTTACCACACCAACTCCCAAGGGCATGCCAGGCAGGAGTGAGTGCATTTGATCAGGAAGCGATTTAATACGTCCATGAAAAAAGACCCCAGATGCATGGCGATGAGGTAATGTATTTATACGTGACTTTGAAAGATTAAAAAGGGTAATATAACGATGGTGAAGCAAAGTACATTTTAAAAGTATTAATAATACATTTATACAAAATTTAAATCTTTTCTCTGATGGTTTTATTTGCTGTAAGTAAAAATTTGACTGTTTCATTAACATTTAAAAGTTCCTTGTGGGACGTTTAAAGGACATTGATGATGAAAAACCTGTGGAGTGTGTGAATATGCTCACATGAGTGACAGAGTGGAGTATCATCATCAAAAATCATGTTAAATTCCCCCCAATTGGTTCACAGCTCTTTGTGCTATAATGGCTCCATATTGGATGAATGAACAGTGTCATAATGTCCAGCTGGGTAAATGAATGCTGTAATCACGTCGTGTTGTATTCAGATGAATGGGCTCGTTACAGAATGGGAACTGATGGAGACCAATCAACTCTGTCAAGAGAAAAACCTTCAAACGTTTCACACACTATAATGGTTTATGGATGATTGGCTGCAATAAAAAATGTCCTGTGTTGTACATAATGGGATATTTAATGTTAATTTGAGCTTGTTTAATCCACTTCATTCGTAATTTCACATAGGAACACACATTAATACACACAAATGGCATAATCATTTAATGAAATAGGTCTGCAAAGTGTAGCTGTAACCCACACATACGAACATACAAACAGCTCATACAAACACGATTTTCTAATATGTCTTATGTATTTTAATCTTGCCCCTGTAAATCACTTTGAATGGCCTTGTGTCTGAATTTAGACTTGCTTTGCCTTGCCTAAATATACCTGGCTTCCCTCTCCAGCTCCTCACTATAAGCTAAAGCTAAAGTCAAACTAGCGCTGCGGCCTCCATGTGAAGTCTGTCTGTTAATGGATGTTGTTCTCCATACGAGACAAGAACCAATTACTCTGATTCACGCTGCGGTGCGATCCTCCGCTCACACACTCTGACAGTCCGGCTTTAGCTTCCATTACTCTGTCAACAGCAGTGCACTTCATCTCAACAACAACATGGGGGTCTTATACATCTATATCAGGGGTGTCCAAATTTTTTCACTGAGGGCCACATACAGAAAAATCTACGAAGGGCCGGGCCACTTTGCAAAAATAACACATTTATCAGGACATGTAGCTGCTCTGATGTTTAGTTTCATAGTGTCTTCGTAAATTGTAATCCTTCTTCACGGCAACACTTTCCTTGCACATTAAACAGACACATTTCCCCTCTTGTTTATATGCCAATGATACACCCAGTGTTTTCTGCCTTTGCGTCCAATGTCCAGCAGGGTGAAAATAGTATCCAGCCGAGGTCCTGACCCTCCTAGGAGGGTCCGGGGGTATGCCCCCCCGGGAGATTTTTTAAAGTTTTTAAAGTGAAATGCATGAATCTGGTGCACATTGAGAGGGAAATTAAGAGGCTAAATCTGAAGAATTTTGTATGAAAAAAAAATGGAGACACTGTGTCAGATGAATTAGAAGCTATTGGAGAAGGACACATAGATTTTCCATAATAATATTAATTTAAAATAAAAATATTATGCTGGGTCCTCTGGGATGGGCTTGTTGCTCTTTTTCTTTTATGGGACATATTTCTCTGTAATATAATGAGTGCATTTAAATTATTTAAAAATTAAAAGCGCCATATTACATTATATTTTTTAAATGTGCCACGGGCCAATCAATCAGTGTTTGACACCCCTGCACTAGTGGGTTAACTAAGAAATGCAAAGGAAAAAAAAAAACATTTTTTTTTTTTTTTCAAAGGGCCATATTACATTATATTTTTAAAATCGGCCGCGAGCCAATAAAAAGCGGGCCCGCGGGCCGTAGTTTGGACACCCCTGATCTATATGTATACAGCAATGAGCTTTGTTCACAAAAAAAAGGGGTTGTTTTCTTTCCCCAAATATGTTTTATCAAGTTTATTTCTGGCATTTTTTACCAGTTATAGCTATGGCTTAAGGTAGCCATTAATAGAATCAAATATTTGGTTTCATGTATTCAAAAAATAAGAGAAAAATTATAAATATTTTTACCATAAAAATAAAATAAAAGGAGTCACAGGGGTTCAGTGTCACCACTCAGTGTTTACCCCCTTTAGGCCTTTGCCTGACAGACAGACAGACAGACAGACAGACAGACAGACAGACAGACAGACAGACAGACAGACAGACAGACAGACAGACACTAGTTACAGTGGGAGGTGGGGAAGCCATCAGCGTGAAAAGCAGGTGAATTACATTGGTCTGAAGCGTTGAAATGAGAGGGACAGCTTCTCCAATACCCACAGCCGTAACCCCTCAGGAGATAATGTGTGTGTGTGTGTGTGTGTGTGTGTGTGTGTGTGTGTGTGTGTGTGTGTGTGTGTGTGTGTGTGTGTGTGTGTGTGTGTGTTGTGTGTGTGTGTGTGTGTGTGTGTGTGTGTGTGTGTGTGTGTGTGTGTGTGGTGAGAGCAGAGTATCAAATGAGAGAAAATGAGACTAGAGTGGTATAAAAACACCAGGCTGCTTTTCCTCTGTGGAGCTTTTGCCGTTTAAAGAGCAGACATCCCTGGACAGTGTGACCAGTGAAGCACACACTGACACAGACACACACACACACACACGCACGCACGCACGCACGCACGCACGCACGCACGCACGCACGCACGCACGCACGCACACACACACACACACACACACACACACACACACACACACACACACACACACACACACACACACAGAGCTAAATGTTGAATACCAGCCTCACTCTGCAGGCACTGAACCTCCACACTGACCCGGCCGTGTTGGACACACAGAGATTTACTAAATAGTAAAGCTGCTGCACCTTCCTAACCGCTATAAAATGCTCGAAAACAAACTACTTTAAGAGTTAATGAGCATATTATATATGACATATTCATGCCATCAAGGTTAACAACTAAATATACCAGAATGTTTAGGGGTTGCAAGAATTAACACAAACTGAAAGATCCTTGTAGCAATTTTCAGGTGGAAGGTATACTGTATATTTAATGGTCATTCGTAAAAACATGCTTCCACATGAATCATAAAAACTAAGTGTGTACTCCGAGCTCCGAGCAGCAAGTAGAAGTAAACAATAAAAAAGGGAACTTGCACAAAACTTGACCAGCAAGGTCAGGACACTATTATTATGACGTTTGAGTGATGGGAAATATCCTCCGAGACACCACATATCACTCACCCTCTGGCCAGTCCATCCATCCATCCATCCATCCATCCATCCATCCATCCATCCATCCATCCATCCATCCATCATACAATGCCAAGATGATCTTTTGGTTCAAATGACAAATGGGGAGTTTGACAGCTCTGAAAAGCCTCAAATGATATTTTTAAAATCTCTGGAGCTACAAAAACAGATTTCATAAGCCTGGCCAGATTTTAAAGGTGTTGTCAGTGATTCTGGAGAACGTTTGTTGTCAAAATCAATTTTCGGTCAAAATCAGTGAATATCTCCGCTCAAGCAGAAAATAAATCCAGTGTGAAGACACAGCCTAGGATCTGTAAACTGGTATGTAAACAAAGGGTATGTAAACCCAATGGGCCCACCGTAGCTAGCTAAATGCCTGTTTACAGAGCAAAGGATGTGTATCAACACTGGATTTTTTATTCAGGTAGGCTGATAGCGAGGAGATATTCACTGATTTTGACAAAAATAGATTTTGACAACAAACGTTCTCCAGAATCACTGACTCCACCTTTAAGCATGTGATACAGAGGGAGGGTCACCTGCATTTCTTCATGTATATATAGCAAATAGATAGATAGATAGATAGATAGATAGATAGATAGATAGATAGATAGATAGATAGATAGATAGATAGATAGATAGATAGATAGATAGATAGATAGATAGATAGATAGATAGATAGATAGATCCTTTAATATTCCTTTACAGGAAATTACAGTGCCACAACAGCTTCAAGACAGAACAAAACAAACCCACATTTCCTCAGAGCTTACTTACTTAAAAAGATAAAACAAAATAAATAAATACTAAGAAAGCGCAAAGTTATTTCTGTGCATTATAAAACCGTACAGCAGCTGGTATACAAGACTTCCTGTACCTCTCAGAGTCCGTGGCTAACCGGAGACCCTGAATACAGATGAGCTCCATCCATCACCTTTAACAAACAGCAGTGAACAGAAGGTATTGCTCCCCACTAACGCACAGTACAGTGTTTCTCAGTAGCAGAACCCACGTATTTAGTATTTAGTCATTTAGCCATTCAGAGCATGTAGCAGTCAGCAGGATAATGAGGCTCCAGCAATGGTTGTTTTTACTCCAGAGCACTAACAATTGTCCTCGAGCAGAACAAAAAACGTCAATGTTCATTTGACTAATCCGAACACTTCCTACCTCCAGTTCGACCCAAAGGGGTTTACGCTGGCCTGCTCTTTCCTTAATATATACACAAACATAATGAAAATACAGAACTTAGTGATGCCTTGCAATAATAACTTGATTTTATTTGATAGTACTGTTGTTGTTGCCAGATGTACATGGAATCAAATGGGACGGTTAATCAATGTCAAATTCCATATTGGAACAGAAAGTGGAATAGGCTATACGGTTCTCTTGGGATTAAATACAGTTGAAAAAATGCAGACAAAGCAGTACCAGATTGTAAGGAGATATTCACTGATTTGAACTAAAAAAGGGATTTTGTCAACAAGCCTTCTCCAGAATCACTGACACCTTAGAAAGATCACAAAAAATATCAGAAATAATATCTGTATTTGGCTGTGGCTAAGTGGATAGAGTGGTGGACCCGCAACTATAAGATCGGTGGTTCGATCCCCAGTCTCCCCACCTCATGCCCAAGTGTCCCTGAGCAAGACACTGAACCCTAAATGTCCCCTGATAGTTAGCTTGCACCCTGTGTGGTAGCTGCTGCTATCGGTGTATGAATGTGTGCTCCAGTTGTAAGTTGCTTTGGATAAAAGCGCCTGCTAAATGTCATGTAATGTACTGTATCCCACATTAGTGCATGTCCTGGAAATACAGTAAGAAGTTATTTTGTATTTTTTCTCTTGTATTGTTCAACAATGTTCATCATCATAGCTTAAAAAGAACTGGTTCCATGCTGGTCTTCCTCTCAACAGACACTTCATGCCGGGAAACTGTCAAACTGTCTGACAGCTTCCAAACTGAGAGTCTTTCTATCCTTCTGAGATCTCAGCGCCTTTCTCTTCTCCCTGCCAACAGAGCAGACCGGAATATCTTGTTCCTCATCTCCAGCTCTCTCCATCCAACTGTCACAACACACTATAACTTCAACCTTTTATCCAGCTAGGAAATAGCAGATGATAAGTAAGACCCATTATGTGTCATCCACACACACACACAAAGCATAAACTAATCTACCACTGCCTTTGAAAGGATAGAAAAATCTTCCTCATTGTGTGAGTGTGTGTGTGTGTGTGTGTGTGTGTATGTACGTCTGTGTGTGTGTGTGTGTGTGTGTGTGTATGTGTGTGTGTGTGTGTGTGTGTGTGTATGTGTGTGTGTTTGTGTGGGAGACAGACATCAATAGAATCAAGTGATCAAAACTGCAAAGAGCCACATTTAAAATCTCTTTATCTTAACACTGCCACATTTGCAGTAACACAGACAGAGAGATGACACACAAGCTGCCTGAAAAATAAGACTTTCACACAAAGGTTCCATACAATCAATCAAGGCATATTTATAGGAATTCTGCTGCATGCTATTTCACTTGTACAAACGCCCCAAAGAGGAGATTAGGAGCCCATAATGAAGTATGTACTAATTCACCAACTGCACTGAGTAAATAATTTGAATATCTGCTCGTAAATATATCTTAGTATAGAGAGCAGTAGACCGACAAGTTTCCATTGGAGCTGAAAATAAAACTCATGGCACAAAATGTAATTTCATTCTGTAATTCAAATTGAAATACACGGTAGAAGGATATTCAAATCATCCCAGCACCTCTGAAAATCTCATTTATTTCAAAAAATGGGTCATGAAATTGGACATTGGGGGATCCATACAAATTGAAAGCTCTGCATTGCACCAGTAGAAGAGCTTTTACTACGGAAAAATGTTATGCAAATTTGTGCCAGAGCAGCAAAATATACTTTTTTGTGTCTTTTAATATGGACAGTGGGCAATCCAAAGCTCAAAAAGTCCAAAGTGGCAGTTGATCTATACATCAATATAATGCTTATATTGTAGTGTGGGGCTTGACACTTTCTAGATGCTGGATTATCATACCCCAACAGTTAGGTATTTTCCCCCTCCACACACACACACACACATACATACACACACACACACCACACCACAATCCCACCACATCTTCATTTTAACAGCTGTTCCACAGAGACCAGAAAACTTGGCACTACAATGAGACACATTCACCTCCAAAGAAATTGGATGTTGTGTCCGAAGGCATCGATTGAGCTCTATCCCAGTGTGTGTGTGTGTGTGTGTGTGCGTGTGTGTGTGTGTGTGTGTGTGTGTGTGAGTGTGTGTGTGTGTGTGTGTGTGTGTGCGTGTGTGCGTGTGTGTACAGCATCTTCACACCTCCGCCACAGCATCTACTTAGCTTTACTTTACAGCCATCCTCCCTCCGGACACTTTAGAAGAAGAAGTGCTCTTTAAAAATAAAAATAAAAACCTTCTCTGCAGATAAAGTGATGTCCTTCATCTTCTCCTGCCTCTAAAAACACTCACACAGCTTAGTTTTATGGCTGTAAACATCTATCTATCTATCTATCTATCTATCTATCTATCTATCTATCTATCTATCTATCTATCTATCTATCTATCTATCTATCTATCTATCTATCTATCTATCTATCTATCTATCTATCTATCTATCTATCTATCTACTAAACCTTCACATGGCATGGTGTAATTGGTGCTATGGGGTATAAATCCCCCAATAGACTCCAATCAGGGCTTTGGTCAGACATGAAGGACACAGTGGCGAAAATCTCCTGTCAAAGCTCAATGGTCACATCCTTCGAAACACATTGTTCTTGAGAAAGTCTGTTCGGGGAGGGGGCGTTGGAGGATGTCATTCAGTTCATCTCTGTCTCTCCAAACTGTCTAATAAAGCAACAAAAAAATGCCAAAAAATAATCGAAAAAAAAGGAAGTCTACTGGAACAAGAAGTTTTGTCCAAAGGGATCATACACTATAGTTGCCTTTTGAATTTTAAAAGCTTTTTTGCTATTTTGAAAATCCTGAATGGACCGGGCTGTAGGGCTGAAGACAGAAAGGAGCATTTCAGAGATAAAAACATTGTCTTCACACCACAGATGCACTCAGCCTCCTGTCAGAAAGATTCCAGTGATGGTGGCTGTTATAGGGAGAGCAGAGAGTTGTATAGGTGGCATCGCTCCAGATCTCTTATTACACACATTTGTTCTCTCTGCCGCCCGGGCTTTAATTTAATATATTTTTTTGCTTGGAGCTCCGGGTCAATTTTATCTTCTAGTTGATAACGCACTTCAAAGAAATTCAATTTTATTTTGCTCGGTGGCTCCCCAGGTTAGAATTTATCGCTATTGTTGTGATATGGCCGCGCAGCTATAGTCGATGCTCTGATATGGGAGTCCACTTCAGATATGACTTTGGTAGTGGTTTAGATTATAGCTCCCAAATAACAAAAGCTACCAACAAAACTCACTCTCACGTACACTCAACCAATATTGTACATTCATCCCCTATATAAAAGACAATGGATAGTTCTCTACACTGCAAGTAAATTGAGATTGTGAGATTGTTATTGCGAGACATAGCAGGCAAAATTATATTTGTTTTATCAAGGACTGGTCGATTCTGAGTTGCTGTTTTTTTGCTATTTTGCTTCCATAACATGTCTTCTTTCATACTAGTTTGTAAAATCATCCAAAAAGAACAATTATGTGTTTATTCGACCTTTATCTTGTCTGTTTATATCTCCTTTACAACCATCTTTAACAGCCATTATCGCAACACTTGCTTTTACTGGCAAAGTTTCATAATGATATCAATAAGTTTATCATTATATCCACATTTATCATCCCTATCCACCTGCAGAGTCTTGCTTTAAGAAAAAATAATGTTCATACCTTGGTGGCTACTTACTTTGTTACCATTGAAGTATAAGAGATGGACCTAAAGTGCATTTAGTTCACACTCACTCACTATTTTGGGCACTGAAATAAAATTGCGGCGAATAAATATAGTGCACTGCAAAGCTAATAGTGGGTTATGTCAAACACCAATGTAATAGTAGTAGTTTAGTTAATATGTTGTAATAGCAGCGTGTATCTTTAGTTATAGAGAAATAATTGAGAAACACATAATTTTTCAGTGTTTAAACAACAGTGTTAGTTTGAAAGGGCAGTTTTACATGTTACATCCCCGAAGCTATGTCTGATGCTAGCCCTTGTGTTGCTATCCCTAGCATTCAAGCACATAGTCACACTCACACATTACATTGACAAGTTTCTACTGACACAATCCAACAACCAATGGCATTAAAAGCTGTTCCCTTAAACTTCCACTTTAACTTTCCTTGGGGCGAGGCATTAATATTTATACCAGTGCAGTCTGGCAGAAAGGCAGCATGCTCTTGGGGCGCTGCAAAACTGAGGTCTGGACATGAACACTCACTCAACCTTAAAAGCCAGTTTGAGTGAGGCAGTTTGAAAATGTCACAGTGAGGGAAATAGACAAGGGGGCAAACTACCGGTACTCACAATTATCAATATATTGTGCTGTTATGTTTGACAAGGCAATTTGTTTATGGAATATCGCAATATATCATGATATATCAAGATACGGAATATATCGTGATATATCGTATCGTGACCAGTGTATCGTGATACGTATCGTATCGTGAAGTCCTTGACGATACCCAGCCCTCACTAGGCACATGTTCACATCATATGCAATTTTTCTTCTCTTTCAATCCTACTCCTTTTTCCACCTCTTTATTTTCAACATGGTGTGCAGGTGTATAGCAAAATAGCCTCTCTCAATAACATAACATATACAGTAGATATATCAATCGGTAAAGACATAGGGAAAGAAGTAACCTGCTCGTTTGATGGTTCCCTGGGTGGCTGGGTCTTTCACTAAATTTGATTGCACACGCAGGATATTTCTTAACAAAACATGGATAGTGACAAAATATCAAACAGAATAAAAAATAGAAATCTACATCATATTTCTAGCTGTGCCTACTTCTCATAGCCTCAAGCATAACCTGGCCTGCTCCATTCATCCTAGCAACAGAAATCTCCATAGACAATATTTAAATTAAGGAATCGATTCAACTGATTAATAAAGACCTAATCGAACTCTAACCTTGTTTTCGTTTCACTTTGTCTTCAGCCATCCTGAGGAAAAATTATAATTTCTTTATTGGGAATAATTGAGATGAGTTTACCATAATCTTGCATATGATTTATAGAGAAGAGGTAAGTAATGGGTAAGGTGATAGTATCACCGATAACAGACTTATTTTACTTTCCCTAAAGTATTTTCTTCTTCTCTCATTTTATTTCTGTCCTTCTAAGTTCCTAACTTTCCATCTCAGCGCTATAAACGCGTGTCAACTCCCTGCTTCATCTTCTGAAGTCAAATTATTTTAAAAGAAAGCAGATGGTGGCCTGGACACACATATAGCAGCAAAGTCATTGAGGGATGAAATGGGGAAAATGCTAAAGAAAATGTCACTGAAGTTGTGAGAAAACACAAAGGGAATACTGCAACCAGAGATCCTGACCCCTAAAGTTTAGCCTATAATAGGGTTCACTGCTCTTCTTCCTCATCTGTCAAGTTCAAGTTCAAGTCAGCTTTATTGTCAATTTGCAATACAGTATGTACCAGACCAGAAAAATAGAAAAGGAATATAATATATACAATAAATACATTTGAAATATTTTGAAAAGTATAAAACCAAAACCAAATGCTATATAGAAAAATAAATAAAAATGTTTCCATTTAAGGGCATAACAATGCAGACTAACTATAAATGTAACAATTCATTATTTAAAGGTGGAGACAGCAATTCTGGAGAACGCTTTTTTATCAAAATCTCTTTTGGTCAAAATCAGTGATTATCTCCTCCCTATTGACCTATTCCCCCTGTGTATATGCGCAGCGCACTAACAAACAATCAGGTTTTAATCCACAGCCTAGGCTCTGTAAACTGGTGTATAAACAAAGGGGGCCCACCGTAGAGCAACATGCCCCGTGTACAGCCTAGGCTGTGTATTAACTTGTTAGTTGTTGGCAAAATACCTTTCGTTGTTCCTCCCGAGATGTGGTTTAGTATCTTGAGATATTAAGCTTCTATTTAGCATGTGCAGTTTTAACATTACTACTCAAACTATGATGATTATCCTTATCCTGTTGATGGTTTGCTCCAGTAAATGTTTGCTTCATAAAAAGTTCTTAAATGGTTTCCAGAGATGAATTTTAAATAGTGTGGAAAAACCTGAGTACCTTAGACAGAGCTAGCTAACATCTTTAGTTTAATTCTGATGATAATGCCGACAAGTCATTCCTAAAACTAAAATTGACGTTGTATTTTAACAGATTTATAACCGTGTCATTTATTTTTCTTCATTAATAACATGTTTATTATAGATGTTCCAAGTGATGATGTAGTTATATGTTTTACCAGCAGAACTTTAGACATGTTGTGTCACACATTTACCAATATGCAGTTTATCAGCAGAAAATAAAGGTTCTAAAACAGAAAAGTTGATGTTAAATTTTTTTTATTATGATTTTTTGATTTTAATGTGGGAGGAAACCGAAGCTCTCGGAGAAAACCCACGCCAACACAGTGAACTGGTGTACACTCCTCACAGCAAGGGGGTTAAGGCCCAGATTTGTTCTGATGTTTCTTCTTATTTGATGTTTAGATTTCTTTTTTATTATGATTTTTTTATTTTAATGTGGGAGGAAACCGAAGTTCTCGGAGAAAACCCACGCCAACACAGTGAACTGGTCTAAACTCCTCACAGCAAGGGGGTTAAGGCCCAGATTTGAACACTGAGGCACCTGTGTTGCCCTGTAAGAGACCTGGAGTCCTGCATCATATCCAGGTTAAACTCTGAGTGCACAAGCCTGAGGCTGGTAGTACAGAGAATAAGCTGGACATGATTCTAGACGCCAGGTCCCAATAGACCTTTTTCATAGCGGAGATTTTGAATGCTGTGAAAATGCCTATCTACCCTCCCAACCTGACCACTTATCTTTACAAATTGTGGCCACTTCTGAAACAGGAAGAAAACGGTTTGGCCACGATGTTAAAAACAGATTTTATGAACCTGTTGATGGCGCCCGTCTTCTTTGGTGTCACCATGTGCTGTTTGAGAGTCTCAATGATGCATTGATAGACAAAGGAATCCTGTGACAGGAGATTCATCCTTAGCACCCCTGCACTGCCCATATTCTTGCTCAGCTCCTTGTGCACTGCCCTGATGGTCCTTTTAATATGGCGACCACTTGGCTTCACAGTAATGTCACAACCTGCGATTTCTGCACAAAGTGTTTCTTTCAATGTCTTGATAGTATTTCTTGTATTATCACCGGTTATATTAATGGGCTGATTTCTGGTGATCTGATTGACCAGCCCAGACACCATATTTAGGCAAAACAGTTCATCCCGCTTATGGACAGGGTGTACTGAGGGCTTACTTGCAGATGGGTTGGCTGCGGACTTGGATCTAGTTAAGTCAACTGCAGCCTTAAACTGGTCTTTCTCAGCCTCACATGCTAGGTTCAGGATAGCTGGTTCATCAATGAAGAAAGCCGGTGTAGCTTCAAACACAGGTTTAAAAGTGTAGTTTTCCATTGCAAGGGCTTCTGTTATTGATGTCAGACTTACCAGTACTCCCTTTATCTGACTAACAGCAACAGTCACCTGGTCCCTCTTTTCCAAATGCTGTAGTGACTGACGAGTGAGCCACAGCCACATCTTCTTCATGAAACTGTTCACTCCGGTTTTGATTTTGCCCAAAATGTAAACATTTTGTCCATTGTCCTCAGGTTTCAGGTGGTTGTATACCACCTCACTCAGCGTTTGGGCAACACTTTCGTGCTGCCCACTGGAAATCCCTATGGCAACTCTGTCGTAAAGGCACTGTTCTTCTGTGCTGCCTCTTGTCTTTCTGTCTTCATCTGGTTGTATCATTTCATCCACCAGGCATTCCACCTCGTATATTAGTGACTTAATCGATGCTTTGTCTACATTTCTCGGGGGGCTGTCAAATATAATCCTCAATTTTGCCACAAGACTGAGGATTGCTTCCTTTGCATATTTGTGTACCAAAAGCGCTTTGACTTGACTTCCTACTCTTTCCCAGCAGGACCTTTTGTAAGAGGTTGTCTCTGATGGGGTATTCCTCTTGGATGAACTATCTGTCTCTAAGTTATTAATTTCTTCCAAAATAACTACGACAATCTCAGAGGCTGCTGCCTCTGTAATCTTTGAGGTGCTGGACACAACTATGTCATATTCCTCTTCCAAGATGTTTTCATTAATATTCTCGGGGCTGATATTGGTAGTTTGCTCCTCCAGGATGTTCTTGACAGCTTCTGTTGTTGTAGTAACAAAGCTTTCTTTGGAAGAAACCTGCGTTGGTTCATCCTCTTCAAAATGAGTTGCAATGGTTTCACATTTGGCAATCTCAGAGGCAGCTGCCTCTGTATCCTTTGAGGTACTGGACACAATCTGGTCATATTCCTCCTCTGAGAGTTCTTCTGTATAATTGCTATTTGTTGATCGTTTCCCAAGGATCTCTTTGACAGCTTCTGTAGTTGTAATAAAGAGGCTTCCCTCTGATGAAACTTTTGTTGATGTCACCTCTTCAAAAGGAGTAACGGGGCATGTCAGACTGCCCACTACTTCCATTATCTGGCTCAGAGCCACGCTCATCTGGTCACTCTGTCCCTCAAGCTGTTGTGACTGACAGGTGAGCCACTGACACATCCTCCTCATGACGGAGTCCACTTCTTTTCTGATTTTGGCCAAAATGTTCTCCCTCTGTCCATTGTCCCCAGGTTTCAGGTGGCTGTATATCACCTCACTCAGCCGTTTTGCAACAATGTCATGCTGCCCACTAGAAATCCCTTTGGCAATTCTCTCATAAAGGGACTGTTCATCTGTGCTGCCTCTTGGTGTGCGTTTGTCCTCTGGATGGATCATGTCCTCCACAAGGAAGTCCAACCTGTTGATCAGAGACTTAACTGATGATTTGTCTACTTCTTGTGGGACGCTATCAAGGCTGCTCCTCAGTTTTGACACAGAGCTGAAGATCGTTTCCTTTGCAAATGTGCGCATATAAATGGCTTGGACTTTACTTCCCACCCTTTTCCAGCAGGAAGGTTTGTAAGAGGTTTTCTCTGATAGGGACTTCCTCTTATGTGAGCCATCTGTCTCCACATTAATGTCATCCAATAATACTTTAACAATCTCTGAGGCAGCTTCCTCTGTATCCTTTGATGTGCTGGACACAAGCATGTCATATTCCTCCTCTGAAATGGCTTGATCATTACTAATGCGGCTGCTTTGAGACGAGTGTTTCTCCAGGATAGTCCTGACAGCTTCTGTGGCTGTCATAACGAAGCTTTCTTTGGAAGAAACCTGCGTTGGTTCATCCTCTTCAAAATGAGTTGCAATGGTTTCACATTTGGCAATCTCAGAGGCAGCTTCCTCTGTATCCTTTGAGGTACTGGACACAATCTGGTCATATTCCTCCTCTGAGAGTTCTTCTGTATAATTGCTATTTGTTGATCGTTTCTCCAGGATCTCTTTGACAGCTTCTGTATTTGTAATAAAGAGGCTTCCCTCTGATGAAACTTTTGTTGATGTCACCTCTTCAAAAGGAGTAACGGGGCATGTCAGACTACCCACTACTTCCATTATCTGGCTCAGAGCCACGCTCATCTGGTCACTCTGTCCCTCAAGCTGTTGTGACTGACAGGTGAGCCACTGACACATCGTCCTCATGACGGAGTCCACTTCTTTTCTGATTTTGGCCAAAATGTTCTCCCTCTGTCCATTGTCCCCAGGTTTCAGGTGGCTGTATATCACCTCACTCAGCCGTTTTGCAACAATTTCATGCTGCCCACTAGAAATCCTTTTGGCAATTCTCTCATAAAGGGACTGTTCATCGGTGCTGCCTCTTGGTGTGCGTTTGTCCTCTGGATGGATCATGTCCTCCACAAGTAAGTCCAACCTGTTGATCAGAGACTTAACTGATGATTCGTCTACTTCTTGTGGGACGCTGTCAAGGCTGCTCCTCAGTTTTGACACAGAGCTGAAGATCGTTTCCTTTGCAAATGTGCGCATATAAATGGCTTGGACTTTACTTCCCACCCTTTTCCAGCAGGAAGGTTTGTAAGAGGTTTTCTCTGATAGGGACTTCCTCTTATGTGAGCCATCTGTCTCCACATTAATGTCATCCAATAATACTTTAACAATCTCTGAGGCAGCTTCCTCTGTATCCTTTGAGGTGCTGGACACAAGCATGTCATATTCCTCCTCTGAAATGTCTTGATCATTACTAATGCGGCTGCTTTGAGACGAGTGTTTCTCCAGGATACTCTTGACAGCTTCTGTGGCTGTCATAACGAAGCTTTCCACCGAAGGAACTCTTTGTGATGCAGGCTCTTCAAAAGGAGTTACAGGAGTTTGACGTGACTCCTCAGTTGCATCCGGCTCCTCTGCTGATCCTTCCGTCGCTGTTTTAGCTCCATCAGCTTCCAGTTTCGGGCTCTCTTGGCGTTTATTCTTCCTCGTCTTGCACGCCACCTTTCCTGCTATTTGTTTCAGTATTTTTATGACCGGTTTTACCATTGCCTTCAGTAAGCCGGTGGAAGGCTTGGATACCAGCACGCCACTCTCCTGGCTGCTGCCTGTGCTGCTCCCACTAAGTTTTGAGAGCTCGGAGTTAACTCTCCTCGTAACCTCTTTTACCACAAGCTTGTTAACCTCCCGTGTGCTCTGACAACGGATGTCTTGTTCGACATCCATCACCTCCGCAAAAGTTAGTGTAATAGTGTCACCCAGACACTCTAAGACTTGGTCTTCAGAAATAACAATGCTCACACGTGATGCACTGGATCCAGAACTGCTACTGGACCATTTTCTATGACCCCCCTGTGTAATGCTTTGTTTTAAAGCCTCATAAATGTATCTAGATATAATGCGAATTATATCCACACACAGGTCTGTTATGATATTCTCTGTTTTCCTGTCAACAGACCCGGTATGCAGGTTGACCCACTGTACCGTTGTCAGTTTGTCAAAGAACATTTTGACAAGCGGGCGGAGAGTCTCTGTTGTGGCCAGCGGAAGGGCCAAATGCATATTTTCTTCTCTTGCGTTATCCATTGAGATCGCTGTTTGTAGTCGCTGTGTACCTTTCCTTGGAATGATGTGAATTTGCTCTGAAAAATCAAAACAGAAAACAACCTTTGGATTTGGGTCCTACTTATAAACTTTCATATTGCGTTTTATGACATCAATCATTACATCATTGGAACCTTTAGTTGCCTTTTGATCTTTGAATGATGTCATGCCATTCCAATGACTTCAAAGGAAAAATTACAAAAGTTTAAAAGTAAACATTCAAACCTAGCAACTGTAACTATGCACATGACTTCACCTGCCTTTGATCTTCGAATGACCTCATGCCATACTGACATGCCCCGCCCCCTTTTGGGGAAAAACACAGACCCCCCCCCCCCCCCCCCAAAAAAAAAAATCTTTATTGTTAGAATCCCAGGCTGAGTTCTCCGTATAAGGAGAATTAAACAACCTTGGGTGCATCATCTTGCCAATGCAAAAAAAATAAAAATTGTGTCTTAGAAATGTGACGTTTATAGTCGTCTACTGTAAATCCTTCATAATAATTTTTCAGCGCACTCACAGTAGCGTATCGTGAGGAGATCTTCACTGATTATGACAAAAAGTGATTTTGACAACAAGCATTCTCCAGAATAGCTGACTACACTTTTTAAGTTCTCTCCCACACTGTCCACACCTCTCTGTCTCCTCTGCTGTGACCTTAGCTGTTAGCTCTGATTAAGCTCCTGTCCTGTTGTGTTGTAAATGCGAAAGTACACACTTCCCTCTTTAATGGCCACTGACTCAGCTCTGTCCTCCTCACTAACACAGTCTGACCTGCCCTTCCATCAGCACTACACACAGAGAAGAAGCATGTTGCTTTCACCAGCTACAATAAAATCCAAATACTGCAGCCATAACAACTTTATTCATTGATGCAAATAAGGTTCTAAGTGGAAAATCCAGTTATTGTTCGAGTCTGCTAGTGTCATGGTGACAGAGGATCATGACCTCAGCAGATGCAAGCTGATATTTGAAGTGACAGCAAGTTGTCTTCAATGGCTGAATGCTACGATTGATGAACAGCTTCAGTTTTGTTCGGGAGAGCCACACTTCCTTTCGTAATTCCTTTTTTAAAGAACTTCTGTCCAAAGGGATCATACTCTAGTTGCCTTCTGAATTTTGAAAACGTTTTGCTATTTTGAGAGAATTTATCGCTATTGTTGTGATATGGCCGCACAGCTATAGTCGATGCTCCCCAGAGGACCACACAATATCAGACTGATATGGGAGTCCACTTCAGATGTGACTTTGGTAGCAGTTTAGATTATAGCTCCCAAATAACAAAAGCTACCAACAAAACTCACTCTCACGTACACTCAACCAATATCTTACACTCATCCCCTATATAAAAGACAATGGATAGTTCTCTACACTGCAAGTAAATTGAGATTGTGAGATTGTTATTGCGAGACATAGCAGGCAAAATCATATTTGTTTTATCAAGGACTGGTCGATTCTGAGTTGCTGTTTTTTTGCTATTTTGCTTCCATAACATGTCTTCTTTCATACTAATTTGTAAAATCATCCAAAACGAACAATTATGTGTTTATCTGACTAAATCTCGAGGTCTCTCGAGGATAAATAAAAGTTAAATGAAAATCTTGTCTATTTGCATTAGTTTAGTTCTCCTATACAACATTCTTTAACGGCCATTATCGCAACACTTGCTTTTACCGGCAAAGTTTCATAATGATATCAATAAGTTTATCATTATATCCACATTTATCATCCCTATCCACCTGCAGAGTCTTGCTTTAAGAAAAATGAATGTTCCTACCTTGGTGGCTACTTACTTTGTTACCATTGAAGTATAAGAGATGGACCTAAAGTGCATTTAGTTCACACTCACTCACTATTTTGGGCACTGAAATAAAATTGCGGCGAATAAATATAGTGCACTGCAAAGCTAATAGTGGGTTATGTCAAACACCAATGTAATAGTAGTAGTTTAGTTAATATGTTGTAATAGCAGCGTGTATCTTTAGTTATAGAGAAATAATTGAGAAACACATAATTTTTCAGTGTTTAAACAACAGTGTTAGTTTGAAAGGGCAGTTTTACATGTTACATCCCCGAAGCTATGTCTGATGCTAGCCCTTGTGTTGCTATCCCTAGCATTCAAGCACATAGTCACACTCACACATTACATTGACAAGTTTCTACTGACACAATCCAACAACCAATGGCATTAAAAGCTGTTCCCTTAAACTTCCACTTTAACTTTCCTTGGGGCGAGGCATTAATATTTATACCAGTGCAGTCTGGCAGAAAGGCAGCATGCTCTTGGGGCGCTGCAAAACTGAGGTCTGGACATGAACACTCACTCAACCTTAAAAGCCAGTTTGAGTGAGGCAGTTTGAAAATGTCACAGTGAGGGAAATAGACAAGGGGGCAAACTACCGGTACTCACAATTATCAATATATTGTGCTGTTATGTTTGACAAGGCAATTTGTTTATGGAATATCGCAATATATCATGATATATCAAGATACGGAATATATCGTGATATATCGTATCGTGACCAGTGTATCGTGATACGTATCGTATCGTGAAGTCCTTGACGATACCCAGCCCTCACTAGGCACATGTTCACATCATATGCAATTTTTCTTCTCTTTCAATCCTACTCCTTTTTCCACCTCTTTATTTTCAACATGGTGTGCAGGTGTATAGCAAAATAGCCTCTCTCAATAACATAACATATACAGTAGATATATCAATCGGTAAAGACATAGGGAAAGAAGTAACCTGCTCGTTTGATGGTTCCCTGGGTGGCTGGGTCTTTCACTAAATTTGATTGCACACGCAGGATATTTCTTAACAAAACATGGATAGTGACAAAATATCAAACAGAATAAAAAATAGAAATCTACATCATATTTCTAGCTGTGCCTACTTCTCATAGCCTCAAGCATAACCTGGCCTGCTCCATTCATCCTAGCAACAGAAATCTCCATAGACAATATTTAAATTAAGGAATCGATTCAACTGATTAATAAAGACCTAATCGAACTCTAACCTTGTTTTCGTTTCACTTTGTCTTCAGCCATCCTGAGGAAAAATTATAATTTCTTTATTGGGAATAATTGAGATGAGTTTACCATAATCTTGCATATGATTTATAGAGAAGAGGTAAGTAATGGGTAAGGTGATAGTATCACCGATAACAGACTTATTTTACTTTCCCTAAAGTATTTTCTTCTTCTCTCATTTTATTTCTGTCCTTCTAAGTTCCTAACTTTCCATCTCAGCGCTATAAACGCGTGTCAACTCCCTGCTTCATCTTCTGAAGTCAAATTATTTTAAAAGAAAGCAGATGGTGGCCTGGACACACATATAGCAGCAGAGTCATTGAGGGATGAAATGGGGAAAATGCTAAAGAAAATGTCACTGAAGTTGTGAGAAAACACAAAGGGAATACTGCAACCAGAGATCCTGACCCCTAAAGTTTAGCCTATAATAGGGTTCACTGCTCTTCTTCCTCATCTGTCAAGTTCAAGTTCAAGTCAGCTTTATTGTCAATTTGCAATACAGTATGTACCAGACCAGAAAAATAGAAAAGGAATATAATATATACAATAAATACATTTGAAATATTTTGAAAAGTATAAAACCAAAACCAAATGCTATATAGAAAAATAAATAAAAATGTTTCCATTTAAGGGCATAACAATGCAGACTAACTATAAATGTAACAATTCATTATTTAAAGGTGGAGACAGCAATTCTGGAGAACGCTTTTTTATCAAAATCTCTTTTGGTCAAAATCAGTGATTATCTCCTCCCTATTGACCTATTCCCCCTGTGTATATGTATAACAAACAATCAGGTTTTAATCCACAGCCTAGGCTCTGTAAACTGGTGTATAAACAAAGGGGGCCCACCGTAGAGCAACATGCCCCGTGTACAGCCTAGGCTGTGTATTAACTTGTTAGTTGTTGGCAAAATACCTTTCGTTGTTCCTCCCGAGATGTGGTTTAGTATCTTGAGATATTAAGCTTCTATTTAGCATGTGCAGTTTTAACATTACTACTCAAACTATGATGATTATCCTTATCCTGTTGATGGTTTGCTCCAGTAAATGTTTGCTTCATAAAAAGTTCTTAAATGGTTTCCAGAGATGAATTTTAAATAGTGTGGAAAAACCTGAGTACCTTAGACAGAGCTAGCTAACATTTAGTTTAATTCTGATGATAATGCCGACAAGTCATTCCTAAAACTAAAATTGATGTTGTATTTTAACAGATTTATAACTGTGTCATTTATTTTTCTTCATTAATAACATGTTTATTATAGATGTTCCAAGTGATGATGTAGTTATATGTTTTACCAGCAGAACTTTAGACATGTTGTGTCACACATTTACCAATATGCAGTTTCTCAGCAGAAAATAAAGGTTCTAAAACAGAAAAGTTGATGTTAAATTTTTTTTATTATGATTTTTTGATTTTAATGTGGGAGGAAACCGAAGCTCTCGGAGAAAACCCACGCCAACACAGTGAACTGGTGTACACTCCTCACAGCAAGGGGGTTAAGGCCCAGATTTGTTCTGATGTTTCTTCTTATTTGATGTTTAGATTTCTTTTTTATTATGATTTTTTTATTTTAATGTGGGAGGAAACCGAAGTTCTCGGAGAAAACCCACGCCAACACAGTGAACTGGTCTAAACTCCTCACAGCAAGGGGGTTAAGGCCCAGATTTGAACACTGAGGCACCTGTGTTGCCCTGTAAGAGACCTGGAGTCCTGCATCATATCCAGGTTAAACTCTGAGTGCACAAGCCTGAGGCTGGTAGTACAGAGAATAAGCTGGACATGATTCTAGACGCCAGGTCCCAATAGACCTTTTTCATAGCGGAGATTTTGAATGCTGTGAAAATGCCTATCTACCCTCCCAACCTGACCACTTATCTTTACAAATTGTGGCCACTTCTGAAACAGGCAGAAAACGGTTTGGCCACGGTGTTAAAAACAGATTTTATGAACCTGTTGATGGCGCTCGTCTTCTTTGGTGTCACCATGTGCTGTTTGAGAGTCTCAATGATGCATTGATAGACAAAGGAATCCTGTGACAGGAGATTCATCCTTAGCACCCCTGCACTGCCCATATTCTTGCTCAGCTCCTTGTGCACTGCCCTGATGGTCCTTTTAATATGGCGACCACTTGGCTTCACAGTAATGTCACAACCTGCGATTTCTGCACAAAGTGTTTCTTTCAATGTCTTGATAGTATTTCTTGTATTATCACCGGTTATATTAATGGGCTGATTTCTGGTGATCTGATTGACCAGCCCAGACACCATATTTAGGCAAAACAGTTCATCCCGCTTATGGACAGGGTGTACTGAGGGCTTACTTGCAGATGGGTTGGCTGCGGACTTGGATCTAGTTAAGTCAACTGCAGCCTTAAACTGGTCTTTCTCAGCCTCACATGCTAGGTTCAGGAAAGCTGGTTCATCAATGAAGAAAGCCGGTGTAGCTTCAAACACAGGTTTAAAAGTGTAGTTTTCCATTGCAAGGGCTTCTGTTATTGATGTCAGACTTCCCAGTACTCCCTTTATCTGACTAACAGCAACAGTCACCTGGTCCCTCTTTTCCAAATGCTGTAGTGACTGACGAGTGAGCCACAGCCACATCTTCTTCATGAAACTGTTCACTTCGGTTTTGATTTTGCCCAAAATGTAAACATTTTGTCCATTGTCCTCAGGTTTCAGGTGGTTGTATACCACCTCACTCAGCGTTTGGGCAACACTTTCGTGCTGCCCACTGGAAATCCCTATGGCAACTCTGTCGTAAAGGCACTGTTCTTCTGTGCTGCCTCTCGTCTTTCTGTCTTCATCTGGTTGTATCATTTCATCCACCAGGCATTCCACCTCGTATATTAGTGACTTAATCGATGCTTTGTCTACATTTCTCGGGGGGCTGTCAAATATAATCCTCAATTTTGCCACAAGGCTGAGGATTGCTTCCTTTGCATATTTGTGTACCAAAAGCGCTTTGACTTGACTTCCTACTCTTTCCCAGCAGGACCTTTTGTAAGAGGTTGTCTCTGATGGGGTATTCCTCTTGGATGAACTATCTGTCTCTAAGTTATTAATTTCTTCCAAAATAACTACGACAATCTCAGAGGCTGCTGCCTCTGTGATCTTTGAGGTGCTGGACACAACTATGTCATATTCCTCTTCCAAGATGTTTTCATTAATATTCTCGGGGCTGATATTGGTAGTTTGCTCCTCCAGGATGTTCTTGACAGCTTCTGTGGCTGTCATAACGAAGCTTTCTTTGGAAGAAACCTGCGTTGGTTCATCCTCTTCAAAATGAGTTGCAATGGTTTCACATTTGGCAATCTCAGAGGCAGCTGCCTCTGTATCCTTTGAGGTACTGGACACAATCTGGTCATATTCCTCCTCTGAGAGTTCTTCTGTATAATTGCTATTTGTTGATCGTTTCCCAAGGATCTCTTTGACAGCTTCTGTAGTTGTAATAAAGAGGCTTCCCTCTGATGAAACTTTTGTTGATGTCACCTCTTCAAAAGGAGTAACGGGGCATGTCAGACTGCCCACTACTTCCATTATCTGGCTCAGAGCCACGCTCATCTGGTCACTCTGTCCCTCAAGCTGTTGTGACTGACAGGTGAGCCACTGACACATCCTCCTCATGACGGAGTCCACTTCTTTTCTGATTTTGGCCAAAATGTTCTCCCTCTGTCCATTGTCCCCAGGTTTCAGGTGGCTGTATATCACCTCACTCAGCCGTTTTGCAACAATGTCATGCTGCCCACTAGAAATCCCTTTGGCAATTCTCTCATAAAGGGACTGTTCATCTGTGCTGCCTCTTGGTGTGCGTTTGTCCTCTGGATGGATCATGTCCTCCACAAGGAAGTCCAACCTGTTGATCAGAGACTTAACTGATGATTCGTCTACTTCTTGTGGGACGCTGTCAAGGCTGCTCCTCAGTTTTGACACAGAGCTGAAGATCGTTTCCTTTGCAAATGTGCGCATATAAATAGCTTGAACTTTACTTCCCACCCTTTTCCAGCAGGAAGGTTTGTAAGAGGTTTTCTCTGATAGGGACTTCCTCTTATCTGAGCCATCTGTCTCCACATTAATGTCATCCAATAATACTTTAACAATCTCTGAGGCAGCTTCCTCTGTATCCTTTGAGGTGCTGGACACAAGCATGTCATATTCCTCCTCTGAAATGGCTTGATCATTACTAATGCGGCTGCTTTGAGACGAGTGTTTCTCCAGGATAGTCCTGACAGCTTCTGTGGCTGTCATAACGAAGCTTTCTTTGGAAGAAACCTGCGTTGGTTCATCCTCTTCAAAATGAGTTGCAATGGTTTCACATTTGGCAATCTCAGAGGCAGCTTCCTCTGTATCCTTTGAGGTACTGGACACAATCTGGTCATATTCCTCCTCTGAGAGTTCTTCTGTATAATTGCTATTTGTTGATTGTTTCTCCAGGATCTCTTTGACAGCTTCTGTAGTTGTAATAAAGAGGCTTCCCTCTGATGAAACTTTTGTTGATGTCACCTCTTCAAAAGGAGTAACGGGGCATGTCAGACTGCCCACTACTTCCATTATCTGGCTCAGAGCCACGCTCATCTGGTCACTCTGTCCCTCAAGCTGTTGTGACTGACAGGTGAGCCACTGACACATCCTCCTCATGACGGAGTCCACTTCTTTTCTGATTTTGGCCAAAATGTTCTCCCTCTGTCCATTGTCCCCAGGTTTCAGGTGGCTGTATATCACCTCACTCAGCCGTTTTGCAACAATGTCATGCTGCCCACTAGAAATCCCTTTGGCAATTCTCTCATAAAGGGACTGTTCATCTGTGCTGCCTCTTGGTGTGCGTTTGTCCTCTGGATGGATCATGTCCTCCACAAGGAAGTCCAACCTGTTGATCAGAGACTTAACTGATGATTTGTCTACTTCTTGTGGGACGCTGTCAAGGCTGCTCCTAAGTTTTGACACAGAGCTGAAGATCGTTTCCTTTGCAAATGTGCGCATATAAATGGCTTGGACTTTACTTCCCACCCTTTTCCAGCAGGAAGGTTTGTAAGAGGTTTTCTCTGATAGGGACTTCCTCTTATGTGAGCCATCTGTCTCCACATTAATGTCATCCAATAATACTTTAACAATCTCTGAGGCAGCTTCCTCTGTATCCTTTGATGTGCTGGACACAAGCATGTCATATTCCTCCTCTGAAATGTCTTGATCATTACTAATGCGGCTGCTTTGAGACGAGTGTTTCTCCAGGATTGTCCTGACAGCTTCTGTGGCTGTCATAACGAAGCTTTCCACCGAAGGAACTCTTTGTGGTGCAGGCTCTTCAAAAGGAGTTACAGGAGTTTGACGTGACTCCTCAGTTGCATCCGGCTCCTCTGCTGATCCTTCCCTTGCTGTTTTAGCTCCATCAGCTTCCAGTTTTGGGCTCTCTTGGCGTTTATTCTTCCTCGTCTTGCACGCCACCTTTTCTGCTATTTGTTTCAGTATTTTTATGACCGGTTTTACCATTGCCTTCAGTAAGCCGGTGGAAGGCTTGGATACCAGGACGCCACTCTCCTGGCTGCTGCCTTCGCTGCTCCCACTAAGTTTTGAGAGCTCGGAGTTAACTCTCCTCGTAACCTCTTTTACCACAAGCTTGTTAACCTCCCGTGTGCTCTGACAACGGATGTCTTGTTCGACATCCATCACCTCCGCAAAAGTTAGTGAAATAGTGTCACCCAGACACTCTAAGACTTGGTCTTCAGAAACAACAATGCTCCCACGTGATGCACTGGATCCAGAACTGCTACTGGACCATTTTCTATGACCCCCCTGTGTAATGCTTTGTTTTAAAGCCTCATAAATGTATCTAGATATAATGTGAATTATATCCACACACAGGTCTGTTATGATATTCTCTGTTTTCCTGTCAACAGACCCGGTATGCAGGTTGACCCACTGTACCGTTGTCAGTTTGTCAAAGAACATTTTGACAAGCGGGCGGAGAGTCTCTGTTGTGGCCAGCGGAAGGGCCAAATGCATATTCTCTTCTCTTGCGTTATCCATTGAGATCGCTGTTTGTAGTCGCTGTGTACCTTTCCTTGGAATGATGTGAATTTGCTCTGAAAAATCAAAACAGAAAACAACCTTTGGATTTGGGTCCTACTTATAAACTCTCATATTGCGTTTTATGACATCAATCATTACATCATTGGAACCTTTAGTTGCCTTTTGATCTTTGAATGATGTCATGCCATTCCAATGACTTCAAAGGAAAAATTACAAAATTTTAAAAGTAAACATTCAAACCTAGCAACTGTAACTATGCACATGACTTCACCTGCCTTTGATCTTCGAATGACCTCATGCTATACTGACATGCCCCGCCCCCTTTTGGGGAAAAACACAGACCCCCCCCAAAAAAAAAAAAAAAAATCTTTATTGTTAGAATCCCAGGCTGAGTTCTCCGTATAAGGAGAATTAAACAACCTTGGGTGCATCATCTTGCCAATGCAAAAAAAATAAAAATTGTGTCTTAGAAATGTGACGTTTATAGTCGTCTACTGTAAATCCTTCATAATAATTTTTCAGCGCACTCACAGTAGCGTATCGTGAGGAGATCTTCACTGATTATGACAAAAAGTGATTTTGACAACAAGCATTCTCCAGAATCGCTGACTACACTTTTTAAGTTCTCTCCCACACTGTCCACACCTCTCTGTCTCCTCTGCTGTGACCTTAGTTGTTAGCTCTGATTAAGCTCCTGTCCTGTTGTAAATGCGAAAGTACACACTTCCCTCTTTAATGGCCACTGACTCAGCTCTGTCCTCCTCACTAACACAGTCTGACCGGCCCTTCCATCAGCACTACACACAGAGAAGAAGCATGTTGCTTTCACCAGCTACAATAAAATCCAAATACTGCAGCCATAACAACTTTATTCATTGATGCAAATAAGGTTGTAAGTGGAAAATCCAGTTATTGTTCGAGTCTGCTAGTGTCATGGTGACAGAGGATCATGACCTCAGCAGATGCAAGCTGATATTTGAAGTGACAGCAAGTTGTCTTCAATGGCTGAATGCTACGATTGATGAACAGCTTCAGTTTTGTTCAGGAGAGCCACACTTCCTTTCGTAATTCCTTTTTTAAAGAACTTCTGTCCAAAGGGATCATACTCTAGTTGCCTTCTGAATTTTGAAAACGTTTTGCTATTTTGAGAGAATTTATCGCTATTGTTGTGATATGGCCGCACAGCTATAGTCGATGCTCCCCAGAGGACCACACAATATCAGACTGATATGGGAGTCCACTTCAGATGTGACTTTGGTAGCAGTTTAGATTATAGCTCCCAAATAACAAAAGCTACCAACAAAACTCACTCTCACGTACACTCAACCAATATCTTACACTCATCCCCTATATAAAAGACAATGGATAGTTCTCTACACTGCAAGTAAATTGAGATTGTGAGATTGTTATTGCAAGACATAGCAGGCAAAATCATATTTGTTTTATCAAGGACTGGTCGATTCTAAGTTTTTTTTGTTGTTGCTATTTTGCTTCCATAACATGTCTTCTTTCATACTAATTTGTAAAATCATCCAAAACGAACAATTATGTGTTTATCTGACTAAATCTTGTCTATTTGCATTAGTTTAGTTCTCCTATACAACATTCTTTAACGGCCATTATCGCAACACTTGCTTTTACCGGCAAAGTTTCATAATGATATCAATAAGTTTATCATTATATCCATATTTATCATCCCTATCCACCTGCAGAGTCTTGCTTTAAGAAAAATGAATGTTCCTACCTTGGTGGCTACTTACTTTGTTACCATTGAAGTATAAGAGATGGACCTAAAGTGCATTTAGTTCACACTCACTCACTATTTTGGGCACTGAAATAAAATTGCGGCGAATAAATATAGTGCACTGCAAAGTTAATAGTGGGTTATGTCAAACACCAATGTAATAGTAGTAGTTTAGTTAATATGTTGTGATAGCAGGGTATATCTACAGTTATAGAGAAATAATTGAGAAACACATAATTGGTCAGTGTTTAAACCACAGTATTGCAAATTAAAGGGCAGTTTTACATGTTACACCCCCGAAGCTATATGTCTTATGCTAGCCCTTATGTTGCTATCCCTAGCATTCAAGCACATAGTCACACTCACACATTACATTGTCAAGTTTCTACTGACACGATTCAAAAACCATTGGCCTCAAAAGCTGTTCCCTTAAACTTCCACTTTAACTTTCCTTGGGGCGAGGCATTAATATTTATACCAGTGCAGTCTGGCAGAAAGGCAGCATGCTCTTGGGGCGCTGCAAAACTGAGGTCTGGACATGAACACTCACTCAACCTTAAAAGCCAGTTTGAGTGAGGCAGTTTGAAAATATCACAGTGAGGGAAATAGACAAGGGGGCAAACTACCGGTACTCACTAGGCACATGTTCACATCATATGCACTTTTCTTCTCTTTCAATCCTACTCTAACTCCTTTTTCCACTTCTTTATTTTCAACAAGGTTTACAGGTGAATGCCAAAATATAGCCTCTCTCAATAATATGACATAAAAAGTAGATATATCAATCGGTAAAGACATATACAAAGAAGTAACCTGCTCGTTTGATGGTTCCCTGGGTGGCTGGGTCTTTCTCTAACTTCAATTGCACACGTAGGATATTTCTTAACAAAAAATTGATAGTGAGAAGATATCAAACAGAATAAAACATTAAAATATACATCATACGTATTTCTAGCTGTGTTGAGTGCCTCCTTCTCCTATAGCCTCAAGTATAACCTGGTCTGCACCATTCATCCTAGCAACAGAATTTTCTATAGACAATATTTCAATCGGTTGCACTCAAACTTTAACTTAGCTTTCATTTCACTTTCTCTTCAGCCATCTTGAAAAAAAAGTATAATTTATTTATTGTGATAAAAAAGTAGCTTAACATTAATCTTGCATGAGATTTATAAAGAAGAGGTAATGGGTAAGGTGATACTATGATAACAGACTTCTTCTACTTTCCTTAAACTTCTCTCATTTTATTTCTGTTCTTGTACGTTCCTAACTTTCCATTAGGGCTGGGCGATATGGACCAAATCTTATATCACGATATAGGTAATTTTATATCACGATATGGATATATATCACAATATAGTATTTTTCCTTAAAATTCAATGGATTACAATAACCATACTGAACTTTAATCACATTAGATTATTTTCATCTTTTGCTTGGAATTTAAATTTCCATACAAAAGAGAAACTGGTGAAAAATACCAAACCAGTCTGGCTTCAGTCAGTCAGTGCAAAATAAAAATGACAGCATCAACCAAAGAGCCTACATTGTCCAATTGATAGTAGCCTATATCAAAATAATGAAAGACTTGAATTTTCCTGCAGTATTTGCTCATCTTTATTTAAAAAAGCTGTCAATATTAACTAATGTGCAAATGTCTGGTAATACTTTAACTCCAGCTTCAACACAAATAATATTTTCAAGTTTGACATGTTTTAAAGTTACATAAAACCAGCCTTGCTGGCTGTCTCCAACAATAACAGCACGGGGGTGAAGCCCCGAGTAGGCTAAAGATGTCATTATTAGCCAGCTAGCTCACGAGAGCTAACCCATGTAGTTTGCGGCTTAACAAAAGCCAATTCTGCGTCACGGCAACAGCACGCTGAAGCAGCAAGCAAGTTTCCTTTGCCCGATTAAATTTTTGACCGTTAAAACCAGCTGCTCTGCCACTGTGACACGGAGTTGGTTTGTTAACTGTCATGGCGCACCAGAGCTAGACAGCTAGAGCGACAGATGAGGTTTCTTCTGTTGCGGGTAGAGAAGCTGTATTGCAGCCCAGAACTCTGCTGCAGAGCCCCCGTGTGGCGCGGCGGTGTACCTGCAGTATAACTATAGGGACTCGGAGGGACAGCTGCCTCCCGCTCCATCTATGCTCCCGCCACATGAACTTTTTTTCTCCGCAATATAAACAGTATGGCCAAATCTCTCCCGGTAGACACTTTCAAAAACCTGAGTACCTTAGACATAGCTAGCTAACATCACTAGTTTAATTCTGATGATAATGCCAATAAGTCATTCCTAAAACTAAAATTTAAGTTGTCTTTTAACAGATTTATAACTGTGTCATTTATTTTTCTTCATTAATAACAAGTAATTATAGATGTTCCAAGTTATGATGGAGTTATATGTTTTACCAGCAGAACTTTAGACATGTTGTGTCACACAGTTACCAATATGCAGTTTATCAGCAGAGAATAAATGTTCAAAGACAGAAAAGCTGATGTTAAATTTTTTTTATTATGATTTTTTTTATTTTAATGTGGGAGGAAACCGAAGTCCTCGGAGAAAACCCACGCCAACACAGTGAACTGGTGTACACTCCTCACAGCAAGGGGGTTAAGGCCCAGATTTGTTCTGATGTTTCTTCTTATTTGATGTTTAGATTTTTTTTTTATTATGATTTTTTTATTTTAATGTGGGAGGAAACCGAAGTTCTCGGAGAAAACCCACGCCAACACAGTGAACTGGTGTACACTCCTCACAGAAAGGGGGTTAAGGCCCAGATTTGAACCCTCACCTTATTGCTGCGAGGCCACAGCATTGAACACTGAGGCACCTGTGTTGCCCTGTAAGAGACCTGGAGTCCTGCATCATATCCAGGTTAAACTCTGAGTGTGCTGGTAGCACAGAGAATAAGCTGGACATGATTCTAGACGCCAGGTCCCAATAGACCTTTTTCAGAGCGGAGATTTTGAATGCTGTGAAAATGCCTATCTACCCACCCAACCTGACCACTTATCTTTACAAATTGTGGCCACTTCTGAAACAGGCAGAAAACGGTTTGGCCACGGTGTTAAAAACAGATTTTATGAACCTGTTGATGGCGCTCGTCTTCTTTGGTGTCACCATGTGCTGTTTGAGAGTCTCAATGATGCATTGATAGACAAAGGAATCCTGTGACAGGAGATTCATCCTTAGCACCCCTGCACTGCCCATATTCTTGCTCAGCTCCTTGTGCACTGCCCTGATGGTCCTTTTAATATGGCGACCACTTGGCTTCACAGTAATGTCACAACCTGCGATTTCTGCACAAAGTGTTTCTTTCAATGTCTTGATAGTATTTCTTGTATTATCACCGGTTATATTAATGGGCTGATTTCTGGTGATCTGATTGACCAGCCCAGACACCATATTTAGGCAAAACAGTTCATCCCGCTTATGGACAGGGTGTACTGAGGGCTTACTTGCAGATGGGTTGGCTGCGGACTTGGATCTAGTTAAGTCAACTGCAGCCTTAAACTGGTCTTTCTCAGCCTGACATGCTAGATTCAGGAAAGCTGGTTCATCAATCAAGAAAGCCGGTGTAGCTTCAAACACAGGTTTAAAAGTGTAGTTTTCCATTGCAAGGGCTTCTGTTATTGATGTCAGACTTCCCAGTACTCCCTTTATCTGACTAACAGCAACAGTCACCTGGTCCCTCTTTTCCAAATGCTGTTGTGACTGACGAGTGAGCCACAGCCACATCTTCTTCATGAAACTGTTCACTTCGGTTTTGATTTTGCCCAAAATGTAAACATTTTGTCCATTGTCCTCAGGTTTCAGGTGGTTGTATACCACCTCACTCAGCGTTTGGGCAACACTTTCGTGCTGCCCACTGGAAATCCCTATGGCAACTCTGTCGTAAAGGCACTGTTCTTCTGTGCTGCCTCTCGTCTTTCTGTCTTCATCTGGTTGTATCATTTCATCCACCAGGCATTCCACCTCGTATATTAGTGACTTAATCGATGCTTTGTCTACATTTCTCGGGGGGCTGTCAAATATAATCCTCAATTTTGCCACAAGGCTGAGGATTGCTTCCTTTGCATATTTGTGTACCAAAAGCGCTTTGACTTGACTTCCTACTCTTTCCCAGCAGGACCTTTTGTAAGAGGTTGTCTCTGATGGGGTATTCCTCTTGGATGAACTATCTGTCTCTAAGTTATTAATTTCTTCCAAAATAACTACGACAATCTCAGAGGCTGCTGCCTCTGTGATCTTTGAGGTGCTGGACACAACTATGTCATATTCCTCTTCCAAGATGTTTTCATTAATATTCTCGGGGCTGATATTGGTAGTTTGCTCCTCCAGGATGTTCTTGACAGCTTCTGTCGTTGTAGTAACAAAGCTTTCTTTGGAAGAAAGCTGCGTTGGTTCATCCTCTTCAAAATGAGTTGCAATGGTTTCACATTTGGCAATCTCAGAGGCAGATGCCTCTGTATCCTTTGAGGTACTGGACACAATCTGGTCATATTCCTCCTCTGAGAGTTCTTCTGTATAATGAATGAGATTGCTATTTGTTGATCGTTTCTCCAGGATCTCTTTGACAGCTTCTGTAGTTGTAACAAAGAGGCTTCCCTCTGATGAAACTTTTGTTGATGTCACCTCTTCAAAATGAGTAACGGGGCATGTCAGACTGCCCACTACTTCCATTATCTGGCTCAGAGCCACGCTCATCTGGTCACTCTGTCCCTCAAGCTGTTGTGACTGACAGGTGAGCCACTGACACATCCTCCTCATGACGGAGTCCACTTCTTTTCTGATTTTGGCCAAAATGTTCTCCCTCTGTCCATTGTCCCCAGGTTTCAGGTGGCTGTATATCACCTCACTCAGCCGTTTTGCAACAATGTCATGCTGCCCACTAGAAATCCCTTTGGCAATTCTCTCATAAAGGGACTGTTCATCTGTGCTGCCTCTTGGTGTGCGTTTGTCCTCTGGATGGATCATGTCCTCCACAAGGAAGTCCAACCTGTTGATCAGAGACTTAACTGATGATTCGTCTACTTCTTGTGGGACGCTGTCAAGGCTGCTCCTCAGTTTTGACACAGAGCTGAAGATCGTTTCCTTTGCAAATGTGCGCATATAAATGGCTTGGACTTTACTTCCCACTCTTTTCCAGCAGGAAGGTTTGTAAGAGGTTTTCTCTGATAGGGACTTCCTCTTATGTGAGCCATTTGTCTCCACATTAATGTCATCCAATAATACTTTAACAATCTCTGAGGCAGCTTCCTCTGTATCCTTTGAGGTGCTGGACACAAGCATGTCATATTCCTCCTCTGAAATGTCTTGATCATTACTAATGCGGCTGCTTTGAGACGAGTGTTTCTCCAGGATAGTCCTGACAGCTTCTGTGGCTGTCATAACGAAGCTTTCTTTGGAAAAAACCTGCGTTGGTTCATCCTCTTCAAAATGAGTTGCAATGGTTTCACATTTGGCAATCTCAGAGGCAGCTGCCTCTGTATCCTTTGAGGTACTGGACACAATCTGGTCATATTCCTCCTCTGAGAGTTCTTCTGTATAATTGCTATTTGTTGATCGTTTCTCCAGGATCTCTTTGACAGCTTCTGTAGTTGTAATAAAGAGGCTTCCCTCTGATGAAACTTTTGTTGATGTCACCTCTTCAAAAGGAGTAACGGGGCATGTCAGACTGCCCACTACTTCCATTATCTGGTTCAGAGCCACGCTCATCTGGTCACTCTGTCCCTCAAGCTGTTGTGACTGACAGGTGAGCCACTGACACATCCTCCTCATGACGGAGTCCACTTCTTTTCTGATTTTGGCCAAAATGTTCTCCCTCTGTCCATTGTCCCCAGGTTTCAGGTGGCTGTATATCACCTCACTCAGCCGTTTTGCAACAATGTCATGCTGCCCACTAGAAATCCCTTTGGCAATTCTCTCATAAAGGGACTGTTCATCTGTGCTGCCTCTTGGTGTGCGTTTGTCCTCTGGATGGATCATGTCCTCCACAAGGAAGTCCAACCTGTTGATCAGAGACTTAACTGATGATTTGTCTACTTCTTGTGGGACGCTGTCAAGGCTGCTCCTCAGTTTTGACACAGAGCTGAAGATCGTTTCCTTTGCAAATGTGCGCATATAAATGGCTTGGACTTTACTTCCCACTCTTTTCCAGCAGGAAGGTTTGTAAGAGGTTTTCTCTGATAGGGACTTCCTCTTATGTGAGCCATCTGTCTCCACATTAATGTCATCCAATAATACTTTAACAATCTCTGAGGCAGCTTCCTCTGTATCCTTTGAGGTGCTGGACACAAGCATGTCATATTCCTCCTCTGAAATGTCTTGATCATTACTAATGCGGCTGCTTTGAGACGAGTGTTTCTCCAGGATAGTCCTGACAGCTTCTGTGGCTGTCATAACGAAGCTTTCCACCGAAGGAACTCTTTGTGATGCAGGCTCTTCAAAAGGAGTTACAGGAGTTTGACGTGACTCCTCAGTTGCATCCGGCTTCTCTGCTGATCCTTCCGTCGCTGTTTTAGCTCCATCAGCTTCCAGTTTCGGGCTCTCTTGGCGTTTATTCTTCCTCGTCTTGCACGCCACCTTTTCTGCTATTTGTTTCAGTATCTTTATGACCGGTTTTACCATTGCCTTCAGTAAGCCGGTGGAAGGCTTGGATACCAGCACGCCACTCTCCTGGCTGCTGCCTGCGCTGCTCCCACTAAGTTTTGAGAGCTCGGAGTTAACTCTCCTCGTAACCTCTTTTACCACAAGCTTGTTAACCTCCCGTGTGCTCTGACAACGGATGTCTTGTTCGACATTCATCACCTCCGCAAAAGTTAGTGTAATAGTGTCACCCAGACACTCTAAGACTTGGTCTTCAGAAATAACAATGCTCACACGTGATGCACTGGATCCAGAACTGCTACTGGACCATTTTCTATGACCCCCCTGTGTAATGCTTTGTTTTAAAGCCTCATAAATGTATCTAGATATAATGCGAATTATATCCACACACAGGTCTGTTATGATACTCTCTGTTTTCCTGTCAACAGACCCGGTATGCAGGTTGACCCACTGTACCGTTGTCAGTTTGTCAAAGAACATTTTGACAAGCGGGCGGAGAGTCTCTGTTGTGGCCAGCGGAAGGGCCAAATGCATATTTTCTTCTCTTGCGTTATCCATTGAGATCGCTGTTTGTAGTCGCTGTGTACCTTTCCTTGGAACGATGTGAATTTGCTCTGAAAAATCAAAACAGAAACCAACCTTTGGATTTGGGTCCTACTTATAAACTTTCATATTGCGTTTTATGACATCAATCATTACATCATTGGAACCTTTAGTTGCCTTTTGATCTTTGAATGATGTCATGCCATTCCAATGACTTCAAAGGAAAAATTACAAAAGTTTAAAAGTAAACATTCAAACCTAGCAACTGTAACTATGCACATGACTTCACCTGCCTTTGATCTTCGAATGACCTCATGCCATACTGACATGCCCCGCCCCCTTTTGGGGAAAAACACAGATCCCCCCCCAAAAAAAAAAATCTTTATCGTTAGAATCCCAGGCTTCTGCTATAAGGAGAATTAAACATTCTTGGGTGCATCACCTTGCCAATGCAAAACATTTTTTGAGTCTTAAAAAATTTGATGTTTATTCTCGTCTTCTGTAAATCCTTCATAACGAGTTTAACACTGGATTTTTCAGCGAACACACAGTACGGACAGGTAGCATATCCTGAGGAAATATTCACTGATTATGACAAAAAGTGATTTTGACAACAACAAGCGTTCTCCAGAATCACTGACTCCTGAGTTCTCTCCACACTGTCCACACTGCTATGTCTCCTCTGCTGTGACCTTAGTGGTTAGCTCTGATTGAGCTCCTGTCTTGTTGTGTTGTAAATGCGGCCGTACACACTTCCCTCTTTAATGGCCACTGACTCAGCTCTGTCCTCCTCATTAACACAGTCTGACCGGCCCTTCCATCAGCACTACACACAGAGAAGAAGCAGGTTGCCTTCACCAGCTACAATACAAATCCAAATATGGCAGACATAACAAATGTATTCATTGATGCAAATAAGGTTGTAAGTGGAAAATCCAGTTATTGTTCGAGTCTGCTAGTGTCATGGTGACAGAGGATCATGACCTCAGCAGGTGCAAGCTGATATTTGAAGTGACAACAAGTCGTCTTCAATGGCTGAATGCTACTATTGATGAACAGCGTCAGTTTTTTCGGGAGAGCCACACTTTCTTTTGTAATTCCTTGTTTAAAGCTATAGTGTGTAACTTCTGTACTCGCACCCCAAGTGGAAATATTAGCGTTTACAACAACACTGTCGGTGCAGCCACATGAGGTCAAGCCTTTGGTGGTGGCACATTGATTTCATACCTTCTGCTGTATGTCCAGGTCTTTTCTAAGCATTACAATGAACAACTGAATCATTTCTTTGGCACTTCTTGGGATTTTTCTGAACTCCTTCGCCAGTGTTGGTCTGCGACACCAGTTTGTCAATGCTTCCATTCTGCGAGAGTTTTGTGGAGCCGATAGCATTATTATTGTTTCAACTTGTTTAGCGATAGCTTGAATGTAACCAACATTCAATTATATGAAAAGGTTACGCATTATAGCTTTAACTACCTTTGAATACAGATTTATGACTGGTGGCCCTAGGGTTCCCTCTGTAACCTTGACTTCACCAGATCACGTCCATGGCTCTACTTTGCATAAACGCATTTCCATAAATGACACTAAGGAAGAAATATGAACGGGATGTATCTTCATCTGCTTTCCTTGTTCCTGCATCTGGCTTTAGCCTCTCATGAATCATAAATAAACATAAGGTTTGTCTTATTCACACCAAATTGCAAAGGCTTTTTTCTCCTTCTTCTTGTCCTTGAAGGCCACATAGCTTCTGTTATTATTCGAAAGCGGTGGGGTTAACAAGGGAGCGTTGCAATCTAGAACTTTCACCACTAAATACTATGCTAAATACTAAATATTTCGATTTTATACACTGCACCTTTAATTCAAACCACCAGCCTGCTGAAACACTATTAATTCCCACAAGATAAGTTTTTGCCATATACCCCTAAAACGAGCTTCCATTTGCCCTCTCCATCCTCAGCATTTTTTTTCCATAGCAGACTATCCCTGGAACACACACACGGGGGATACTTTATGAGCTCAGAGATTTAATCAAGCGCCCCTAATATTCCCCCGAAGCCTCCGCAGCTTAAATAACCAACTCTCTCTCTCTCTCTCTCTCTCTCTCTCTCTCAAGGCGCCAAACAACCTTCACTGGGAGAGAGTAATAACAGCTAGTGAATTTTGCCGTCCAGCCTTACAGCATATAAATTATTTACCATAACTCATATTAAATCCTATCTCTTAGCCCCGGGGCGGAATAATCGAACTGTTCCCTTCAACACCAGACCATGCAACCGCCTCTCTTACAGTCTAATTAGCGGTGGCGGTGGTCACCAAGTTCAAGGTAAAGTAAATACGATTGCCTGTCCATCATGTCGGCCCTCATAAAGTTTAATCACAACGCACGCACACACACACACACGCACACACACACACACACACACACACACACACACACGGGGGCCTGAACCTCTCGGGAATATCAATGAGTGTAAAACGCCACTTCCTTAACAGTCTCCGTCACCTGACTCTGACTCACAAACGGCCATTGCAAATTTCAATTGACTTGACTCGAGGCAGGTCTGCAAAGTGTACATTTCAGGCGTGGTATGGAAATGTGGTGAAACAGTGAGTCACCACCATTTAAACACCCAGGCCAGGCACATGGGAAAACATGAAAATTGGCATTAAACACACACTTGGTAGGAGTGGAGCGGTATTTTTCTGGCATTAGGGAAGACCTGAACAGAGTGAGAAAGAATGTATACTTGGAAAAAGGATCTTTAACATAACATTAAATAGGCATATTGGGGCCGCTCCGGTGGCATAGTGGATAGAGCGCGTACCATATTGGCTCCGGCCTCGTTGCAGTGGTCGAGGGCTCGAATCCGACCCGTGGACCTTTACTGCATGTCATCCCCCCTCGCTCTGTCTCCCCATTTCAACTATGTACTCTCAAATAAGGCTGGACAATGTCCAAAAAATTATCTATTAAAAAATAGGCATATTAATACATACATTTGTCTTTTTCTTCTTTAAATTAACTCACAAAACACATTTTAATGAGCAGTTTGGTACATTTTCTGGTGTTTTTGTCATAGCAGGCATTGACTGCATAAATCATCACGTATTGTACCTTTAGGGGTTCCAAAGCTTGTCACTGACGCAGTTTCCTCTAAGATACACCTCTGTATCTTTGACACAGGGTACTTATTTGTACCTTTTACCGCTTGGGAACATATACAGTATCTCACAAAAGTGAGTACACCCCTCACATTTCTTCACGTTTTTCTTTATATCTTTCCATGGGACAACACTGAATAAATGACACTTTGATACAATGTCAAGTAGTCAGTGTACAGCTTGTATAACAGTGTAAATTTACTGTCCCCTCAAAATAACTCGACACACAGCTATTAATGTCTAAACTGCTGGCAACAAAAGTGAGTACACCCCTTAGAAAAAATTTACAAATTGGGCCCAAAGTGTAAATATTTTGTGTGGCCACCATTATTTTCCAGCACTGCCTTAACCCTCTTGGGCATGTAGTTCACTAGAGCTTCACAGGTTGCAACTGGAACCCTCTTCCACCCATTTATGACAGCATCACAGAGCTGGTAGATATTAAAGACCTTGCGCTCCTCCACCTTCTGTTTGAGGATGCCCCAAAGATGCTCAATAGGGTTTAGGTCTGGAGACAGGCTTGGCCAGTCCATAACCTTTACCCTCAGCTTTTTTAGCAAGCCACTGGTCGTCTTGGAGGTGTGTTTGGGGTCGTTATCATGTTGCAATACCACCCTGCGGCCCAGTTTACAAAGGTTGAGTGCACGTGGTCAGCGTCGTACACAGAGGTTGGCTTTGGAAAATAGACGTATGAGTGCTGCCAGCATTGCTGAAGGGCTTGAAGGGGTGGGGGGTCAACCTGTCAGTGCTCAGACCATACGCCGCACTCTACATCATACTGGTCTGCATGGCTGTCATCCCAGAAGGAAGCCTATTCTAAAGAATGATGCACAAGAAACCCCACAAAAAGTTTGCTGAAGACAAACAGACTACGGACATGGATTACTGCAACCATGTCCTGTGGTCTGATGAGACCAAAATACATTTATTTGGTTCAGATGGTGTTAAGAGTGTGGAGCGGCAACCAGGTGAGGAGTACAAAGACAAGTGTGTCTTGCCTAGAGTCAAGCATGGTGGTTGGAGTGTCATGGTCTGGGGCTGCATGAGTGCTGCCAGCACTGGGGATCTACAGTTCATTGAATTCTAACATGTACTGTGACATACTGAAGCAGAGCATGATCCCCTCCCTTCATAAACTGGGCCGCAGGGCAGTACTGCAACATGATAACGACCCCAAACACCCCTCCGAACGACCACTGGCTTGCTAAAGAAGCTGAGGGTAAAGGTTATGGACTGGCCAAGCATGTCTCCAGTCTTAAACCCTATTGAGCATCTTTGGGGCATCCTAAAACGGGAGATGGAGGAGCGCAAGGACTCTAATATCCACCAGCTCCTTGATGTCGTCATGAATGGGTAGAAGAGGGTTCCAGTTGCAACCTGTGAAGCTCTAGTGAACTACATGCCCAAGAGGGTTAAGGCAGTGCTAGGAAATAATGATGGCAAAACAAAATATTGACACTTTGGGCCCAATTTGGACATTTTTTCTTAGGGGTGTACTCACTTTTGTTGCCAACAGTTTAGACATTAATGGCTGTGTGACGAGTTATTTTGAGGGGACAGTAAATTTACACTGTTATACAAGCTGTACACTGACTACTTGACATTGTATCAAAGTGTCATTTATTCAGTGTTGTCGCATGGAAAGATATAATGAAATATTTGAAGAAATGTTAGGGGTGTACTCACTTTTGTGAGATACTGTATGTAGATATTTTGGCTCTCAAAAAGGTGCACATATGTACCTTGAGGTCTTATTATCAACCCCAGGTTTACAATGATATAATGAAGATTCTAACTTGGGTGGACAGCAATGGACTCCCACTATACCCTACTATTACTGAGAGTGTTCTTTCTACCCTCTGTGTGTGTGTGTGTGTGTGTGTGTGTGTGTGTGTGTGTGTGTGTGTGTGTGTGTGTGTGTGTGTGTGTGTGTGTGTGTGTGTGTGTGTGTGTGTGTGTGTGTGTGTGTGTGTGTTTGTGGATCAATGGTTATAATGTATTACCTTTATAAACTAAAAAACACAATTCAGGTTGTCTGGTTCTACACAATGCGCTATGTTGCAGCTATATGTGGTAACTACCCTCCAACACCATAGTGTCTGTTATTTTAATGCTATGTCGTTGTCTGTAAGAGTAAACGTAAAAGCTAAACAAATAACGGATACAACACCGTAAACACACTATCCATAACTAGGCACCAGTGATTCCAGGACACCTAATGTTGTTTTCTGTGAGGTAATGGACTTGTAAATTACAGCTATTCTCCATTTTGTCACTGGGAGTAAAAGGCAAATCTAGGTGCGGGGATTGCAGGTGTCGCCATTAGCCAAAGATATTGAACACTTTGCAAACACGATAGGTGTAAAAACAACAGTCATTCTGCTAAGGTATTGGGGCAGTGAGACTGGGATTTGTTTCAGTCAGTCTAAGTTCTTTGAATAAAAGGAAAAGAAGAAAATAACTTGTAGTATGATATAAGCCTGGTTTCACACTTATGTATCACCATCCAAAACCTGCATAATTTAAAAAAAATAAATTCAGTCAGTATTTTCGGTTATTATTACATAAGAAAGTGTGCAATATAAAGTAGTTAATGCTTATGCCAAGATGCTGCCATCTTAAGAGCATAATCACCTGTAATTACATCTTGTTTAACCACAAGACACATACAAACAAACATGCTTTTGCTATTTTTAAAGGTCCTTAAGCAATATGACAAATGTAAGAGTTAGATAAGACCTTGTGTAAAAGACAGACTTATCGTACCCTAACTCTAAGTAAGACCGACACCTTTAAGCAAACAAGGAAAGATGTTATTTTGTAATATCTCAACATAAGTTAAATAAAGACCTGTCTCCTTGTTTTTATTATTTTCTTTTAGTTTTTCTTTGAAGGTTAGTTAGCTGCCTGTCTGAGAGCCTTACAAGAGTTTTTTAGATAACATGTTGTTTAAGATGCCATTCAACTGACTATCCAACTACGACGAAAAAGAAAGAAGTTGATGACTGATCAGTATTGCTGTAACCTAACACTGTTTGTTAACGACCCTAAAAGATATTTGTGTCTCCTTGAAGTGACCTTGTTATGAGCAGGTCAGTTAAATATACAGCGTCTCTTTATTATATTGGGATGAAAATGAAATGCAGCTCAGCTTTTTAGAAATGATCTAGGCCCATCGCTCGGACACTGAATTATTGGGAGCGGACAAACACAAATATCAAACCTCTCAGGACCTGTTTTCAGCTCCTTCCATTCACCGTGATAAACCGTTTTAAAGCCAGACCTTGCCCCCGGCCACTGGCACAGAAATAAATGAAACGTGGAGAGAAAAGTCGGCCTGGGCAGTTATTAAGTGGATCATGTAGTCTACTATAGGTGGGGCTCTGTGGGGAATGACTGGCAGGAGGACAACTTATTGGTTTCAGGGAGCTGTGTTTGTTTTTATTTTTATTTATTTTTTAGATATAGATTTTAAATGACACAGACTCACTCCTCCAGGTCCAATAGACTTTCCATCAAGACTTTCATTTGGCTTTTTGTAGCTCGGGATGACAACACTTTTCAATTATCGGATTTTTCAAACTCAAATCAGAAACCTTGATTGTAAGTTTACTTTCCCACATGTTGAAAAAAATGATGTCTATCATCTTAAGAGTCTATTTGTCTGTTCAGCTTTGAAGAGGTTCCTCTGCATCTTCTAAGTATTGATTCACCCTTAATTAAGCTACATTTCAGGGTATCACAACCATTATTGACACCCTTGCATTGATCTAATCAAGAAAGCAAGATACAAACAGTCTTAATCCACACAGCTTCTCCTTTGATAACTAAAGAGTTAGACACCAATTTTTCCTTTATTGTGCATTTTATTTGGACTGGTTACATTTTGATCCATTGTATTTGGTGTTGTAATTTATTTTTCCACTAACCCATATACTCCACTTAAGTCTCATTCAAGACTTCTCTTTATCAATTCCGTTCCTGAATCCTCCGTTGTCAATGACGTCTAAAGTTTCTATGTTCATCTGTCTGATTGAACTAACCCCTAGGGTCTTAATAAAAAAAACATACATGGGTGAAAGTAACTTCTTTATTTAAATCTACAAACTCAATTGATAAGCAAACAACACGTATAATGGCTATGGAAAACTGTGGCATCACAATGGACCTAACTAATTGTTTTTATTCAGTTTGTATCCCTCTGGACAACATGCAGAGCTGAAGAGTATAATTGAACTGGGCTTAAGGATGCACAAAACAATCAATTCATATTCACAATAGGCCAAATGACTGTGTAATGTGAAAAGAGTTGCTCGTAGTAACGTAACCAATAGGGAATTATTACCACATTATGTAGTACTTCTCAATTATATTTACTTTTAGCAATTTCTGTTAAGTTTTAGTAGAACAAATGTTCAATTTCTACTTGTAAGACTTTGCTAACAATACAATTGTCTGATGAAATATCTACGTATGTATGTACTTTTTACTCTTTATTTTATGTTATGTTTATGTTATTTTCTTTTCCTGATTTTTTATTCTGTATACCATTATGACATTTTTAAAAAGAAATAGGAGGAGGCTGCACTGTATTCGTGTGTTATCATTGTCATTCTGTTCATTTTAAAATGTGCAAATCAAAATAAAACTAAAATCCTAAACCTTATTTTGTGTGTTTCCACCCAGGCAAACATATTGAGGATTCATAGGAATCTATTCAGTTATCAAATACATCAAAACAAATTTCAGTTTTCAAGAGTTGCTTTTTTTGCACCATCAGACACAGACAAACTCATCTCAGAAGATGAGTGGCAGACATGGCTCTGTACCCCAAGGAGCCTTTTCAAAAGCTGTGTTATACTTTGAACATCATGCTGCGGCATTGTTATCTCTCTCTCTCTCTCTCTCTCTCTCTCTCTCTCTCTCTCTCTCTCTCTCTCTCTCTCTGTGCAATCTTTCTTTCTTCTGCACTGGGAGCTCATTACACTGTCACAACCGCTCCATCCACCCACACACACACACACACACACACACACACACACACACACACACACACACACACACACACACACACACACACACACACACACACACACACACACACACACACACACACACACACACACACACACACACACACACACACAAACACCAGGGAACAGGCTACATGTGAATGATCTTTAGAGGCGTTTTGGGAAATGAAGTATATGCACTTTATACCCACGAGACGTTACTGATGTACTGGCTTGAACTTGAAGTATTAGAAGTGTCTTTCTTTCAAAAGTAAGGACATTGTGTTACATGTTACCACTCCTACAGTATAACATTGTCTGTAAAACACACTATACAGACAGTTTAAGAAACGGATGAAAATCGATTTTTATTCCATGCATTCTTTTTTCCTTATCACAACCTGGAGCCTACATTAACCGCAACCTAACCACCGACATGTCAACTGAAGCGGCTTATGTAGCCTAGAGCCAATAACCCTCTAACCCAATGAGGAGTGGGCTAGTACACAGGTCTACTAAACTCATTTATTTCTTACTCCATATCCCGTCAATTTTTTTCCATTTTCAAACCTGTAGTGTTTCGAACCCAACTGAAGCAACTTCACTTGAGGCAATCTATCAAATTTCACACAATTCCCACTGGAGCAACAAGAAGCTTATAACTTCTTTTTTTTCACACAAATGCAATGGAGCTGTAAACAGACTTTTTACATTACATTTCTTTAAGCCTACATGACTTTGACTTTGATCTTGAGAATAAGACGAGATTCTCCTTTGAAACTAAGTCTAATGGTCACATTTATATGTAGTTTTCAGGCTTGTGTTGCTATCGTGTAACATTTTATTCTGTTCCAGTTTATATCCGGATCAACATAGTAGTATTAGAAAGTAAATGCTTGATGAGGCTGCAACCAAAGACACTATTGTATTATTTGTCCAAACGTAGTAATATACAACTTATTGGGTACATTGAGCATGAAATTAACACTTAAAGAACGATTGTATAGTACCAACTTAAAGCTGGGGTGGAGGATTTGGGGAGAAAATGGCAGTTGGGATAGAGATTCAAATCCAAATACCTCAACCGCTCCACTTGTTCTCTTTGGTCCCTCCCCTATATATGGTCCCTCCCTGACACACTCTACACCAGGGGTGCCCACAAGTTTTCAGCTTGTGAGCTACTTTTATAATGACCAAGTCAAGAAGATCTACCTACTATAAAAATGCAAAACATAGGCCCTGGGGCTCAGAGGTTTCGTAGGCCCCCTGAGAGTCCGTCTTACAACACAAAACGTGTAATATTTCTTTTGATTAATAAACAAATCATTTTAAGGTAATACTCAGGGCCTTCTAGGGTGGTCCGGGGGTTAAGCCCCCCCGGAAGAAAATGTTTAAACTTTATCAATCTGGTGCATTTTGAGAAGAATACTAAGCCTAAATCAGCTGCGTCCTATGTGAGCTATTTAGTACTATTTTCTGGAATAATTTGGGGACACAGAATTACCGAAAAGCAGGTTAGGGGCCTATAATCAGCCAGTCAATTGTTTATTTTTTTAAATAAAGTTGTTCGGGGTCTTCGAAGATTAGGAGCCTATATTGAGCCAGTAAATTTTTTTTATTTTTTATTTTATTATTTTTAAGAATGCCTTCGCGATCTACCCACAATGCCTTCGCGATCGACGTAATGGGCACCCCTGCTCTACACCAACAAAGTCATGCCAAAGTGAATGGACAGTCCCAACAGCCAATAAGAACAGTGAATCGGAGCCTCGCTCTGATTGGTCAAAGTGTACAGCTCAAGTTAACTTTGACCAATCAGAAATCATATACCCCAGCTTTAACAACCAAAATCTTACTATTGGAACATACGAAGTTCAAACAATTGAAATTTAAAGGCATAAAAAGCAAAAAAATCCTATCACCAGTAGGATTTCTTAAGGCATGTGAGGACAACCACCAGCTTACAACACAGCAAAACTAATTAAAATCTAGTAATGAATACAGACATTCATTAAAAACAGTGCAGTGCTCGGAGGAACCGTGATATAAATCGGAACAAAACAAGTCATGAGACAATACGACTTTGTGAGGGCACAGTTAAAAGCACAGCAGCAAACCAATAAACAGCAAAGAATGAAGAAACAAAACAGTCTCAATGATGTAACAGTAAATGAGACCATCAGTACAAAGAATGCTTTTTTTTCATATAGTTTGTCTGATTGCCTTTGTCCGGGTACGCTCACCCAGGAACAACAGCTGGCGTCATGAAAACCCTACCGCGTCAAGACTCACTATTCTAGTTGTTTCCTCACCAGCCACACAGATGAGTAATTCAGGGACAGTTCGAGACAGCTTTAAAGGCACATTTTTGTTGACTTTTTAGTTTTTTGGCTGTCCTTCTCTGAGCTCCCAAACACACCACAACACTTTCATGTTTTAATATTGTAGGGCGATTACATACACAGTGACTTTACGGCCCTGTGCTGTGGCGGGGCAGCTGGCATCCTTGAATCTCGCAGCTACTGACGCTCTTGTTCGCCAACAAGTCATCGGAGCGCCATCTGTGGCCTTTCAAATATGATTTTTTTCTACTTTGTTGTCGTTTAGTAGAACATCCATAATGAAACGATAACAGTCCTTAGTAAGCGCAGTGAAGTGAAGTCTAAAAACCTGCACCTGGGATCCCTCTACACAACTGCAGTCTTGGTTTGGTTTATGGTCCGTGCATAATGAGTTTGATGCTGCGTCAGGCATTGGGCGAGATAAACACTGAGATAGGCAGTTCAAAGAAAATACTGATTGCAACCTACATCGCACCATGATAGAGCTATGGTATGTGAAACAGCACTATAATAAAGCTGATGCCAGGCAAGCCATACATTACATATAATATACTGTATATAAGTAATACTTTCCAGCTATTTTGTATGACAGAAAAATAATTAGGATGTCCCAATACATGATGTCAAATGCAGCATGCTTAAAAATATCTGGTCGAAATTTTAAGTCTTCAAAACAACATGCTTTTTTGGAGATTCTGACCCACAATCCTTTGCACAGCGGACATAAACAGCTATGAGACGGATATACTGTATAAGCAAGAGGCTCAGTTCTTACCTAACACCCACTGTCAGCTTTGTTCGGATGCCATGTTGTTGTGGGTCAAATTGCATCGTGTGTTGGTGCATTAAGTCAGGTGACTTCATGTACTGTGGCTCCACTCTGGACAGGGGAGTAAATCAGAGAAGATAACACTGGCTGCGGCAGAGAGCAGGGTCTTTAAATAGACCTTCTCTAAACCCAGGGATCAAGGATAACATACAAAAAGGTAAGGTGTAACAAACAATACAAGTATACGTGCTGAACCGTCAAAATACAGGCCGTATCATACCGAACAGTATGTACGTACAGGCTTGTTTTGATAAGGGTGCTTTTTTTTTTTGCATTTTTCCTGTTAATTGAGAACCGTACCATACCGTGCCGTGCCTAACCAGACCATGACTTCAAAACTGAGGTACGTAGCAAACAGTGACTATTGTGTACTGTTACCCGCCTACCTGTCACAGTTCAATTCTCATTGAGGAGCAGTTCTCTCTTCTTTTTTTTTGCACATTATAATGCAATGTAGTATAAACGCTGATAGGTTGGCTGTCCTTCAATTCAAGGCAATTATTTCCTAATACTCACCAAAAAACTGAAATCGCCAGCAATAAGAACGCCCATCAGTTCACTTTAAGCTGTTAGAAAACAGGTTTTAATTGAATGTATCATAATTACTTAACTCTGGATATTTCATTATATAAATGTACCATTAACTAAATAGTCTTATATATGTATGTGTTAAACGTTTTCAAAATTTTAATCATTTGTCATGTGATTGAATTATTTTCAACTTTACATGCCAAAGCTATAGGTGATTTTATGATTCTATAAATGTATTACATATGGGAAACATGTTAATTTTGATACATTCGAGATGTACCCCATTAAAAATATTTAAAAAAATGGCAGCTACAGTATATGAATTGAACAGCGGAACCCTGCCAGCTGAACACAAATATAACAACCACCTACAGATGAAAAAGTACCAAACTACACAGCAAGACGGGTGAAAGCAGCGGGAGAGAGAGACCACACACAGAGAGAGAAACATTCAATGGAGTTGGACATCAAGCAAAGGAGAATATAGAGGGAGAGAGGGACTAGAAAAGGTAGAATAAAGAAGAAAGCGCCCCTGCAGTATTTCTCTGATTCACATACAGCGGGAGGCCAGAGATCCTAGTAGGACAAAGATACAGACAGCAGGGTTGAGGACAAACTGAGACAAATGTTTGAGAGGAAAATTAGCAGAAAGGAAGCAACAGAAAGAGTAGAGAGAGGTATAGAAGAGAGAGAAAAGAGAAATGAGCAGAAAGAGGAGAAAAAATATAGAGAATGAGATATACAAGGCGGAAGGAAGGATAGACCTGCACCTGTTGGAAGATATTCACACCAAATTGCAAATTCTTTGTTGTCCTTAAAGGTGCAGTGTGTAAAATGTATTGGCATTTTTCAGAACAGACAATAATAAAAAGTATGTTTTAAATAGTGTATAATCGTTTTATGAACTTAGAATGAGCCTTTCGTAGCAAAATAGGAGCAAGGTGTACAGCCATGTTGCACCGCCATGTTTCTACAGTAGCACAGAAGGGACAAACTTAACGGCACACATTTGTATTTATAAAGGGCATCCTGGGGAAATGCACCTGTTGGCAAAGAACAAAGAAGTACTATAGAATAAATAACTAAATACATCTTCACCTCATCACTTGATATTGTGGAAAGACTTGAGGCAGTGGTGGATGATGGGAGGGAGAGTTTCAATTAAGAATTTCACCACTAGATGTCGCTAAAGACTCCATTATTACACACAGTATACCTTTAGGAAACATATACATCGTTTGTGTTTTAATAACGTTTTGCTTGTGAGTCATTGATTTATTCTTAACATTTTGATTTCATATTATATACAAGTTCCTCCTCTCATTTTTACTCTCTCCCATAGACCTAATACTTCTCTTCATAAGGAAGAGACAAAAGGGTTAAAGAAAGGACGGGAAAAGAACAAGAAACAGAAGGACGAGAGATCATTGCGGAACAGGACAATAAAACAGTGTGCCATGGATGGAGGACTTTCTCCGCCATCTGTTAGGATTTTAATAGAGGCATCCTTCACTGCCCTCTCTCTCTCTCTCTCTCCTCTCTCTCTCCCTCGCTCTCTCTCTCTCCTCTCTCTCTCTGTCTCCCTCACTCTCTATCCCTTCCCATCTCCCTCTCTTTCTCTGTCTCTCTCTCCCTCACTCTCCCTTTCTCTCTCTCTCTCCTTCACTCTATCTCTCTCTCCCTTACTTTCTCTTTCTCTCTCTATCAGGCAGAGAACAGCACCGCCCCACTTCGTAACTCACACACTGACACAGCTTCAGGGCTGGAAACTGCCCAATGTTGATGTCAAACATGACTCAATGTGCCACTAAAGGGGGGAAAATACTGAGACTGGCTTTTATTGCACCAGTTTTACACAAGGACAGAGTCTAGCAAGCCCTTTCAGTAGAGTACACTACCAAATCCACCTTTTTAGCCTGCTTACAAACACAAACACACACAAACACACAAGCGCGCAGACACACACACACACACACACACACACACACACACACACGTGCACACAAGCACACACACACACACAAACACACACACACACACACACACACACACACCTTCTCACTCCGGATACTCTTTAACACCTCTTTTACCTGCACACAAGTACACACAAGCACATGCACACACACACACACACACACACACACACACACACACACACACACACACACACACACACACACACACACACACTCCTATACATACACACACGCACGCACACACACACACACACACACACTCCTATACATACACACACGCACGCACACACACACACACACACACACACACACACACACACACACACACACACACACACACACACACACACACACACACACACACACACACACACTCCTATACATACACACACGCACGCACACACACACACACACACACACACACACACACACACACACACACACACCTTCTCACTCCGGATACTCTCATTAGACTCCAAAACCCACCTCTTTAACATGCGCACACGCACACACACACACACACACACACACACACACACACACACACACACACACACACACACACACACACACACACACACACACACACACACACACACACACACACACCTTCTCACTCCGGATACTCTCATTAGACTCCAAAACCCACCTCTTTAACATGCGCACACACACACACACACACACACACACACACACACACAAACGTGGCTCAGTCCCAGGATGCTCAACACGCTGCACTGGGCAGCAAATTAACCAGGACGCAAAGAGATAACCTTGTTTTATCCCCACACCACACACACTGTGTAATGAAATGGCTTCATATTGGCAACAATGATTCTTTAAGCATATGGAGGAGATAACACACAGCGGATACCGTTTCATTAGCGCCAGAAATACATAAAACCTGCTCTGTGCAGCCAAGCTTTTCAGGAAGAATTATGATCTGAGTCAAGCATAGGAATCTGTAAACACGTTAATAAAATACAGTAAATTGGCTTAAATAAGGTGATGGCGATGCACAAAAGTTGGCTATACTAAACATATTGTTCCAAGTGTCATAAATAGGCTACACTTTAACTCTTTTCATGTCTCCTCCTTGCCAAGCGAGCGCTGATGCGCAACCGAGACGCGCAAAATCCCAAAACGCTCATAAACAGAGACAGCTCTACACTTTCTCCAAATTACCCAAATTGATTCATCAATACAGAACACAAAAGCACAATTGTTTTTCTCCAGAGCCATAGGCGGTATGACAGAAGGATGAATCCCAGTTTTGAGCCTCCTCTCTCGGCTCTGCGCTGCACCTGACTCGCTCCCTCTCCTCCAGGGAAAAGTAGAAACCAGATAGAAAAGCGAACCCAGCCCGCCGCTCACCTTGTGCTGCTGTCCCGCACGAGCTGCTCAGAAGCAGTGCGACCTGAGCGATAATCCCCGCGACTCCGTTAGTCCAGAGAGCCATGGTGACGCGGAGAGAACCGGGGGAACAACCTCTCCTCTCCAGCTCCAAAAGAGGGATAGAGAGATATCCACCAAGCAGACAGACTGAAGGAGGGGGGAGAGAGAGAAGGAGGGAGAGAGGGAGAGAGAGACAGAGAGAGAGAGAGACGCAGTCACAGCTTTAACTTCAGTGAGCCTCGTCCTCTCCGCGTTTTCCCCAGACCCTCAGCTCTTCAGATCGGGTTCCTCCAGTTTCCCATCTTCCACTGCGGTTTGCTGCTGACAATTAAATACTAGTCTATCACTATTTAAGGAGCCACTGGGGCAATTAGGATTAATTGTAGCTTATGTTTTGTCTTGTCATTAACATTAAACACACATGTAATGACTAAATGACATGTGACTATAGAACCTATTTGCGGATGACCAACTCGATGAAAACATTAGTCCAGCCTACATAGCAGGTTATGATGGCATGAATTCGATTATATTTGTCGCTCAATTAAAGTAGGTCTACAATGAAAAAAGAAGAAGCTCAAACGTGTTTTTATTGCCCACATAAATGTTACTGTAAAAATGGCCTAATTTCTGCAAAAAGATCAAACTTTTTATTGAAATAAAGGACACGTTGCTGTTGTATAGGTTGTTAAAAATACATTCATGTCTGCATAGAGATATGTGTGTTTCATTGCAAATCACGATAATACGGTTTCTTAACTTAAGTACGGTATTTAATGGTATTTAATAACAAGTCAGGTTCGAAAATACCGGCAAAAGCTATGAACGTTGACTTTAAACTTTTCGATTAGTAGCAGACAGTTCACTATGTTCTTTGTTGCATCCATGTTATTTGTTGTTGTTGTTTCAACATTACGCCTTTCTGACTTGAGAGTCAGTGAGGGGGTCGTCCCAATGTACCACGCGGGGTCGAATGTTCCCAAATATTTATGCCGCAAAATGGGACGTTTTATTAATGTAATGTTCGATTTTGGAGGATACATTACAGTTGTAGTAATTAATCAACACTGACTTGACACTAACTTTACCAGATTGATTTAACTCTATACCACTCGGTCGAGTTATGTTATTCAGAAGACAGAAAATCCACTAAATATCATTTGTGTTTTTAAATAGTATGCCTTTCAGTCCACCTAATAGCCCGCTGGATAGTTAGCAACAACCATTTGTGATGTAATTTTTCAAAGGTAAACCTAGATTTTTCCTCAACAAATGATCCCATTCAACCCTTGGAACATTAAGCCCGGGGAACTCTGATACACTCCCCCTGTGAACACACCGAAGTCGGACGAACGACTTCCCAACTTGGAAAATCGAACCGTTCTAGTAGCACATGCAATGCAGTAATAAATGTATCATCTTGTTGTTACATCTAAAACATTCCCCTGGTTCTAGAGTTGTTAGGGATTCCTTTTGACTTTGAATCCAAACAACAAAACGATGCACTCTCAGGGCAAGATGGCTGCTTTTGCTTACTTCCCCTCGATCCACGACAAAACGGCGGAAAACAAGAAAATCTGGGCTCCTTTTCAGCACACAGCAGCACAGCATATCAACTCTTTCACTCCCAATAAGGACTGGAGCCATCAAAACTTCTCAGCCACTCAACCTGTTGAAGCTAGAGTAGCATGGGTCAGACCCGACTGTTTGGCGGTGCCCGATTACCGACCCCTGTGCGCTTTCAGTTCGACACCAGACAACCCCGGTCCGGGTTTATGGAGCGAGGCAGAGGAAACGTGTGAGCTCGCCATCAGACTCAAAGAAATCGAGTTATGCTACATGATGGAGGAACCTTATGTAGGCCCGGAGCGTAAGTAGACGATGACAATAATTAACTACATGTGCTGCGAAAAGGCGATTTGATTGGCCCAATTTAGAGCTACTAATTGAGGGGAGAGGGGGGGGGGGGATCAATAGAGTGGGTTGCTTTGTAATTTTGAACGAGGATTAATGTCAGTATAACTTTCACTCAGTCATGATCAATGGAATTTGAAATCTTTATTAAAAGGTGTATTCAACAATTTTCACAAAAAGTGATTTTGACAACAACCTTTCTCCAGAATCGTTGACTCCACCTTTAAGTCTGCTCATCAGAAACAATGTCATGCATATAGTAAAATAGATGCTGTTATTCGTACACAATATTTTTAATCTAACATTTTGATCGCCCAATGGCCTCTCTCTCTCTCTCTTCCAGATAAAATGCAGAGGAACATCAAGAGCTGCAGGATGAAGCAGGCAAATGGAAAATTTAAATGAAGACACCAGTGAAAAAAAGACAATAAGATAATTTTTTAATATCTTGTGTCTTTTTAACAAATAAAAACATAAAAACAATACTCTTAAACCACTATCACTGTATCTAAAAACATCGTGTTAACTCATAGTAACACATAAATGGGCTTCGACACTTCCCCATGTAGATATAAAAGGCTCATTGTAATGTAATAATATAAACAACTTTTTGGGATCTTAGCATATTTACTTCCACAGAGCCCCTTGGGTCGCCTGGTTTCACACCTCCAAATTGCCGCCATTATCTTTTACTTCTTCTTCTTTGAGGGATTAAAATAGTAATTTAGTGATTACTTTCACGCCACTTGTAATAAACTGTATAATGAAGTGAAACTAAGTAACAAGTTGGCCTCCGGCTGTGGCTGACTGTCAGTATCATGTACAGCATTTGAGATGCTTGTTAAAATATTTTCTTTGCTTTCATTTAGTGGTTAAGGGGAATAGATAATTCAGTGTTTGTGTCCCCCATTGAAGCAGCAAGAGTGAGTGCCCCTTTCAACCTCTCATTCCCTGTTTAGAGGATTGATATGTGTGTGTGATAGGAATAGTAATGCGAGAACAATGATTTAGAAAAAACAATATTTTTAAGATTGCAGAGGGGCTCCGAATACTTCAGCAACAAGAAGTCAAAGTCAAATTAATTTCTATAGCACATTTAAAAACAACATCAGTTGACCGAAGTGCTGTAGAAGATACAATACAAAACAACATATAAGATACATACATGAAAAAAAAAAAAAAAACGTAAGAGTGTCAATCAATAGCATTGACCGTTAATAACTGAGCATGAACAGTTAATGTCTTATTCACTAACCCTTAAAAGCATTACCTATTGCTTTGTATGTTGCGTGTATGTGTCTGTTTTATTTTGTATTAACTGTCATACTGTCAGTATCCTGTCATTGTACATTTTACACTTTTATTGTGTTCTATGTCTTACTATAGGCACATTTAATCTTGTTTCACAATGTGTTGTGTCCATCTATGCTTTCTGCTTCTGCCTGTGTGAAGCACTTTGTGACTCCGTGCTCTTGAAAGGTGCTATAGAAATAAAGTTTCTTTCCTTCTTTCTTACTTCTGCAGTGGTTAGATGTGCAAAATCTTCTCTTCTCTCGTTTTTGGAAACTTGGCTACTTTACCGGCTTAGAACAAATCAAGAGAGAACGAGGCACTGGTTGTAATTACAGCAGGTGGGCCATAGCAACCAACCCACCAACCCATCAATACACAGCAGGAGTCTCGGACCAATTTGTGAAACACAGAACCGCCCGGGGACACGGCTCCGGTGTTCTAATGTTCTTATGTTCCAACAGATCGGTTCCAACTCGGAATGTTAACTAAATAGGCCTAACGTTGATGAAAGAGGCAATTTTCTTTTTAGTTTGGACGGCCAAGAAAAACGCCCTGAAAACATAGAGTAGAGTTTGAGGCGTACAGAAAAAGTCAGCAGGGGAGTGGGATAATGAACACCTAGTGAGAGCGCGAGACGGAGCGGGATATCAGGAGATAAAAATTACCTGCTGAGGGTAAACACAGCAAGGGGGCAATCGTATAACACTGAAGCCAGACTCAGGGAGAAGCAAGGGATCACACTGTGCACCAACTTCTCACTCTCTCTTTCTCTCATTTTCTCTCTCTCTCTCTCTCTTACTTTTCCTCTCAAACACACACACACACACACACACACACACACACACACACGCACACACACTCTCTAACCTGAATCTTAAAACCTAGTCTTGACAGACCATTTGAAGAATTGAGGACCAGACAATAAGTCCTCACTTTTCAAAAATGTCCACAGTACGATTGTTAAATGCTAAAACTGGTCCTCACTAAGATGCCTTTACAAGTACACACACACACACAAACACACACACACTTAACATGACAGTCACACACCTTGGAGGCCCGTGGACACACCGCACACAGAGACACCAGCTGGCTGTTTAATGTTCAAATCAGACGGATGAGAGGGTTTAAATCTATGTGAACCTGAGACACTTTTAAACACACCAGGAGAACACAGCAGGACTCTGGTTGGTTTCAGGGAACATTTTAAACTTAACGATACAAAACCCGTAAGTCAAACACAAACAGCGACAGACACAACGGGAGAAAGATGGAGAGAAGAGGACGAATGGAGAATCAAAATTTCCACAATTTAGGTTGGAGCAATGGATAGAATGTTTTAGATGTTCTTAAGTTAAAGGTGGATTGAGTGATTCTGTAGAAAGCTTGTATTTATATGTTTACTGTATGTATGAGAAAGCTTCAGTATTTCACATACTGTGAGGACACAGAATATTTCAGCCCGGTGAGGGCACGAAATATTTCGCCTCCGTGAGAATGGTGACTGATTCACTCACTGCAATCAGGTGTGTGTGGCACTGATTGGCTAATTGAGCCCAGGTGTGAAGAGGTTATATATGCCCTGAGACTCCAGTGCTCTGTGCTGCTCATTGTCTTACCTTCAGAGGTAGTGAGAGGTTGTCTCCGAGTGCTCTCTGTGTTAAGTGTTGCAAAGTCAATTGTTTTACTTGTGTATCCGTTCAGCTGCTTGGCAGCGGTGGTTTTGTTTGTGCTTTAGTTTACTATATTAAAAGGTAGCCTGTGTGGCCCTTTACAGCTATGTGCTTTCTGTTTTCTCCCTCTCCCCTGTAGTTGTTGTGCGATTTAGTGGTTATCCCTCCGGGAATAACTTTCAGACACCCCTTGGTCTGCACCTGTGTCCCCCCCCCCCAGGTCATTACACAGACATATACCTCCATGTTCACACGTCCTTCAGAAAAGTCATGGCTTTGCCCTGCAGCCTTACAAATTGCATATCTGCGTGCGTGCGTGCACGCATTAAAGTTCACAAGGCCAATGTCACTGTAACAATAAGTGTTTGAGTGTCCTTGTACTTGATAAATACTAAAAACCTTCCTGCAGTCACCCCTATTGGTAGCCTGGCATTCCCAGACCTGCCACTAGGCGCTGGCAAATTAAATTTGCTGCGCGTGTTGGTCTGGAGACGCTCCGTTGAAGCTTATCAAGACTACCAGAAATCTGGTATAACGTTTCAATTGGTTCTATCTAATATGGGCGCGCCAGAGCCCTTTATATGGTGCTCTGGGGAGGACGTAACCGGATGACGACAGTGACGTGCATGCGACGTCGAAGCTGTGATAGTAAACATCAAAGATGGCTGCGGATATGTTGTGTGAGTTTGAGACTGCTTTGGCCTCGACCCTTAACGAATTGGAAGACGGGACTCATAGCTTTCACTAGCAAGTAAGTGGAATGTTCTGTTTTGCCGACCGACAACGGCAAACGTTTAATTGAACAGTTTAACAGCTGTTCGCTAAACGAACGGGGCTTACGTCACTTGTGCATCGCTCTGATTGGTTGTAGTGCTATCCAACTGCGTGCAGTGGCATTTGAAATGCACGAGTAGGAGCCGCCCCTTGAGTTGGAAATTACTATTGATCGTCGCCAGACCCTCTATCGTTCAAGATATCAGGGTCAGGATTTCCAGGCTACCCTATTGGAGGAATCACAACAAATATATATTTTTGAATCACAGAACTAGCACAAATAATGTTCTCGACTCCTAAAAGTATTTGTAAAATAACATCATTTCCATCGTATTTTTTACAGAATGGGTTCTCAGACTTGAATATAATCCCATTTTGACGCAATTGCATTTTAGCAATCTTTCTGTGGATCTTCACACTCTTCTTCTAGTTGTCTATTTAGATGTCGTACATTTATTCAAGTAACCCATTTTATTTCCTGTCTGCTATTCAGTCGTCTGTTTTTTTATTCGGACAGAGCAAGAGAATGTGTTTAATTTCTTTGAGTAACTTAAAACTAACTAAGAATTCACCTGTAGCAACATTTCGACAAAAGATATTCATAAATTAGGGGATGATGGGGGTTTAACTTTTCGAGCACTGTATCCAAAAAACCACAAAAATAGAGTTGGACCACAGAGGGATTAAATACGGCCGGTGCACACAATATGGGTCACAGGTGCTTCTGTAAAAGCAAAAGCACTGAATCTGCTGGATTCATAAACAAGAACAAATTTCACAGGTGTCCAAACATAAAAAAAGATATATTCACGTATGCAAAACACCACAAACAGATGGCCATTCTCTACACTGTGTAATTAGACTCAATGTCCTGTTATAAAATAAAATAAAATGTTATGTTATATGTTGAAAAATGAATAAATCGCACTGGAATTTTATCCACGTTTTTCTGACATTGATCCTCTGATGATCGATGATTAATCAAGTCCTGTTATGATGAGATTAGATCTAAAAATATGTAATAATCAGGGAACGACAAAAGAAAACACCAGCCATGCAAATTAACCCCTCATATACAGTAATCACCTGTGCTGTCTAGATTTAATTAACTTCTCAAAAGAATGAACAAATTAAAAAATCTCTGGAAAAGTTCACAAAAACTCCCTTGCTAATGCTAACTAGAACCAGACTTGCCAATTTTTTCAGGCAGTTTTCTCAGTTTTTGGGTGAAATGAAGGATTGTTATATAGAGCTGGAGAGCCTGGGGTATGGACTGTTCATCGTTGCTTAATCCTTACCTGACAGCAGATGGTGTGAAATGCCTGCGGGCTGCCAGTCAGATGATTAAGACAGCTGAATGTTCCCTCCAGAGAGATTGGGCTGGTTGGACTACAGGTGAACTGCTTCTCATCAAACATTACAGAGGGGAAAGAAATGGGGTTTTGGTTAAGCTGACAGGCTCTTGTCTGTCTGCAGCTTCAAGTCTTCATCACTAAATCTGTATATTTGGAGAAGTTGAAACAGGAAACCAATAGAAAGAGATGGAGGATGGGGGATGGGGGATGACATCAGCATCAAATATTTGTCTTGGTCGTACAGGACTCAATAGAATTATTTAAAGCTATAGTGAGTAACTTTTTCATATAAATGAATGTCTGTTTCTTTCAAGCCATAGCCAAACGAGTTGACACAAATTAAGTCTATCCGCTCCACAAAAGACTCTCTGTATTACTCAGTATGGCAGCGTTTACAATTTGTTTTGCTATTTGATTTGCGACTATTTTGATTTCCATTGTACATTTCTATTGTCCACCTGTCACTCCTCCAATTGAATGACTGAGAGAATTAAACTGATAAGAAATTAAACACTGTCACAGATGGAATCTATTTGTCTTTATTTAAAATATATTTTGAATCATTTAAAACACTTTTACATATTGTAAACATTACATTTATGTAATTAACCATTGATTTGAATGTTTGGAAAAATCATTATATTACATTTAGCCGATGCTTTTCTCCAGAGAAGACTTTCAATAAGTGCATTCAACAATGAGGGTCAGAACAGCAAGAATCACCTATATACATGAGCTACATGTGAGCCAAACTACTTAGTGCTATAGAAAATTAAACCATCATCATCTTCTTAGTATATCAATATAATAAATCATGAACAAAACATTTAAATTACACACTATTAATATATTTTTGGATCATTTAAAACATTTTACACATTGTACAATGTCATAGTTGTAATTAACCATTAATCTTAATGTTTGGAAACAACTCCATGGCTTTACACACACCCAGCAAAGAAAATAATAATAAAAAAAATAATTCTCAAAATAACACAATAAGAAATTTAAAAAAACACGAAGATCATAAAGTTGAAAATGAAACCATTTTACGTTTGAAAAGTCTAACAATAGAAAGAAAAGCAAACTGTCAAACTAAATCACCTTAAAAATAAAAAATGTGGATGTTTAAAAAAAAATCAATAACTGTAACAAAACTAAACATACCTTTGGACCAGTGAGGCAGCAGGAAGACAGATGCAGTGAAAGGTGGAGTCAGCAATTCTGGAAAATGTTTGTTGTCAAAATCACTTTGTCAAAATCAGTGAATATAACCTCCCAATCACTACCTGTCTGTACTGTGATTTTGACAACAAGCGTTCTCCAGAATCGCTGACTCATCCTTTACGGAATAAGTTAATCATTGTTTTTGTCTCTGCTCTGTTCCATTGTCACACAGACCTTCACTGGTAATATCTTCATTTCATCAATAGTCCAAAAGTATGGAAACATCCTCTCAGTGAAAGTGTGTGTGAAGGTGTGTATGTGTGCGTTAGTATCAGCATCAGAGAACGACAGCTTTCCTCTGTTCCAGTCCAGATTCACTCTGATTCTCCGTGGCTTCTTCTGCAACTTGAAAAGAGTGGATGGATCTGACGGTGAGAATGATGAGTATTTACCTTTATGGAACTGTATTCTCCATAATCCAGACTGTATGTCTCCCTTCCTCTGGACAGACTCTGCTGACACACCCAGTAACCAGAATGTACTGTCTCCAACCTGGACGTCCCAGCTGTGAGTCCCTGAGTTAAAGCCCTCAGAGCCCAGGACAGATAAGTAAAAATCAAACCTCTCTGGATTATCAGGAAGCTGCTGTTCCTCTCCTCGTCTCACACTGGTCAGATCTTCAGACAGGATTAGCCTTGAACCAGCAGTGTTTGAGTCCAGAACCACAGGTGTGTAGGAGACCAAGTCCTTCATCTTGTTCCAGATGTTGAAGGTCAGGTTGCCCAGGTGTTTGGCCTCGTCTATCAGAGCTCCAGAGAGCAGCTGTGGATCATCCAGCAGTGTGCTCTGCTGGACCCTCTCCACTGCAGCCTTGTAGTTCTGCAGGAATGAGATGTCTTCAGCTCTCAGCTGCTCCTCTGTGGCTCTGACTGTGTCTGAAAGAGCTGCTATCTCTCTGCTCAGAGCCTCCATCTTCTCCTTCATCATCTGACTCTTCTGCTTCTCTTCCTCCATCAGTGCAGCGATCCTGGCCTTCTCCTCCTCTTCTAGAAACTGGTGAAGCTTCTTGAACTGCTCCTTGATCTGTGTCTCTGTGCGTCGGGCCTGGACCTTTATGTGTTTTGATGTTTGATCAAACTTCACTTTAACTTGTTCAAAAACCTGTAACTTCTCCTTTACGGGCTCCAGAGTTTCCTGAAGTTCCTTCTTGTGTTGTCGAGCAGCTTCGTCGATGGGTCTGAATCGATGGCCGTTGTGTTTTTCTGAATCTCTGCAGATGTGACAAACTGGCTGCTGAAGGTCCAGACAGAAGAGTTTGAGTTTCTCAGAGTGCAGACTGCAGAGAACCTCTGAAGCTCTCTGATCTCTCTCCAGTACGAAGGCCTCACAAAGTTTCCTTAAAGCCAGATTTGAAGGTGGTTCTTCCTTTGAAGATCTTCTCTTGCAAACTGGACACTCATGTGTTGGTTTTTCTCTCCACCAGTTCTTCAGACATTCTCTACAGAAGCTGTGGCTACATGTCAGAAAAACAGGATTTCTAAAGACGTCGTGACAGACCGGACAGCAGAGATCCTCCTCTGATCTGGAAGCCATTTTGTCAGTGAGCTGAAAACACTGCAAACAGAAAGTAGTCAAACGTGGCTCAATTCCCTCGTCTACTAACTTCTCTCTAAGTCCTGAGTCGTCTTTTTAGTCAAACTCACCTTCCGTGTGTGGAGTGTCAGCAGGTGTAAGCATCAGTTTGGAAGTTTTTAACGTTTCTCTCTCGTTGCCGAGCTCACTCAGAGTAGGTTGTTAGTTTGCTCTAAAGGTGAATCTGACTGTGTGGTTTTCAGTCCATGAGTCTCTTTAGTGAGGAATGAAAACAAACTGGTTTGGTTTCCTGGTTTGTCTCAGGTGAGTCAGCTGAGGGGTGGAGCTCCTCCTCTGCTAAATACACAGGGTGTGTTTCAGTCCAAAGCACTGACTGATTGTTGGATAAGACTGATAGTGTGCAGCAGGCTGTCGCAACAACACTTTTTATGTTCATAGGTACAGTATGACATCAGCATCAAAGATGTTTCTCTTGGTTGTACAGGACTCAATAGATTTATTCAAAGCTAGAGGGCGTCATTTTTTCATATAAAATGAATGTCTGTTTCATTCAGGCCATCCATAAATTAGTTGACACAAAGTTGATTAAGTCTATCAGCTCGTCAAAACACTGTCCGTATTTCTCAGTATGGCAGCGTTTACAAACTGGTATTGCCCCCCCCCCCCCCTCTCAACACTGGCGCAGGAGTTCAAGAAATGTTCCACCAAATTTGAGTTGTTGATTCTAATGCTAAGAAAAAACCTGGATGTACAGCAAATGTTATAAAATCCATGTGAGATTTCTATTGTCTACCTATTCATTTGTGGAGTATTTTTTCTGATCTTGTTTTTGTTTTCCTTTTTTATGAATGAAAAACATCAATTAATAGAAGACTCCCCTCCGAATGACTGAGAAAAAAAACTGATGGGAAAAAAATTAAAGGCTGTAACATATGGAATCAATTTGTCTTTATTTTACATATATTTTTAGAAACATATTGTAACATTTCATTTAAGTAAGTAATTAACCATTTATTTTTATATTCATTACATTACATTGAGCTGATGCTTCATCCAAAAACTACTCTCAATAAGTGCATTCAACCATGAAACTACACACCCAGAACAGCAAGAGTCAAGTAAATACATTATCTTAAAATAAGCCAAACTACAAAGTGCTAAGTTAAAAAGGGAATTACATTTAAACATTAAACATTATTCATCTTCATGTCAAGGTGCAGTCAGAAGAGATTTGTTTTGTACTTCATGGTTAATTTACTAAATCATGAACAACCAATTAAAATGACAAATTTATTCTTTTGACAATTTAAAACCTATTTTACGCATTATAAATATTTCATATTTGTAATAAACCATTGAATCTAATGTTTGGAAACAACTCCATGGATTTACACACACACATGAAGTGTTATAACAATGAAAAAGGCAACAAAAAAACCCACAACAAAACCCATGAAGATCAGAAAGTTGAAAGTGAATTCAGTTTATATTTGAAAAATCTAACAATGGAAAGAAAAGTTATCTGTCTAACTTAATCACCTTAAAAATAGAAAATGTTAATGTTTAAAATATCAATAATATAAGAAAACTGAACATATCTTAGGGAACAAAGAGGCAACAGGAGGAAAGGCACAGTTAAAGGTGGAGTCAGCAATTCTGGAGAACGTTTGTTGTTAAAATCACTTATTGTCAAAATCAGTAAATATCTCCCCATGATCTGCTACCTGCCCTTAAAGTGATTTTCAAAACAAGTACCGTATTGGTCCGAATATAAGACGACCCTGATTATAAGACGACCCCCGGTTTTTCAAAACTCATATTTGGAAAAAAGATTTGAAGACCAGATCTTGTTTTTTAAAAGGAAATTAATTTTATTTATTAAAATAATATACGAAAATAAAAACGCATTTAATAAAACACTTTCCTTCATTGCAAATGAACAGTAGTGCAAATAGACTGAACCGATGTGTTTACCACAGACTTTATTCCTCTGCTCCGCTGTGATCGCTCTCGCTGTCATCTCTCTATGCTCTGGTTCGGTCATCCTCGCTGCTGTCCTCGGCATCTGAGACGCAACATTTATTTAATGCTCATAGTTAATCACATAGCCTAGTGCTGAAACGAAAGCTATCAACGCCGTGGTTTAAGGCTGAAATGATAACCGGGGCAGTGCACGTTACAGTTGTCGATTGGAAGGCTTCCGCGATCTCCGTTAGTTTCAGTTTACAGCCGATAAAGTTGCAATCACAACGACCGCATGGACAGCGTTTAAATGAAGCCTCTTATTCTTATTTTCATTAGGGTGTTGATGCAAACGATGAAATCTAAACAGTACGGCGGCTGTGGTGTGCGTAAAAGGAAAGCGCAGTTGGCTATCTCTCCTTAGCACTGCAACTGCCGCAGCTTAAAAGCCAATCGCACAGCCGATTCCTGCCTCTGATAGCCTACGTTGACTCGCAACATAATGAGTCGCGGCCTCTTGTTTTCTCTCCGGTAACGGGCAGTCCATTACTGGACGACGAATACTAGACCCCGAATATAAGACGACCCGACTTTTTACGACCTATTTCCAGGGGAAAAAACCCCGTCTTATATTCGGACCAATACGGTATTCACCAGAATCGCTGACTCTACCTTCAAGGAATAAGTTAATCATTGTCCTTATCTCTGCTCTGTTCTACTGTCACAGACAGGGCTGGACTGGCCATCGGGCGTACCGGGCAATGCCCGGTGGGCCGGCAGGCATTTTGGGCCGGGCCGGGTCCATTAAAAAAAAAAAAAAAAAAACTTTTTTTTTTTTTTTTTTTTTTTGGACCCTCGGCTGTGTGACTCGGCCCGGCTCGGCCAAGTCACACAGCCGAGGGCCGAGGTCCCTTCCCTCTCGGGAGTGCCATGGACATATAAATGTGCGTGCAGGCTGTCAACTTCACCTGAAAGTTACCAGGCCATTACTCATTATGATTGGTTCTAGGCTAGGCCTGGCCCAATCACACACACAGCAGAGGGCCGCCCATTCAGAGGCTGCATTGAGTTGTATTATCACGCATTCAACTTGTACTCAGTAATTACGAGCATCTGACGATGGTCAGTTTTACGTTCAGGGCTGTCGGACTGCGGACAGGCTTGGGGGGGCCCAAGGCAGAGGGGGGCTGCACCCAAGAAAATAAAAACTATTTTTTTTGATTTTTTATTAATTTTACTGGCTCAATATAGGCCCCTGATCTTTGAAGGCCCGATATTTTTTATTTAGGGGCTATGAAGATCAGGGGCCTATATTGGGCCATTAAAAAATACAAACGAAGGGAAAAAATTCCCGAAGCTGACTGGATTTTTTAAAACTTTCTTCTTTCTGCTTTTTGGTCATTCTGTGTCTTTGAATCATTCCAGAAAATAGTACTAAATAGCTTACATAGAAAACAATTGATTTAGCCTTTGTTTTCTCCTCAAAGTGCACCAGATTGATGAATTTTACTTTAACATTTAAAAAAAAACTTCCGGGGGAGCATTCCCCCGGACCCCCCTAGAAGGTCGAGGGTCCACGACACAGTCTCCCAAATTCCTGTGAGAAACACTGTGTGTGTGAATGTTTATTAAGAGTCATTAGACCAGGGGTTGTGTTCAAGTACGCGTAATAATCTGGTCATTCATCAATAGAAAGATTGTGTTGTTATCTGGCTCAGAGAGGGACCAGTCACTCATACGTTTGGGACTATAGACAATCAAAGCTTTTACATGTTTGTATTGTAAGACCGCCTCTCAGAGAGCCCATCAGGACTTTCTGTATAGGGGCCCAGAATTTGGTGCAACACCCCTTCCTCCTCATATCGTATAAACGGTGGGCTGCCATGGCCAAAAATGCCAGGGCCGATTTTTTGTCCCAGTCCAGCCCTGGTCACAGAGACCTTCACTGGTAAACTCTTCAGTTCATCAAGAGTGTAAAAATATGGAAACATCCTCTCAGTGAAAGTGTGTGTGATGGTGTGTATGTGTGTGTTAGTATCAGCATCAGAGAACGACAGCTTTCCTCTGTTCCAGTCCAGATTCACTCTGATCCTCTGTGGCTTCTTCTGCACTTGGAGAACAGTGGCTGGACCTGGAAGTGATCGTGATGAGTATTTACCTTTATGGAACCCTATAAGCCATAATCCGGACTGTGTGAGTCCCTTCCTCTGGACAGACTCTGCTAACACACCCAGGCTCCAGCCTGTACTGTCTCCAACCTGGACATCCCAGCTGTGAGTTCCTGAGTTAAAGCCCTCAGAGCCCAGGACAGATGGGTAAGAGTCAAACCTCTCTGGATTATTAGGAAGCTGCTGTTCCTCTCCTCGTCTCACACTGGTCAGATCTTCAGACAGGATCAGTGCTGGATGAGCAGAGTTTGGATCCAGAATCACAGGAGTGTAGGAGACCATGTCCTTCATCTTGTTCCAGATGTTGAAGGTCAGGTTGCCCAGGTGTTTGGCCTCGTCTATCAGAGCTCCTGAGACCAGCTGTGGATCATCCAGCATGGGTCGCTGCTGGACCCTCTCCACTGCAGCCTTGTAGTTCTGCAGGAATGAGACGTCTTCAGCTCTCAGCTGCTCCTCTGTGGCTCTGACTGTGTCTGAAAGAGCTGCTATCTCTCTGCTCAGAGCCTCCATCTTCTTCTTCATCATCTGACTCTTCTGCTTCTCTTCCTTCCTCAGTGCAGAGATCCTGGCCTTCTCTTCCTCTTCTAGAAACTGGTGAAGCTTCTTAAACTGCTCCTTAATCTGCGTCTCTGTGCATCGGGCCTGGACCTTTATGTGTTTTGATGTTTGATCAGACTTCACTTTAACTTGTTCAAAAACCTTTAACTTTTCCTTTAAGGGCTCCAGAGTTTCCTGAAGTTCCTTCTTGTGTTGTCGAGCAGCTTCATTGATGGGTCTGAATCGATGGCCGCTGTGTATTTCAGAATCTCTGCAGATGTGACAAACTGGCTGCTGATGGTCCAGACAAAAGAGTTTGAGTTTCTCAGAGTGCAGACTGCAGAGAGCCTCTGAAGCTCTCTGATCTCTCTCCAGTATGAAGGTCTCACAATGGTTCTTTAAAGCCAGATTTATAGGTGGTTCTGCCTTTGAAGATCTTCTCTTGCAAACTGGACACTCATGTGTTGGTTTCTCTCTCCACCAGTTCTTCAGACATTCTTTACAGAAGCTGTGGCTACATGACAGAAAAACAGGATTTCTAAAGACGTCGTGACAGACCGAACAGCAGAGATCCTCCCCTGATCTGGAAGCCATTTTGTCAGTGAGCTGAAAACACAACACACAGAAAGTAGTCAAACGTGGCTCAATTCCCTCGTCTACTAACTTCTCTCTAAGCCCGAGTCGTCTTTTTAGTCAAACTCACCTTCCGTGTGTGGAGTGTCAGCAGGTAAAAGCAGTAGTGTGGAAGTTTTCAACGTGTCTCTCCTGTTGCCGAGCTTACTCTGAGTAGGTTGTTAGTTTGCTCTAAAGGTGAATCTGACTGTGTGGTTTTCGATCCTTGAGTCACTTTATTGAGGAATGAACAGGGTGTGTTTCAGTGCAAAGTACTGACTGATGGTGTGCAGCAGGCTGACACAACAACTATTTTTATGTTCAAAAGGTAGTTAGATTGTAGATAGAATGTCACTCGGCTTTCCAGCCACCGATTAAGTTAAGATGTGTTTTGCATTTTTTTTAATATATTTGCATACTTTATTGTCCCAGTACAGAAGTTTATACTTCCTTAAAATAAGACAGTGGTGGTAGGTGTTTGACTTCGGTTCCAAGACTTTGAGGGTTTATTTATAGTGTTTAAACTGGTTTAAGTGTTGTTTTATTGGCTTGTGCAAAACTAGTCAAACGGTATGTGAAATGTGACATTATTATAACATTCATATATACTGTAGCTTTGCTGCATCAGTGGCAATTTAATTTCTAATAAATCAAAAATTAAAATGAACCCTATGACTTTTTTTTACATTATATTTAAAAGACAGTTGGGATTCGATCAGGAGGCCTAGATCATTTTTCTGCTACATCCTTTTTAGAGAAAATCATGGCGACTGTTTTAGATATATTGAGTTGAAGGCATGATTGAATCATCAAAGTTGAGATGCGGTTCAGTGCATTAGTGAATTTTGTTGCAGCCGGAAGTTTAGTGCATGCCATATGCATAAATCGCAGCGTCATCAGCGTAAAGTTAATCTCTACATCAAAGCACACTGAGGGCAGGTGGTTATGTAAAGGCTGAACAGGAGTGGACCTTGTACAGATCCTTGTGGGACAACAGATAGTATACTAAGTTTTGTTATTTAAATATGACTCTGACCACTTGAAGGCCTTGTGGGAATTGAATGAGGAGAGTTTAGCAATAATAATTATTTTTGAATATATACTACTTAAAACATAATTATGAACATACTATTCAATTTCTACCAAGTCTGTTCTGAAAAATGTATGAATTATACACACATTCCCGTTATATGCCAATTTAAATACAATCTACTGGTCTGCGAGTCTTAAATATATCAACCACCAATTGTCGATTCTCCCACCATAGAGCCTTTGAGCAAGGCACTGAGTACCCTCTGCCCAGGCTCAGATTGTTGGATTGGATCTTTGTGTTAATAACTAATCTTATCTGGCCTTCACACAATGTGATTGGCTCCATAAAAGTTATAAACAGCGTAAAGGTATTTTTATAATCCAGTATTTATGAAAGCAGGTCAGAGTAATAAAATGAGATCTACATGGAATTCAAAGCTCACTCAGTAAAACTTTGCCTCTGTTTTATCCTTGAAACAAAGATGTTAGACAACTACAGAGAGCAGCTCTACTAATCCCACTGGTTTCTCTTTCAAGGCTTCAGGTTTTAATGTCGTTTTGGAACAAAGAGAATGAGACTGGCAGCAGACTCATGGAGTATTTGGTCAGTTTACCTCAGCTGGTCCCTAACAGGAATTAATGGGCTTACTGATGGATTACAATGCAACCCAGTGCAACTTTCTCCAACTAACTCTTCTATCTCTAAAGTCAACAATAGACAATAAAGTATCATATCATGACCAAAAAATATTTAATTTTCCTGTAAAGGTAATATCTATTATCTGGATGCACTGGCAGTAATGACAAATATTTAACTCGTACATTTTCTGCAGCAAATAAATAATTTTTCATGTTGCTAAGTCGAAGCAACTAATGCATCTAATGTATTGAACCGTCTGTAATGGGCATAAAAACCATTTACAAGACAATGTCCTCCCCACTAATCAATTGATCACATCATTGGCAGCTTTAGTGGAACACAAATGGGTTTCTACCTGGGCTGAAAATCACTATTTACTGCTTTATATGCAGGTCTTCATCCAAAAAAAAAAAATTAAATACAGGAAGCTTGATGCTCCGAAGGAAGTGTCAAATTATAATTTTGAAAAGAGCGCTGAGATTAGAATTAATCAACATGTCAATCAGAGCTCTGGAGTGTAACTGGTGTGTAAATGGATTCCACTAGAGTTTCACTATTTGTGTGCATCAATGGCCTCATTAGAGGGAGTGGGGAAGGGGGGGGTTTCATTAAATCTCTAAATAGCATTTCAATTCACCTTCATTAAAAAACATTTTTGAAAGGAAATTTGTCTAAGACGAAATCATCGGCTCAATTTTTGCTGAGGAAATGAAACATGGGATTCATGAATAATTTATACACTAGAGTTTAATAGGGATTTACTTGGACTGATTTGTATTAATTTTTTCATGTAATGTTATAATGAAATGTACACTTGTTTATTCATTTAAAAGAGATTACAAGGAATTTACAATTTGTTTATTTTAGTGCGACTTTTGGACAAAAGCGGTCGTGTTTTTATAACACCATGCACCTCCTAATTCTGAAGTTACTGTTTCCAAAGGTGCCGATTACCATCAGTTTCAGTACAACTGTGTAGCACAGAGAAGTAAAACATTTTTGGAATAGCTCCAAGCACATACAGGGGCTACAACATTGTACTCAGACAGGCAGTAAGACATAAGAGAAGTTAGACAAGGCAGAGAGAGGGAGATGGTCAGAAGGAGATGAAACTATTCCAAACAGATCTATTTTAATGCAGTAAAACCCTTCAGAAAAAACTGAGGGGCAAGCAGAGCAGTCAGATAATGAGAAAGCTTGGAGGCCACACCGGTTTTGTTAAAGCAGCTGGATGAGTGAAGGGACAGCGGGCAGAATAGCCCCTGGAGAACAAGCCTTTTGGGAACGCCAGCGGCAAAAAACCCACTACCAACATCCTAGGATCCAAAGCTTTAATTTAGCCTGAAACCAGTCGGATAAAAAATTCCAGAAAATTCATAAATGCAAAATCGCTGGCATTAAGATGGGTTCTTCAGCTGACCCTGGCAGGAGACAGTTTGAATGTCCAAGAGGAGTTATCTGTCTCAAAGAGATGAGTCAATAAATAATTTGTAAAAAGTAGAAAAGAGGGTAAAACCGAGTACAAACGTTTGCGAGTACACACCCCAGTACAACGGTGATGTCTCTTACTTTCTACAACATAACTTAATTATCAAATTCATCATTTACTGCACCTTTGTTTTCCCGTATAGAAAATGATTCACGTGTAACACTTTACATTTACATATGAAAGCATCAATATGACACTTTTTTTGCATATTTTTTACCAGCGGTGAAGTTACCATTAGGAGGACAGAGACGCATGAAAAAATAAAACTTAACAGTGAAATGACAGTCTGCTCTGTGCTCCCCTTTAATGGCTATTTAATTTATTCAGACAAGTCAGAGTCTTGGACAGAAAAATATTTAAATACAGCGTGAGATGTCTGAACTTTCTGAACTGTGTATCTGATTTAAGTTGGGACGGCCTTAGAAATGGAAATGTGTTTTTCTTTCTCCTCTTTTAGACTTTACTCAGATGAGATTTATTCACACAGGAGCAAGAAATCTACATGAAAATAGTGTGAATTATTATCCGAACCTATGAAGCTGTGTTGACTTTATATCGCACATCGACACATCAACAGCCTTAGAAGTGGAAATGCCTGTTTGCAGATAAGAGGCAGCAGAGCTCCTTAAGCTTTTGTCAAATACAAGACGGATTTACAAATACTGTTTATCCCACATCAGGCATTGACAAGTTGTGACTGGTGTCTGCTAAATGTATGAAATGTCATGTTGATCCAAAAGCTTATCGCTCAACGTGCGTATTCCTTTCATTTCTCCGGTCAATGGAAACAGGAACCCGGACTGAGTTTTATCTCAACAGAATGTCCCACTCACTCAATACGTTAAAATGACGTTAGAGAAAGTGTACTTATTGTGTAAATGTGAATGACACCGGACTTTTAAAATATATGTAAACATCTTAGTCCAACTCAAATCGTACTAAAATCGAATTTCTCAAACTCTAGCTTACACACCCAGAAAATGTGATTGGGGGCTGAATTACACCTTCATGTCGGGCCGTAAATGGCCTAGGCGCTTTGCACATACTCTGGGCTTTGACACAGTGCTGGAATAGCATTCAATGCTAACAGATGAACAGCTAAGGAAGAAGAGGATAGTTGTGAGCCGGTACCGTACAGCATTTAAGAAATGTACAGAGCTGTCAAGTTATTTATACCACCACTCAACATGGTACCAGTACCAACAAGATGAAAGCAGTTGGAAAGGGGCTTATCAACACCTGGTAACAGAGTTGGACATTCTTCAGTCAATAAATCGATTCCCCTCCCCTGCTTGTATACTGGGTCATGGACAGTCCGTATACAGTATAACCATAGCTCGCCATACAGTAACGTGCATACAAACATACTGCCTGAAACCTTTAAGTTTTGGTTCTGACCGGAATGATTGACCCTCTGTGGAACCTGAGTGCAAAGCTATGAAACCATCATGATTATCTCTGTCTCTTCAAGTGAATAAAAGATTGAACAGCCGTCTTGTTTAGTTCAACACACAGAGAAAGAGAATAAATAGAGCAATAGAGTCAGTGAAGCAGCCTTTTTTCGCCTGGAGATATTTTGCTGCTGCAGTCATTTCAGTGAGGACAGCGAGACAGGAGTCAACAGAGTAGAGTTTGCTCTGTGTTAAATCAGTGAGCACTGCTGACTGCTCAGGCAGACGAGAGAAATGGACTGAGGTTAATGGAAACGGGCTGTAATATACTGCTGTAGTTATGTCTGGGTTGTGTTAAAGCCTTAGTGTGATTGGTGAAGTAAAATACATACTCGCACAGGAACGAGATGACTTTCTGTGTGTGTGTGTGTGTGTGTGTGTGTGTGTGTGTGTGTGTGTGTGTGTGTGTGTGTGTGTGTGTGTGTGTGTGTGTGTGTGTGTGTGTGTGTGTGTGTGTGTGTGTGTGTGTGTGTGTGTGTGTGTGTGTGTGTGTGTGTGTGTGTGTGTGTGTGTGTGTGTGTGTGTGTGTGTGTGTGTGTGTGTGTGTGTGTGTGTGTGTGTGTGTGTGTGTGTGTGTGTGTGTGTGTGTGTGTGTGTGTTGTTGTAGCTGTAGCTGCTGGAGCAATTGAAAGATGATTTTCCAGTGTCTGACTTTCTAAAACATTGAATGACAGGCCCTGCTGTGTGACTGACTGACACATTCAGTTTATGACTGTGTCCATATTCTCCCATTATCATTTGTTTATCTGCCACTAACTGTAGTAAGAGAGGGGTAAAAATGGAATTCAGGCAAAAACCCAGAACTGACCTGTTTCTAAGATTGATTGAGGAATGTAAAGTCTAGATTCAAGATATGTATTGTCTTATGTACAGTAAAACTGGCAGTTGCACTACAATGAAATTCTTACTCTGTTCTTCAACACAATTGGAATACTAAAACTAAAACATAAGTTATATCAAAATATAGAACAATATATTCATGTAGTGGAAGGAAACTATGTGCAATTGAAACTGTTTGCAATTCTACCAGCTGATTTTTTTTTTATAGAAAGTACTTGCAATTTCCATGCCAGGTAAAATAATAACAATAATAATGTATAGGATTTATATAGCACTTTTCTAGGCCCCCAAAGCGCTTAACAGGTTTCCAGCATAAGCGTAAAGTGCATGATATGCTATGCATGATAATAGAGAATAAAATAAATAGCAAAATAGGACTTTAGAATTTATGTTATTTAGGTTATTCCTTGAGTTGAAGATTGGAAACCGAAAAATGTCAACCCCAAGGTTTTAAAAAAAAATGTTTGTCAGGTCAACATGGTGGCATTCAAACACTAAAGCTGTGGCGTTGTGATAACAGCAAGTTAACAACATCAGCTCCAGTCCACCATCACTGCATCTGGATTAAGCCGGCACAGTTAAATATCATGGACACTGGTGGCTCTACATTTAACTTTTATAAAGAAAAACAAGAGTGGGGACCGGAAAAGTTCTCAACTTGCTTAGGATCAAGTTGTGTTTATTTGAATTGCTTATCCGTTTTTCATTGTGTTTGTTTTATTTTAACATGTTGAATACATTTACCAATTAAATTGCATAATTGGTGAAGCAGGATTTCAACCATATCGGATGATGAATACATGAAGTGTTCCGGTTGCCTTAGTCAATGTCCAAGTGCCTTGGCTTAGTCAATGCAGCATCACATCACCAGCAAAGAAAACGGATAAATATTAAAGTTACACAGACAGAAGTACAGAAAGCCCAAGCACTGCGTCAATCAAGTGTGATATATGAGAGGAAACATGACAAATGAAGTCTTTCATTTAGGCTTCACTGTGTTAAGAGGGTAAACAAACTTCTCTGCTGAGGAGACTCGGAAGATTTTGAACAAGAATGACGAGTCTATGGAAGATGACAGCATCTTTGCTCTTCGCTGTATATCTTCTACATTTCTTTTTATTTCGTCACTTTCTAACCTCTTCACAGCTTGCTCTAAACACCAGTTTGTAAAGCCAACAGACTGTTTGAATCACTGCTCCCCCCCCCCTCTATGTTTGTATCCCGCTGTGGATCCCCTAAGGAGAGTTATGGAGCGTGATATTAGCCCCTGAGCTTCACAGCGGGAGACTCCACAGCCCCTAACAACCTCTGGCCATCTCTCCGATCCATCAACTGTGACTGACAGCCGCTCTCATCTGGAACTAAACTGCTGCAGAAAAGAGAAAGTCAGCGAACTCAACCTGCCGTTTTGAGAGAGAGAGAGAGAGAGAGAGAGAGAGAGAGAGAGAGAGAGAGAGAGAGAGAGAGAGAGAGAGAGAGAGAGAGAGAGAGAGAGAGAGAGAGAGAGAGAGAGAGAGAGAGAGAGAGAGAGAGAGAGAGAGAGAGAGAGAGAGAGAGAGAGAGAGAGAGAGAGAGAGAGAGAGAGAGAGAGAGAGAGAGAGAGAGAGAGACCTGACCACAGATCAGTGATGATAACATGATGACACCACTGAAAGTCCAGGATTAGACAGAGAATCAGACTCAGAAATACCTTATTGATCCCCTGTGGCGATATTTGGTTTGTTACAGTTGCTCCAATTTAGTATTGTAGATTTTATTTAACATGGACATGACAATATCATTGGACGAACCAGATCCATTGTTTTCAGTGTATTAGCATGAATGCTAGTTTTCAACACCTAGGCTTAGAGTAGAAACCTACAGTATGTAGAAAAGAAACATGTGTAAAGTATATGTGCTTAATGCCACAAGGTATAGCCTAACAATACAAATCTAACTATAGTAATACAAGAGGGAATGGGGTTTAAGAGAATAATTGAAAGGTCAAAAGCTTATTATGATACGCTGTGGTTATAACATTTAGCGGTCCACCTTGACCACCAAAACCCTGTCTGCATAAATTCTGGTATGACGCGAAAATACTCAAGTGCTGTACTGTAGATGCAATCACATCTGAATCTGAATTTTCTAGTGAGATACACAAGAGTAAGCAGTAGGGCCAAGATCGTTTATCGGCCTGTGGCATGTGCCACAGCGACCACTGACATACCATGGCATGTGCCGCTCAGTAACGGTAAATGCCGGTCCTAAAACTGGTAAATGCCGGTCCCAACACACACACACACACACACTCAATATTCTTTAAGTCAAATGTTGGACATAGTGGACTTAAATCTGATTGGTTTGCATTGAAGGTTGGTTGGAAAGTAGTGCAGTGCTGCTGTTCTGGTTTCGGGACCAAAACCTATTAAAATGAAAATATCTCACATATGTATAGTATATGCACTTGGACAATTATTCTCTTAATAACCTGGGTCACACTCCTCAGTAATAACATCATTTCCTGCTCTTCACTAACTCTTAATGCATTTAGCGTTGCCCCGGGCTACATTCTCCATTTAGATTAAAAGTTGCTCTTTCATGTACAGTAGCTATGTAATTTCCTCCTCTGCCTCTGTGCCTGTCACACTGCGTCTACACCGTTATCTGTCTGTCTCTATCCATCTGTCTGCCTGTCTGTCTGTCTCTATATATGTCTGTCTTTCTGTCTGTGTCTGTCTCTCTCCATCTATCTGTCTGTCTGTCTGTCTGTCTGTCCTTAAAACTATCAACCTTTATTCATACTCAAAGGACTCTAAAATGTGCAGAATAACAAAGAGTAAAAGGTGGGGTAATAACACAGAATGTAATAAAAACAATATACGGTTGAGTTAGGAACAATTTATTAAAAGATAAAAAATAAAACAGACAGTTAAAACACTTACAGAATTATGGTGGCTAGTAACCAGAGTTTTGAACTGTGTGAAACTAGGAATGTTTCTGTCTGTCTCTCTACGTCTGTCTGTCTGTCTGTCTGTCTGTCCATTATTGGCTCATTTAGTGTTGGCCATGTTTCTCTGCAGCTCTTCTTCCCATCACGGCTGACACACAGTTTCCCCGTCTACCAATCTCCGTCTGACAGCATTGAGGCTGGTGTGTGTGTGTGTGTGTGTGTGTGAAGGGCTTTTACCTGACACTTGTTTCCCCGTCTCCACCAATCTCCGGCTGACAGCAGTGGGCTTGACCTGAGTAAACTATTTCTCCTCCAATGTAAACATCCATTACTGACAAGGAGATGAGAGATTGAGACAGACAGACAGACAGACAGACAGACAGAGAGGATGGAAGATGCTACTGGGTTTTGTTGCATTTACAGATATAATATACCTTGTGAAAGCTCAAATAGGTGAGGATATGTCTATGTAGTTATCTGTTTCTATAAAAAAATAAAACTATTTATCGCAGCAGCTCTCTGTCTATAATCTGCATAATTATCATAGAGTATCTTCTCAGTTTGCTTCCTTTCCATACTATGTGTGCGCTGAAAAACACATCTGGTGTTAATGCACAGCCTAGGCTCTGTTAACTAGTATGTAAACTAGTATATAGCTAGCTAACATGTCCTTTTTGTACAGAGCCTATAGGCTGTGTGTTAACATTCGATTTTTTGTTTAGCACACACAAATATAATCCTTGGTGTGTGGAAATCTCTATATTGCACTATTGGACTGTGGGTTTGCATGGCCTTTAATAAAAAAGTTGTTGATTAATTGAACTTGAAATCCTACTCACGACTGGATAATAACTTTCCAGTCCGGGTTGGATTCATAACAGCCTTAACCTTTAGATAAGCACATGGAGATTATAGTGTACTTAGTGTTTAGTAGCCGTAGATAAAAACAGTCCTTTCTTTGCTCTGCTGCCATTTCAAAATCAACTTCTATTGTCCCTTAAAGAACACAAATTTGGCAAACGGTAGTAACCCCCCCAAACTTAATATTGTAATGAAGCCTTTGGGACATCTTATTGAAAGTTTGTACAGCATCTTCAAAGAACATGGCGCTCTGGAAGAATCAACGCTTCCTTTTTTTATTCCCTTAAAGACTCGCTCAGCTCAGTCAAAGGTCAGACTGAAATCAAACTGACGCTAATGCTTAAGAGTGACACAGATTAACTTAAACACCTCTTTTCCCATCGGTAGTTTGGCTGCAAAGGTCAAGCAATCATGGGACAATTGAGCATCTTTATGGGATCAGGACATTCTCTGCGCTCACCATCCAAATGTCACCAATCATCTGTTGATACGGGGTCTTTATGTTGGAGCTGAACGGCCAAATTTGAATTGTGACTTTCTCTCCAGGCTGGACATTATTATGGAGACACAAGGGCGAAGGTTTAGTTTCAACATTGGGGAGGGGGAAACATTTTATGCGTCATAAAAGTTAAAGCGTCAAGCACTTAATTTTTTCAGCATTTTAATGACATTGTATGCAACATTTCGCAAGACAAATTTCAATGTAGCCTTGTGTGAATTGACCAGAAAGCAACTTGACTTAATTTAACTTATGACATAGCATAGCATCTTGCATACTGCCTACCTCTACGTCTACGCCTAGGTTTCTTGTAATTCACTGCAGCCGTTGCTTGTTCAGTCCAGAGGCCGTTTTTGAATTGTTGAACTGCAGGAGACAAACTGCTGAGTGTGGAACTAACACAGACACTAATGACTCCAGTGAATCAGAGTGGAGCTGGTTCAAAGGGTTAATGGATGATGTCTGCTTCAGGGCCACGGAGGTAAATAATGTGCTGCTAATACGCTAATATGCTAATCAGAGCAGAGGAGAGAGTGTTGAGAGTTCGAAGATTTGTGATCGGATGGTGGACATTCTTCTTCTTTTATATCTTCTATCTCTTTTATGTGAAGACGTATTAGAGCCATTGTAGGTTGAAATAAATAAATACAATCATGGAGCCGAGATTAAAGTCGTAAATTTACAGGACAAAAATGCGCTATTTAAATTCTCCTTTCTTTCTTTGTCGCGGTCAAATTCATTTATGCCCTGACCAGACTGGAGAGCGGGTAAAGTAAGGTCTCACACTACATCATCTGTTTTCCTTAAGTAATGGATACAAATTGAAATTAAAACTGACACTGTTGTGTTGACATTGAACAGTTCAGATCCTTAATTGTGATTAATGAAGTGCTGTGAACTGAGTCATTTAAGTAATTATTTCCATAATGTTCTGGCCTCTTTTGAACCCAGGAACATTTAGAAAGAAGCATTTCGCCAATTTAAATTAAATACAGAGTGACTTAATACACTTAAAGACCGACTTCACCAGTTGGAATATGAAGGTGTATTGAACTCGGAGATCCTATTTAGTGTAAATGTGTAAAAAATAAATAAATCAGATCATCCTAGCCTGAGAAAAGGCTGAAAGAGTGTTTTCATGGTCTCAATGTCTAACCCTACAGTTTCCTTCTTGTGACATCCCAGAAAGGGTTAGGATTAACAGGACAGCTGGGCCAAGGGAAGACTTAGGGAAGAAAAACCTGATTCATTATATTATAATAGTGATTTCATAATGATAGAATGCCGGTTCCGAATGGGTGAAGTATTCCTTTAAGCTGTGTAGCACTAAATTCACAACTCTTACGTTATTCCCTAAGTTTACTTTTTTTAATAAGTCATCACTCCACACAGTGGTTCCCTCTTGGCCTTAACATCAGAAAACTTTCCTCTTTCTATGTTCAAGATGTATGTCTTCTTTCATTATTTTATAAGTTACAGTCTCACTTAAGACTGTATTGAAATGGGGGCGCCCTTAGCTCAGTTGGTAGGGCGTCCCCCCCCCCCCGGGCCAGGCCCAGCAGCAGCGCCCGGGTTCGATTCCCGCCAGCGGTCATTCTCTGCATGTCACTTCCCTCTCTGCCCCATTTCACCTCTGTCTCTCTGCACTATCAAATAAAGCATAGAAATGCCCCAAAAATATCTTAAAAAAAAAAGACTGTATTGAAATAAAATCCCAAGACAGCAAAGAACATTCAGCTCCAATGCAGTGAATGTATTAGTAGCCTACCGACCAGGACTTGTTTAACTCAAGTTATCTAACTAAATAATTGAGCTCTTATGCATGTTTAGAAATTCAAAGGCTGAGCCATGCCCTGCCTTGTTGCAGTCACAAAAGTATATGTAGTAACACTGGGACTATCGCTAATCAACTTCATCAACAGTAAATCAAATGGATCCTCCACATTATATCTGACAAGCTTTTCCCTTGGCAGTATCACAAAAATGATTCCCTGAAAACTAGCCAATGGCAGAGGTCTGTGGTAAAAAAAACAAAAAAACAGCAAAGCATTGTGGGCCGTCACCATCATCTTCAGAGCTGGCCCGGGCTCAGTCACATCACCTTGGCTGTATGAGTGAGACTCCCTCGGCTCGCTGCAATTATCCCCCATTTGACACAGTCTGAGCGTCTGGTCTGGAATAGAAATGAGGAAGATAGAAATACAGAGATCACTGCCAAACCAAAAGGCTCCTACCTGAAAGAATTAGCAACGCCTCGGAAAAACCATCAATGTTCTCTCTGAGCGCTCGCTAACTGACACACAACAGTTCTGTCTGTATGTGTGTGTATCCTCCGCCTGGTGATTTGCTTCCTTTTGAAAGGGGAATTCTGATAGTAAAAATCCCAAATATCACCCCGTGTGTCGTAGGTTTGAATAGACGAGATGGCACCAAGCCCAGACCTGCTATTCATGTGTGCAGCTAATAAAAGCTCCATGATCTTTATGGGTGAGTGAGTGAGTGAGTGAGTGAGTGAGTGAGTGAGTGAGTGAGTGAGTGAGTGAGTGAGTGAGTGAGTGAGTGAGTGAGTGAGTGAGTGAGTGAGTGAGTGTGTGTGTGTGTGTGTGTGTGTGTGTGTGTGTGTGTGTGTGTGTGTGTGTGTTTTAAAGCTTGATTTAATGGGCTTGTGGTAGCAGGCACTTTGTCATCACATCCTGTTCACCAAACTTAAGGCTAAAGTATGACTGAGGCCTTTTAAACGTCCTCTTTAGTCTTGACCTTCCTACATTATGCTAATCCCAAACACACAGAGACATCCTGGTAAAGTGGATCAAATCCTTTCGTTTCGGCGCATTCCGAACGCTGATATGTGACAAGAGAAACTAAATTCCTGGTGTATGGGTGGTTTAATTAGAGGATATCCAACATTTCTATTTATTTGTTAAATGTATTTTCTGAAAAACTATATCGAGTTAATTATAGTTATCGTTTTATCATTTAAATGTTTGTTTCATTTTATATAATTTGAATAAATGTTTGAAGCAGGAATCTCAAGAAGTGGTATTGGTGGTTGTGTTGTGACATCTCATTTTGGTCGTCTACTAGAAAGAAAAACTGTATTTTCTGTATTTAATATTTTTGTGTCCTTTCATCCACCCAGTGAATCTGACAGCTCAGCGCAGAACATATTTCTAAACAAGCTTTCTGTGAAAAGAGCCCACTACTACATTTTAAACTGTCACGGTGTTTTTGAAGCAAACACGAAAATAGAGAATTTAGAAAATGCCAATGTGCCAGGAGCCGAGATATAGTCAAATGTTACCGTGCAGGGCTGGTACTTTATGAAATGTCCTTTCAGCAACATGTTTTTTAAAAAAAGATTATAAAGCATAAATAAACATAAAAGCATCTTAAAATAACATTCCTTTAAATGCAGAGGCAAAACATGTCACAATCAGTGCATGAGGAGTAAGCACTGAGCCTCACAACTGTACTGTATGTATGTACCAGCATATTACTACTGCTTCTATTTATTAATCTGAAGACTTAATACAGTTTTACACTTCACATGTAATGAGCCATTTGCATTAAACTGCGGGAGAATTTTTTCTCCTGTATTTTATTATTGTTCAGCGCAAGTGATACTAACTACTTTAACTCTAATCAGAAATACATTATGGATCACAAGATGTTTTTCTAGTGGAGGAGAGAAAACAGAAGATGTGACATTGTATTTGAAAAGAGGGAAGCAAGCAAGCACACACACACACACACACACACACACACACACACACACACACACACACACACACACACACACACACACACACACACACACACACACACACACACACACACACACACACACACACACACACACACACACACACACACACACACACACACACACACACACACACACACACAGTGGGCTCTGTGGGAGTAGATTTGATGCCGGTTTAATTAATGATTTGATAACTGCTGAGGCGGTAAACAGAGCTCCGGGAAAAGGCCAGAATCCCAAATGAGGAGTGAAATCTGAGCTGAACTGTGTGTGTAAGAAAATGCAGAATTTCTTTTTACAATAAGATAGAATAATGAAAACGTTATAGTTCCACAGAGTAGAACATTTGGCTTGGGCTTACACCTGTGCTGCAGCCATAAAAAAACTCAGACAATCCAAAACATTACAGAACAAACATACACACAGAGATAATATGTTAAAGGTGGAGTCAACGATTCTGGAAAATGCTTGTTGTCAAACTCACTTTTTGTCAAAGTCTGTGAATATCTCCTCACAATGCGCTATCTGTGTGTACTGTCTGAAAAACAAAGTCTGGTGTTAATACACAGCCTAGGCTCTGTGCAACCCAGTATCACGGCAAGGCGTGTCATAGACACGCCGGTCCACCTCCCTGTGCGTGTCCATCACAACGCCTTGCCTGACCAGGGCGTGTAGGTTACAGGCGGCCCCCCGCCCGTCTAAATGAACGGAGGAATAGCACCAACAGGGGGCGAGATGTTCTCCCAGCATTTAGTGAAATGTTTTCGTCGCCATTTTTAATATCTATTAATGCTATATTTTAGGACGGATTCACCATTAAACGTGTTTCTAATTACATTTCTAGCGAGAAATATACCTTTTACTTGCATAATCTTCAGTCAGTGAATGTGTCTGATCTTTAGTTTGATAGTTATTAGGAATATTTTATGGTCTCGCTTGCCACACGTTTCAATGACGTCAGGTTGCTAGGGAACATAGCGACGCTGCTATCGCTAAACAAGCAGCTCACGTGTTTTCCGCTGTTGTGTTAATAAACTGTTACTTTATGTAACTTTTAATGATAGTATCTTATTAGAAACACATATATCTGAGTGCAAGGGTGACGTGTTGTTTAGATTTCTGACAGGTTAGCCTGCTGCATCCACATCTTTCTGTAAAGTTGTTAGCATTAGCTTAGCCCGGCCGAACAGGAAATGGTAACAGCAAGGAGGAAGAAGAAGCCTGCTCAGCCATCACGCCTGTTTACATTGCTGGAGGACCACCAACCTGCTACCAACAGGGGGCGATCACGGGGGTGACCATTGATGTCAATGTCAACATTACAGCTAGAACAAGCAAAGAAAAGATTAGCATCTTCCGACCTGGTAAGTTGAGCATGCGGCAGATGCTGTTTTAATTGATTAATATCTTTGTTTGAAAGGGGTTTTATAAGATTGTCCATTGATGTTGTCATGCTATGTATATTTATGTAGTGGTAAAATAGAAAGCAACTAATGATAGACTTAGTTAAAACTTAGGATAACGTCAACAAGTTCAACTATAGCCTGTTGCTTGATTGCTAACGTTAGCTGAAAGGCTATATATATATTTTTTTTAATTTTATTGAAACATTGTTGTGTACAAAGTCAGTTAGACATACATATGCTGACGGTTAATAAAACATAAACAGCATCTTTGTAAATGATCATTAGTTGTTTCTAAAAACAATTATATATATTTTCAGAGGACGATGCATAAAAAAAAGCATAATATATAACAATATTAAAGTACAAGCCTTAGGACAGCATAGTTTAAATAATCTGTTTAAATTATCTAAAAGGCTATTCCATTAAAAAAAATATATATATATATATCCATATAAAAATGTAATTATAGTAACATAGGGAATTAATAAAAATCTAAGCAGCATTAGATAATTTTTACAGGTTCATTTTCATCAAGCACTTCTTTTAATACACCTACTGTATGAGCACCTTTCTATCTCGGATGGAGAGGTGAGAATTGGAGAATTTTGTTTAATGAATCTGATATTTCTCAAATAGAATCAATAAATTAGGTGTCCGTATCAGCCTAGATAGTTGAAACTCTTTGAGGCTAACTAGGGTCACACCGGATGCGTTAGTGTTGCACAGCTTTGTTTATTTGGTTGGACACACCAGGCGCAAATAGGAGTGGACCAGCTTGCAGATCACAAGCTGGTATATCTGATGGGTTAGTAACAACGGCAGCAGATTACAATGCAATAACTGCTGTGTGTTTATCTACTTTTGATGTGCTTTCTCTTTCGGTTCCCTACAGGTCCAAATCCGCGCCCGGTGTTGCCTTAGCGCGTTGAAGCGCAGTCAGGGCCAGGTGATATGACGAATAATGCGTGTTTGCAGAGAAATGCATGCACCTCGCTGGAGCGCGCACACCTCCGATGAAAACAAACGGATGTTTTTATGAAGCTCTTTACAGCTTAGGCATCTTACGTTTTTGGCTGTTCTCATTCAAAACTTAGAATGTCAAACATATTGCACTCTCCTAGTCTGAAATAAGGGTGCAGGCATTATTCAGTCCATAATCGCTGACCAGGAGAGGAGATATGTCTGAAATGATCAGTGTTGACTCAGAGCAGTCTCAAATATAAGCTGTATAAGCTGTTTAGACCTTTAAAAACATCCCGCGAGGTGCATGCAATTCTCGGCAAGCACGCGTAATTCACAACTTCACCGTCAGCGATGATCTCGCCGTCTAGTCTATTATCTGAACGAGCCGCGCGCGAATTGGACGGAAACCACATTTGAAAAATACTTCAAAACATAATAAATATAGATGTCAGTGAGGTTTTAATGTGTTCATTCGAGCAGGTTAAGAGCAAAGGCTCGCTTCCTCTACTTAAATTCACGCTGGTTAATAAGAAGAAATAAAATACTTAATTAAATCTAATCAAAAGTAGTTGTCTGAGGTGAGGGCTTGCGATCTGCCAGCCAGTGTGTTCCTGGTGTGTGCAACCACATCCGGTGTGGCCCTAACGTTACACGACCCTTTTATTCTCATCCATCTTTATATTCAGTAAAGGTCATTGAGTCTTCATTATTTTATTGTAAGTGTGATCTATTCAGAAAAGGTCCATTTTAAAAATCGCTATTTGGTTGTAGCCTGCATTTAACCTAAACTATAATGTTTGTACTAGCTTAAGGCTTACACATCCCTAACAAAAGTTAATAATCGTGAATGATCATGTTGGCTTAACAATGTACTGATTTTATGTCAATAATTCAGCTAGGTTAAGTAGATATCAACTGTAATTCTGAATGAGACTAAACATGGATGGTTGAAGAGAAGGTCCATTAAGCATCATTTCACATTTCCTTGTAACAGTTCTGCATTTCTAACATAAGATTTCCTGGAAGTCTTGTTGCAAGATAAATAATAGTGTTTTCATTTTCCTCTGTTTTACAGATCCCGTCTTTTCCTGCGCTTTACCATCATATCTTCTTATTCACAAAAAACAACGGCTCTTTTAAGAGCCACTCACGCACGCACGCACGCACTCACTCACTCACTCACTCACTCACTCACTCACTCACTCACTCACTCACTCACTCACTCACTCACTCACTGTCTGTCTGTCTGTCTGTCTGTCTGTCTGTCTGTCTGTCTGTCTGTCTGTCTGTCTGTCTGTCTGTCTGTCTGTCTGTCTGTCTGTCTGTCTGTCTGTCTGTCTGTCTGTCTGTCTGTCTGTCTGTCTGTCTGTCTGTCTGTCTGTCTGTCTCTCTCTCTCTGTGATAAAACATGCCAGGGAAGGGGTCGACGCACAGAAAGTGTGTAACATGTGGCACACAGTTAAATGTTGCATGCAAAAAATGCAAGGCATGTCTAACTGTACAACCATATAAGATGAGACTTGCCAAAAAAAATGGAGGACTTCAATCGGAAGCGGGAGAGCTGGGTCCAAGCCCACCACAAGAACCGGACGAGCTCTCACGTTCGGGACGAGGCTATCATGTTGGTATGCAACTGCATCCATTATTCTCATGAACTTCAGTTTTCATTTGTTGCTATACTTTTGCCCTTTACATTTAAATATTAACATTTTATTGTCTTCTCATATGTATTGTATATTTCAAGCTTCAGAAATTGCAGGCCCTTGGATGGAGGCCCGTTTTATTCCTGGCAAGACTTGGTAAAAGGCCAAATAACTGGGTCTCGGAAGTTTTTTCCCCTCTCTGCCATCTGTCTGAGACGTCTGTGGAGGGTCTGGAAAGGATGAAGGCACTGTTTGATGTCGTTATTCAAGGTAATTTTTTTTAAATTATTTATAAAAATAAATTAATATATTTTAAGCCATTGTTTCTCAACTCGTTGGTTGCCGTGAGGTAGCCTGTCGCCCCCGTCTGGAGCCAGGCCCATCAGAGATTGTTGTCGTTTTGGCCCATAGACTGTGTGATTTATGAAAGAGACATTTTTTTTTTGGTAAGCCTCTCCCTTAAAGTGATGCAAATATATAGGCTATATTACTTTAATAAATGTCTGCCTGTTTATTTAATGTTTCATATGGTTAAATTTAGATTGTTGAACTTTAGCATCACGTGCTTATAAAGTTTTAAAAGCATTTTAGTTGCACTTGTTGCATTACGTTTATATTATGTTTAACAGTGCATTAAAAGGCACAGTGTATTGCTGCACTTTAATTTCTAAACTGATTTGTATTGTTAAACTGGGGTCGGGACTTCATGTCTACGGAAAAGGGTGGGTTAGCGCTGTTTCCCAGTAAAATTATCAATAGACAAGTATAAGACTTGTTAAATGGCAGCATATTTCAATGTTTCTGTTTGACGTGTTACGACAAAACCATGCAGATAGGTTGCCTTTTCAAACTTACTGCTTTTGCAAAGGCAATACACTGGATGGGAGCTTTTGATTCTGAAACAGCAAAGCAGAAAGTTATTACTCTTGATGTCACAAGCTTGATTCCCCCCATGATTGACAATTTCTACAAATATGGAGATTTTAATGATACACTTCAATTAGAAAAAGTGTGATTTACTTGTGAAACAAATCACAATTCCTCAACAAGCAACAAGCAAGCAATTAATCTCAAATATCTCTTCCACCTTACATCTCTGAGGACTTCCCTGAGCATTTATTTTTCGAGAAAGATGGTCCTACTAGGAGATATTGATTTATATGCATCGCATGTAAAAACGACACAAGTTTCACATATTTTATGCTGTAGGACGTCCTGTTGGTCGTAAGGCGTGTTCCCAACTGGCTTTTTGGGCATCCTGAGATGATGCAATTGCATAGTGAGTTCTGTCTGCCTAAGTTTAACACCTAATTTAAGATTTCAAGGGGTTCTATTTTGATGGCATGTCCTGCGACTTTGAGGCAATATAAATACCTCTCTCTCTGGCGAAAATTCTAGATTGGATCAAATCTTTGGTTCGTTAAAATGTGAAATCTGTGAGAAGCACCAAAGTGTGGACAAAATACAAAATGGTTTTATAGTCTGATGGGCATGGCAAAAAACCCAATACTGCATTTTTGTGCTGATACATCTTCACGTTCAAGTTTGTCGTTTATAGCACGGTCATGAAGCATGCTGGATGCTATTGCTGCAAACGTTATTTCGTCCACTGGGGAGACATCTTTTGGTACAGACAGTCGGGACCAATGTCAAATCGCACTTTCCGCCACTTCTGATCTTCAAAGGGGGTCAAAAGTTCTTTCAAGGAGTAAAATGTATTTAAAAAATAAAAAGTTTATGAAATACCAAAGGCCTTTCACATTGTCGGTGCTCGGGTCCTAACTAGTTAAAGTGTATAATTCTCTAAATAACTGTTCTACTCAAATGAAGGTTGGACCCCCCAAGAGACACCTGCTGCTGCCTCAACTAGGCCTCCACCCTGCCCTCCAGAGACACCTGCTGCTGCCTCCTCAAATGCTCTTGAACAAGGTATGCAGAACAGGCAAAGGGAGCTACTGAATAAAAAGAGCCCCTTTTACACAGCCAGTGAAAGCCGGGAATATGCCGGCCTTTCGGCCCTCCGCCCTGCTGTATAAATGCGACAGTTGCGGAACGAGGGAAGAAAGGTGCGAGAGATTGTTCCGGGAATTTTACTACCTCGGGGGGTAGTAAGATTCCCGACACAATCAGTTCCGCCTCTCTGTTTAAATGCTCCAGCTTGTTGTTGCGGAACAGGGGGGCGTTTGACGTTCCATAGTCTACGTTCTAAACATGCGACCATGTTAGCAGTTGAAGGACGTGTGTTTAACATTAATCACGGCGGCCTGATGTCCCGTAAAAGTCACCAAATAAAAGGAATGGTGTATAATCTAGCTGATCATAAGGTCCGTTGCTCAATCCAAACCCCCGCGCTTCATTTTGCAGAGTGTATGAGTCTATTTCTGCCCAGGAGAAGTTGTACAATGGGAAAGCTAGGCTAGGCTAAGTAAGGGATAAAGTATAGCGAACGGGTCACTTGCTAGAAATAAAGACCGACAAGCTGAAGCAGGAGCCCGACGCAGGACGACGAGTTGAAAGTACTGTTAACGGTGTACATTACATACAATTACCGTTGCAAAAAAAGTACAGATGTCTGGACAGCAACTGCGATGGCTGCCTTCATTTTGATGGAGATTTTGATAGTGGAAAATTCCTGTTGTAGCTACATGTCCACATTCCTGATTCACCAGGAGGTGTTAAGGGACTATGTACCATTTTTTATTTTCGGGGTAGGTAACTGCAGTCCATTCTTTAGCATAGGAAATCTGGACGAGCGTAAAATTGAATGGGCAATACTGGCAAAGCAGATGAAACATGTTTATGCCTGTTGAAAGACTTTTAAATTACTTGTACTGGGTTACATTCGTACTGTGGCCATGCACGATTTGAAAATTATTTTATATTATACTTCATCTAGTTTACTGCAGCTGCTCTCCTCCTCGTGTGTGTTTTTGTTTTGAGAGAGTTGATCCCCACTAACCCTCCAACCAACAAAAAGTGAAAATATTCAGTTATTGATTTTACAATACGTTTTCATTATTAGCTGCAATGCTAGGCTCCAAATGGGGAAACCATGGTGAAACATTTTTAGTGTTTTGATTTTGTCACATCTGTGTTTGTTTTTTGTTTGTTTTTTCAAAACAGTGATAACCCCATGAAGAGGCGTCTCTTTGACCAGGTCATGCTAGTCGGGTGTTTGGAATAGGAGAAATCGATCGCCGTGAAGTAAATGACCCAGCATTGTCAGTATCTGAGAAAGAGGAGCTCTAGAACCACAGTATGTTCCACAAATACCTAATTTATATAACGGGATGTACATGAAGTGTGGGGTGCTGATGCTGTTAAGGTTAAGCCCAGTTTCAAAACGTTGCAGTCTAGCTAGTTTCAAGTTGTTCCGTCGCAAATATTTAGTGTAAACTGGCCTTAGATTGCCTGATGTCAAAATCACTTTTTGTCAAAATCAGTGAATATCTCATTCTCCTCAAGATCTGCTAACTGTCAGTACTGTGTGCACTGAAAAGAAAAAAACTTCTGCTAATACACAGCCTAGGCTCTGTAAACTGGTATGTAAACAAAGGGGCCACCGTAGCTAGCAACATGCCGGTTTACATAACCTAGCCTGTGTATTAAAGGTGCAGTGTGTAATATGACATCATCAAGAAAGTTCTACAAAGTTCTTGAATGCAACGCTCCCTGGGTAACCCCAACCCTTTCGAATAATAACAGAAGCTACAGTGGAACAAGAACAATTCTAAATTTTAAACAATGCACCTGATGACATTCCAACTATGACACTTTCAAGATGGCGGCACTAGGCCTTGGTCCAAAATATACAGAAATATGGACATATATCAGACCCTTTCTAAGGGGAAAAAAAATTATTCAAACCTTTTTTTTCAGCTATTATGCACTAAATTAAATGTACTTATGGATATTATAATTATTTTCTACAAAATCTGCTGGGAAATATAACCCAATATTCTACACACTGCAGGTTTAACTCCAGATTTTTCGCTGATTTTGGCAACAAGCATTCTCCAGAATCTCTGAGTCCACCAGTAAAGCATGTTAAGTCTGATTGTTTATTAAAAGCTGAATAGTAATTAATTTTTCTATCTTTTTTCCTACACTTTTTACTTTAGCTACTTCCAGAGAGCTCGCAGAAGAGGGACATAAAGGACTGCACTGCTGTGTTTTACAGAAGAAACACATTCTACAGAGGAAACTGGGCACAGGGACCAGCACCTACACACTTGTTGTCACAGATCCTTATTTTCTCATGTTGGCTCAAGATATCAACAATTGTGAAGAGAGCAAACAGGACAAGAGCAGAAGAGAATTCTCAGAGGAAAAATTGTAAAAAGATAAAACCGGAGAGCTGATAGCTTAGATTGTTTCACGTTTTCTCTTTATTAGTATTAGTTGGGTTTAGGTAATGGAAGTCCTAGATCCGACAGTCCAATGCGTGGCTCCATCTTTTCTTTTCTTTTAACCAGTCCTCTAGACACTTGTTTAATAAATTGTATTGTATTATTTAATAAAACTTAAATTTGGTTTCTGTGTCTTTAATCTTATATATTGCTGGTCACTAAGCACCAGCCAAACAGTGTTTTGGGGAGGTAACAGGCATGTGTTCACTGTAATGTGAAAAGAAACAGATGGTATTGCTAAATTTCATACTTTACCTGTTGCAAATGGACAAGTAGATGACTTTTGGGGGGTTTTGTATGTAAAATCTATTTAAGACATTACTATTATTATAATAAGCAGTCTGGTTGTCTCTAACATAGCAACATTTGCTCAAAGTTGTATTTTATCTGGTGAAATGTATCCTTGGCATGAAAACATACCCTACATGTCAGTAGGCATAACCCGTTGCCTCTTGTGTTTGTAACCTACTTGCAGCTATACTCAATGCTTTAAACTCAATTTATGCTGAAATAATATACAATTGTCAATTTATCGAATATTAAGTCATGGCAGCATTAGGGTTATCACGTGTCTCATTTACAACTTACAAACAAAATTATTGAGAGACCACTCAAATTTTCCAAGACTTCCAATTTGTTTTGATAAATGAAAGTGGACCAGTGGATGAGAGGGAAGAAGAGATGAGGATGAAGAGAAAAACATGCAGAGGGAGACTTTCCATGAATTAATATAGAGATGCTGATTTTCATTTTCATTTGTCTCCATTGGGTTGTTATGGACGCTGAAAGTACATTCACGTTATTTTCATTTCCAACTCCAAAACATGAACATTTCCTAACTCTAAACGTAAGTTTAGGGCAACAGTTGTCCTTCAATACCGAGAATACATTTCATTCTTGTTTATTGTTTACTTTTACCAAGGAAGAAGTAATAGACACACAACAATAAATGCCCGGGCAGTGGGATTCCTCCGCTGTACTACCAAGAGGCATGTGGACGATTTCCGCGAGGCGGGCCACCAGGCGACTTCCGCCGGGCATAGTTTTGGCGGAACTAGCGCGTTCGGCTACGGTTTTAACACTTCTGCCCAAAATATCTTAAGTAGACAACATATCAACCTTTTTTTAAGTGAGATGAAATTGCTTTAGTGTTGTAATGAAATCGGCTTCGCTAAATATGTCATATATGATCAAATACATCTATTTTATCGCAACCTTAATTTGCAAACAACCAGAACTACTGACCCAAATTCCCCATTTCTACAATACCAGCCAACATGTCACAAACACACTATTATTTGTACTAGTTTTGTAATGTAGATCTTATATTGCAGTGTATCAACAAGTTCGGCAGTCGCTACAGTTCATGTCTGTAACAGATAAGTTATATATTTAGTACACAAATATTTTATCCCAAGCCTAGCTCGAAAACGAGAAAAACTACAACTATGGCTAACTACAGTATTTGAGTGCATGACGCATCGCTGGGAAATGTAGTTTTATAAAAAGATTTATTTTTTTTCATAAATTGGAACTTTAATTATTCTAAATTGAGAGTACTGTGAGGTGTTTCATGTGATGCTTCACACATGTATGTAATCAGATATAAACTATCTTATAATTAAATGGTTGAAATGTTATTTAAACTATAAATTACCCAAATTTTATATTACCCCTAGGTGTGTATTATATCACATTATAGCCTAGGCCTGGACATTTCCATAACTGTTAGTTCCATGTCTGTACAACCTTTTGAAGCTGAATTATGAGCTTTCAATCATGCTCTAAGGTCAAGGTTCAAAGGTCAGTAATTCTGAGTAGGAGCCCAGTAGAATCCTCACACTGACATAATGTTACATTGTAGGTCGAGACCTTTCCAACGATATATTTTGTTTACCTCTAAGACAAAGATTTAAAATTTCTCATTTCATGGACACAGAATCTCAAGCCTATTAAAGCCTACGCTTCAGACAGTGTCTGTGTGTATCCATAAAATGTGAAATATTTTCAATAGATAGAGATGGTAAATGATAGACAGAGTTGATAGATAGATGTATAGAGATGATAGGTCGATTGATTATTCTGTCCCCTGTCAGATTATCCCCCTCAAAGTGCTATGGAGTTTTAACAAAATGCAACCTACAGTTGGAAAGGCCTCGAACTGGAGAGTAACACGTCACTATGAATAGCCTACATGTTTCCTGTTTTGAAATACGGAGGAGAAGGAGATGATGTGGCCCTTTTTTAATCCACTGCCCATGTTTAGGGGATGATGTCTACTGTCTCATTTTGCTTTATTTGTATTTATATATTTTAAGATTTTACATTGGAGGGACAAATAAACAGATGAGACATATTGCTGCAGACTATTGCTGGAAAAATGGAAAGAGCTCACGCTTTTCTTATTTCTTAAAATAAGCCCTCCTATTGATAGCCTATTTTATAGGCCCTACTTGTGGATTTTGTGACATGATGGTAATATGATTTAAGGGAATCTCAATGTGTGAAGTGAAGGTGTTTGTCTAATTTAGTTTTTATTGCTTAGGCCTTAGCCTGTCCTGTACTGCAGGGAAAGACGACGTCCATGATGTAAATGAACACATAGACAGACAACTCAGGATGTTGAGAAAAAATGACCACATACAGTCCCCTCCATAAGTATCAGACCAGTGAGGCCAATTCCTTTATTTTTGCTGTAGACTGGAAACATTTGGGTTTGACACCAAAAGATGAATATGAGACAATAGTTCAACATTTCAGCTTTCATTTCCAGGTATTTACATCTGGATCTGATACACAACTTAGAAGATAGCATTATTTGAAACGGAACGCCACATTTTTAGGCGAGCAGAAGTATTGGAACAGATAGACTTTAAATAAATTAAAGTGAATACAACGTAATATTCTGACGCAAATCCTTTGCTTGCAATAACTGCATCAAGCCTGTGACCCATTGACATCACCAAACTTTTGCATTCTTCTTTTATGATGCTTTTCCAGGCTTTTACCGCAGCCTCTTTCAGTTGCTGTTTGTGTAAGGGGGTAACTCTCTTAAGTCTCCTCTTTGGCAGGTAAAATGCATGCTCTATAGGGTTTAAGTCTGGAGATTGACTTGGCCAGTCTAAAACCTTCCACTTTGTGCCCCTGATTAACTCCTTTGTTGTGTTTTGGGTCATTATCTTGCTGCATGATGGAGGATCTTCCAATCAGTTTGGTTGCATCTTTTCTTAAATTGGCAGACAAAATGTTTCTGTAGACTTAGAGTTAATTTTGCTGTTGCCATCATGTGTTACATCATCAATGAAGAATAATGAGCCCCTGTTGTCTGTACATTAGGCCTACGTGTATTGTATGCCCTTAGTTATAATTCAGTTAAGTGCTATATGAACTAAGTTTATTATTATTGAATAGGCTACAGACAAATAGACGAGATGGCACAGAGAAGACACAATTCTATAGGTATAGCCCCCCCCCAGCCCCCCACTTTAGGCTACGTAAGTGGCAGGATGAGGGCAATACATAACTGGGCTATGGCAAAAAATAGTTTGAGAAAGGCTGGTCTAGATAAATATAGCCTAGCTATTTTTGCCAAATGTTGGTCGAACCAGTCGCCTAGCCAGCCTACAACACCCACAAGGCCTTTCGGTAACCGACATTATCCCTACAGAATCGAGGGGATATTGATGGCATCACGAACAACCTATCGTTTTGTAGAGTTGTAGAGGAAACATTCGTGTTGTGAGAAATGTTAAGTATATCAATAACAAAATCTCATCATGGGAATTCACTTCCGGTCTACGCATTTGCAGTTCAGCGCCACATTTACCTCTGCAAGTGACGTAGCCTAATTAACATTTATTTATTTATTTTTTATAATAAACAAATTCATAGTCTAAATTATTGAGTTAATTAAGTAAAAAAGGGAAGTTTAATATTAACAATATTGGTTGATTGAAATAAATGGGGGAAGAAAAATTAAATGACTACTGAAAGGTTCAATGCCTATACTAGCCTTGGATGTTTGTACTTGTGTACTATTACATCTACATTGTAGACAGAAAGCATCTGAACTAAATGGCAATAACTGGTTCATCGCTCCCTTAGGCATTACCTTACCTTGTCCCAGGTTTTTCATTCCACAGCCCTGGCATAAAATGTCAGATCATTCAATTATGATGATACCAGAATATATTTCACATAGTCATTTTTGTAAGCAAGAAGTATGCTTCTTTTCCCCCGGTTGTTGACTTAAAACCTTGAACTTATTAAAAGCGAACATCAACATGGATATTGACAGTGTGGAAAATGCGTCCGGCCGACGGCCTTCGTTCTCTAATGGGATTGTACACTATTCTTTTCCAGTAGGCCTAGATGGCTGGAGAATTTAACAACCAACTGTGTGATAAACATATATTAATTAAACAAAAATATCCAAACTTAATAAATTCAATTAATGCCTGTTGGGGCTAATGGTGACTCAATAACTACTTGACCCCTCTCTTTGGCATCATCTTACATTGGGTGTCATTCCAGTCATTCCACCAAGCATAATACATTTAGATCATGTGCCTGTACATGAAGATAAGTGTTAAGACAGGGAACAAATTGGATTGCAGCAAGAGCAGGATGCAAGATGAAGTAGACTGATGTATGTAACACTTAGTAAAATGTCTTGTAGTAAAGAATGATATAAATAATTGGTGGCTTAATCTAAATATTCCAATAGAAAATAAAATCACTAAATGCTTATGTTTTTGCAAAAGTGCACCCATTTAGTACTTCAATTGACCAATTGTAGACATCAAATCAAATCATAAAAATCAAGTGTATTGGAACAGTACCAGAAAAAGTAAAGACGTATTTCAAAGTTAGTTATTTCCCAAAGGTTTTAGAATGTAGTTACATAAAAGAATGAACTCAATTCAATCAATTCAATTATCTTTATGTAGCACAACATCAAAACAGAAATCAAATAGAGGATGTCCAGAACAAACTCTTAAATGTACAGACAACAAAAAGGAACAACTACACCAACAAGGAACGACTGATGGAGCCTCTGGTCGGGTGGTCATCCTTCTAAACTGGATGGGTCTAGAGAAAGGACAGGGTTAGAGGCACAGCAAGAGAGGGTTAGGAGATAAAGATGGGGGAGAGAGGGAGACACAATAATAATAACATTAGTAATTGACTAATAGCACCCACAGCCGCTGCTTTGCGTCAGAGGAGAAGGCAACCGTGCTACTATAAGTAGCACCCCCACCGTATTTACTGTTAAAGTGCTCCGAATCATTCTTAGTCCCCTCACCTGAGACCACTTTGCCTTGGGAGACCAGGGGCCTATTGCATAAAACTAAGATAAGGGATTAACCTAGGATATTTCGGTTATCCTGGCTTGCGTGAGCCATGATCCGGTTGCATAAAAGCAGAGGGACATAAGTTACCATGGAGATTTATCATTTAAATTAAATTATATAAATTATAATAATGTATGTGATAGTCTGTTCATATTGCAGGCTATATTTAACAATTGATTATCGATGGCAGATGACGTTGCAACTGTGGTTCAAAGAAATTCAATTTGTACTTATAACCATATACAGGTGCATCTAAAACAACATTGAATATCAACGAAAAGTTCCTTTTTTCAGTAATTTAATTCAAAAAGTGAAACCTAAATATATTGTAGATTCATTACACATGAAGTGAAATTAATCTAGAATAAACATACTTTCCAGAAGGTCGACACTTCTGTATTATAAATCCTTTTTTTTATTGGTTTTATGTAATATTCTAATATTTTGAGATACTGGATTTTTTATTCCATGATCAATCAATCATCCAAAAAAGGCCTTACATGAGTAATGAATCTATGAAAGTTACACTTTTTGAATGGACTTTCCATGATATTCTATTTTTCAGATGCACCTGCAGACTGCTCACTGTCAACTATTTTATCATTAATCAACACAGGGGCATCAAGATCATTTAGCAGAGAATACAGGTGGTCTATGAAATGAACAGCCCCCTCACATACAGTTTAAACTAGCAAGGCATTGTGGGAAAATGGGCAGTCTTTTCCATTTTTCCATCATAAATATGTGTTCGATCTCTGGGTCTACTTCTGAAAGCTGTGGGCTGGCACTTAACAGAATGACTTACACCTGGCTTGACAAAGTGGCCCCTTTTCATCCTGGATTGGCATTTATGCAACTGACTAATCCAAATTGCCCAGGCTAGACTTTGTCAAGGCTGGCTTTATCAATCATCCTGGATATCTGAATTCCACTTTTATGCAACAGGCCCCAGGAGCACTAGGCTCCAGACAACACAGCCCTCAAGTTCATAGGGACACACAAACCTCTCCACCATGATAAGGTGATGGTTCCCAGAGAGGAAGACCAAAGGGTGAAAATGAAGCATGTCTCACTTTAAGGTGATGACCTAAAGTTTGAAGTGTTTCTGTTGGGGAGACACAGGAGTAAATAATCAAGTCTGAGATGCTTACAGTCTAGACAGGGGGTTGGATATGGTCTGGCTAATTAAGTTGGTGATGAGTCTGAAGCACCCATGTCCTGAGTTAAAGACCGCACAGCTGCAGCGTGACAAATACGAGGTTGCTCCTCTGATAGTCTAATGGCGCTTTTCCACTGCATGGTATCAGCTCAACTCAACTGAACTTGCATTTTTGGCATTTTCACCGCAAAAACATGGTGCCTGGTCCCTGTTAGCGGCTTGTTTTTTGGTATCACCTCGCTCTAGGTTCCAAGCGAGCTGAGCCGATGCTAAAAGGTGACGCCGGCAGACTGCCAGCCACTGATTGGCCAGAGACTACCAGCTTCATTCTGTTATATTTGCTCCCAAACTCTCAGGGACTTTACGAGTGTATTCTGTCTCGCAACGTGTAGCCGTCTCTGGCTCTCTTTCATTTGATTTAATTGCATCACAGATCCGAAAAAACATAATGAAATTTCCATATATCCGCCAAGCTCACCCAGTTGTGTTGGTTGTTGGGGATGTTACTTTAAACATACTGTACACGACACAAGACGAGACATGTAGGGCAGATAGCCTATAGTAGTCAGCTGGGACAGAAATTATAGCAAGCGATTACATTATAAGCCTTGGACTGCACTGATTACCTCAATAAAATATTCAGGCTGAGATACGGCTTACATTTGCAAACACGTATCCTGAAACAAGTGCAAAACATACAACTTTATGATGCCCGTATTAACGTGCATAGGGATGTACGTGGCGCATCCCGGATTCCCAACAGCTGACTGAGTGGCCGAGTCACACATCGGAACACCAATCCTCCTTTTTAATGGCCCGTCGCAATATTCTTATACTTCTTTTAGCAAACAGATACAAGGGTATGGTATGGCTTTAATTTGACATACCTTGTTAACTCCTTAATCTGGCTTTGTAGCCAATCCATTTGGTGTTAATTGATCAAAACAGCAATATAAAATACATTACCACACTGGATGTTGTTAACAAATGTGTTCCTCTGGCTCCCAGGAGTTTTTCTACCTCATCCCACTGTGAGACACACAGAAAAACATCATTAGGATAACATTGATATTAAGTGTTTGGGACAAATAGCACTATGGTGGCAGAACCTCTCACATACATGGAATCTTCAGTCATGTATGTAATTAGTCTTGTTTTTCATAATCCTAGATTTTAATAATCAGTGTCAGTTAGAACATGTTATCCACATACTATAATTTGTATATATTATATAATTTTAATTGCATGAGAACATGCATTCCCCTGCCTATTTTTGTGGATGGAACAAAGACTAACTCAGACAGAGTAACTGAGTTACCTAGAAAAGCATGATAAAAGTGCAAAATGGCATACAACGTTTTGAACAAATTGGAAACATTATATTGCTATTGCAGAGAGGGTAATTATAGTTGTGTAATGTTTAAATTATATCCAATGCACTACACTGACCAAACGCCTTACTGTCAGTTTTTCCCAAGCCAAAGAATCTAAAGTAAATTAAAATTCAGAAAACACTCACCATCTAGAGCAAGGATGACACTGCACTAAGACCTCGGCACAGCCCTTAGCGGCGAGAGGAAAAAAGAAGATTAAATGAATCGCTCTCCCCCCTGAGAATTTTTTTTATCAAAATTAATGCTAAATGTAAAATACCAAACATGAGCCTGGTTCAAAAGCAAAACAAACTCAAGGTTTATCTCTGAACTCTAAGTTGACAAACCCAGAAATGAGGAAGTCAATAGAAACTTGTGAGTTTTCAGTTGTCGGAATTTTAGAGGAGCACCTGTGCATGGCATAGAGGATGTCCAGAACAAACACTTAAATGTACAGACAAAAAAACATGGCAACCAGGGGCAAAACGCCCCCATCATGCATCTAAACATCCAATCGCCAATATAAGCAAGTTAGAGGGATAAAAACAGTCAACAGAAAAATGATGTCTGCAAGCTTTGCTTCACACTTTCACCTACGCAGATGGAAACAAACACTACTGATATGATACTAATATGAGCAGCTTTCCAGCTTCACTGTCTGCAGGAGACTGAGCAGGAAAACAGACCATCAGTAAGAAACATTTAAAAAGCCGATCATACCTGTTCAACAGGGATGTGGAAACGTTCATTACAAAATACTTTGCAGTCCCTTTCTGTCGTTAGAGATGCAGGCTTTTGTCACCTAATGATAACACTAGATGTGTTACACTGTGCCATCTCGCACATTTTAATTGCACCTAAGTATGTCCCGACCTTTATGAAACAACGAGCAAAAACATTGAAGACAAACTGGCTAAAGCACATAGCCTAGCACTGCAGATAGTTGGACCCCCCATGTAGAAAAGCCCCAAAGTCAATGTTACTGTCATTATGCTTAGAGCTTTTATTATATTGCCTTTACTGTGGATGATTTGTTGTTCAGCAATAATGTTATAATCACTATCAGTGTGGAGGGACGTCAGTCAGCCGAGCGTTTGTATAAAGGATTTGCTTTTTCCTTTCTCTCTCACCAAGTAACCCAATCCAGGCTTGCACACTTACTATAGCCTTGGTCTTTTATTTTCAGTACCTGCATGTATTTAGATAGCCTTTTATTATTTAAAATGGCTTGTGGAATTGGACGACCATCCGAATCCCTCTCCACTTTTGCTTCTTTGCCCTTTGCCTCGTTTTCCTGCCCGACAAAAAGTCATTGTTTGATGACACTTTGTAATTGAGCCATAAAAAGCAGTATGAAGAAAAATATTAAGACAAAAACATGGGGATGAACAATATCAATGCAAGATAACTGTCTCAATAAAAACTGACACTCACTTTTCTCACTTTTTCTCGAGCAAGAAATATGTCAGCCAGGAACATAGCCTACTCTGCCTTGCCTCTGTCCTGGTGATTAGCCATTTCAACAGTGCTTAATAAAGAAAGCATGAACAGCATGATTAGAAGAAGAAAAAATGAGAACACAGTGTAGGTGGATTTAGGCATGGTAAAGTCAAAGTCAAAGAGCATGCATGTTTGGACAGTGAGTTGGGTGAAGGATAGAAATAATATAAGATAAATAAGATAATAAGAAAACAAAGCACACATACTTACTTGGAGCCAGTGGCTTCTCCAGACAGACAGACAGACAGACAGTGAGTGAGTGAGTGAGTGAGTGAGTGAGTGAGTGAGTGAGTGAGTGAGTGAGTGAGTGAGTGAGTGAGTGAGTGAGTGAGTGTGTGTGTGATTGAGTGAGTGAGTGAGTGAGTGAGTGAGTGAGTGAGTGAGTGAGTGAGTGAGTGAGTGAGTGAGTGAGTGGCTCTTAAAAGAGCCGTTGTTTTTAGTGAATTTAAAGACATGGTAGTTAAGAGCAGGAAAAGACGGGATCTGTAAAACAGAGGAAAATGAAAACACTATTATTTATCTTGCAACAAGACTTCCAGGAAATCTTATGTTAGAAATGCAGAACTGTTACAAAGAAATGTGAAATGATGCTTAATGGACCTTCTCTTCAACCATCCATGTTTAGTCTCATTCAGAATTACAGTTGATATCTACTTAACCTAGCTGAATTATTGACATAAAATCAGTACATTGTTAAGCCAACATGATCATTCACGATTATTAACTTTTGTTAGGGATGTGTAAGCCTTAAGCTAGTACAAACATTATAGTTTAGGTTAAATGCAGGCTACAACCAAATAGCGATTTTTAAAATGGACCTTTTCTGAATAGATCACACTTACAATAAAATAATGAAGACTCAATGACCTTTACTGAATATAAAGATGGATGAGAATAAAAGGGTCGTGTAACGTTAGGGCCACACCGGATGTGGTTGCACACACCAGGAACACACTGGCTGGCAGATCGCAAGCCCTCACCTCAGACAACTACTTTTGATTAGATTTAATTAAGTATTTTATTTCTTCTTATTAACCAGCGTGAATTTAAGTAGAGGAAGCGAGCCTTTGCTCTTAACCTGCTCGAATGAACACATTAAAACCTCACTGACATCTATATTTATTATGTTTTGAAGTATTTTTCAAATGTGGTTTCCGTCCAATTCGCGCGCGGCTCGTTCAGATAATAGACTAGACGGCGAGATCATCGCTGACGGTGAAGTTGTGAATTACGCGTGCTTGCCGAGAATTGCATGCACCTCGCGGGATGTTTTTAAAGGTCTAAACAGCTTATACAGCTTATATTTGAGACTGCTCTGAGTCAACACTGATCATTTCAGACATATCTCCTCTCCTGGTCAGCGATTATGGACTGAATAATGCCTGCACCCTTATTTCAGACTAGGAGAGTGCAATATGTTTGACATTCTAAGTTTTGAATGAGAACAGCCAAAAACGTAAGATGCCTAAGCTGTAAAGAGCTTCATAAAAACATCCGTTTGTTTTCATCGGAGGTGTGCGCGCTCCAGCGAGGTGCATGCATTTCTCTGCAAACACGCATTATTCGTCATATCACCTGGCCCTGACTGCGCTTCAACGCGCTAAGGCAACACCGGGCGCGGATTTGGACCTGTAGGGAACCGAAAGAGAAAGCACATCAAAAGTAGATAAACACACAGCAGTTATTGCATTGTAATCTGCTGCCGTTGTTACTAACCCATCAGATATACCAGCTTGTGATCTGCAAGCTGGTCCACTCCTATTTGCGCCTGGTGTGTCCAACCAAATAAACAAAGCTGTGCAACACTAACGCATCCGGTGTGACCCTAGTTAGCCTCAAAGAGTTTCAACTATCTAGGCTGATACGGACACCTAATTTATTGATTCTATTTGAGAAATATCAGATTCATTAAACAAAATTCTCCAATTCTCACCTCTCCATCCGAGATAGAAAGGTGCTCATACAGTAGGTGTATTAAAAGAAGTGCTTGATGAAAATGAACCTGTAAAAATTATCTAATGCTGCTTAGATTTTTATTAATTCCCTATGTTACTATAATTACATTTTTATATGGATATATATATATTTTTTTTTTTTAATGGAATAGCCTTTTAGATAATTTAAACAGATTATTTAAACTATGCTGTCCTAAGGCTTGTACTTTAATATTGTTATATATTATGCTTTTTTTTATGCATCGTCCTCTGAAAATATATATAATTGTTTTTAGAAACAACTAATGATCATTTACAAAGATGCTGTTTATGTTTTATTAACCGTCAGCATATGTATGTCTAACTGACTTTGTACACAACAATGTTTCAATAAAATTAAAAAAAATATATATATAGCCTTTCAGCTAACGTTAGCAATCAAGCAACAGGCTATAGTTGAACTTGTTGACGTTATCCTAAGTTTTAACTAAGTCTATCATTAGTTGCTTTCTATTTTACCACTACATAAATATACATAGCATGACAACATCAATGGACAATCTTATAAAACCCCTTTCAAACAAAGATATTAATCAATTAAAACAGCATCTGCCGCATGCTCAACTTACCAGGTCGGAAGATGCTAATCTTTTCTTTGCTTGTTCTAGCTGTAATGTTGACATTGACATCAATGGTCACCCCCGTGATCGCCCCCTGTTGGTAGCAGGTTGGTGGTCCTCCAGCAATGTAAACAGGCGTGATGGCTGAGCAGGCTTCTTCTTCCTCCTTGCTGTTACCATTTCCTGTTCGGCCGGGCTAAGCTAATGCTAACAACTTTACAGAAAGATGTGGATGCAGCAGGCTAACCTGTCAGAAATCTAAACAACACGTCACCCTTGCACTCAGATATATGTGTTTCTAATAAGATACTATCATTAAAAGTTACATAAAGTAACAGTTTATTAACACAACAGCGGAAAACACGTGAGCTGCTTGTTTAGCGATAGCAGCGTCGCTATGTTCCCTAGCAACCTGACGTCATTGAAACGTGTGGCAAGCGAGACCATAAAATATTCCTAATAACTATCAAACTAAAGATCAGACACATTCACTGACTGAAGATTATGCAAGTAAAAGGTATATTTCTCGCTAGAAATGTAATTAGAAACACGTTTAATGGTGAATCCGTCCTAAAATATAGCATTAATAGATATTAAAAATGGCGACGAAAACATTTCACTAAATGCTGGGAGAACATCTCGCCCCCTGTTGGTGCTATTCCTCCGTTCATTTAGACGGGCGGGGGGCCGCCTGTAACCTACACGCCCTGGTCAGGCAAGGCGTTGTGAGGGACACGCACAGGGAGGTGGACCGGCGTGTCTATGACACGCCTTGCCGTGATACTGGGTTGCTCTGTGAACGTGTATGTTAACAAATGGGGGCCCACAGTAGCTAGCAACATACCCATTTACAGAGCCTAGGCTGTGTATTAACATGAATTTCTTTTTTTAGTGCACACACAATACGGACAGATTTCACTGATTTTGACCACAGGCATTCTCCCGAATCGCTGACTCCACCTTTAATGCCACAAACAACACAGCAAGATTGTTTAAATTGGCCCCACTGGAGCGCCCTTTGCTCAGTTGGTAGGGTGTCCCCCCCATGGGCCTCGGCCAGCAACAGACCCGGGTTCGATTCCAGCCCGCGGTCGTTCTCTGCATGTCACTCCCCTCTCTGCCCCATTTCAACTCTGTCTCTACACTATCAATAAAGCATAAAAAAAAATGCCAAAAAAAATAAAAAATTGGCCCCACTGCTGTAACACAAGGTCTAACTACAGTATCTCTCCTCTCATGCTTTACATCTGTCTGCCTTGATCATTTGCCTCAGATGGGCTCAGCATGACGCCCGTAGCACGCTGCTAGTCATAGCTACCGTGTGTGTGTGTGTGTGTGTGTGTGTGTGTGTGTGTGTGTGTGTGTGTGTGTGTGTGTGTGTGTGTGTGTGGAGCAGGAGAACTCTCTCTGTAGTTACCGTCTCATTAGCAACACCGCAGCGGTTTTCTTTCTACCTGGACACAGTCGGATCGTTAACCAAATGATCAAATGTTGTGAGTCAGACTTCAAAAGAAAAAAAATTCAGTCATTTCAGAGGAATAAATTGTGGTGTAAAGTTTGTTTCAGGTGAAACTTTTAGGCCAAGATATATTTCTGAAAGAAGTACAGGTCCAGTTTTCTGAGGGCTATATAGGTTAAAGAGGTGGGTAGGTCATTTAAGTGATTAGGGCTTGATTTGTTGTTGCTCTTCATCGCGGCACTATCTGATGAAGACGTCTGTGTGTTCATGTGGTGGTGACGTAGGGACGAGGGAGGGGGACTGATAACTGCTGGTCACTGACGGGAAGTTAGCTAAAAGGATCAAATCACTCACTTCTCCTTTAAACACCGTAAAACCTAATTCACTTATAAGTTGAATTACTTTTTCTTTTTTTTTTTGTATAATTATTTTTATTTTGGTTTTTTTGTAACAATAAGCAAACAAACAAACAACACCAGACAATACATACAAACTAAAAAGAGAGAAAAAAAGAAGAAAAAGGACAAATGTGTATGTTGTTCATTATTTGTAAAATACTTTTTACATGAAGTTATGTATTATGTCAGCCGAGAGGAATAAGTAATTCATCGCATGATCTCACACACACACACACACACACACACACACACACACACACACACACACACACACACACACACACACACACACACACACACACACACACACACACACACACACACACACACACACACACACACACACGTAACATTTAAAGACACACACAAACACAAAAAGAAAAATCCATATAAGTTGAATTACTAATTGTGCTATTTAAAGGCCTACTTCACCGGTTTGAATATGAAGGTGTATTGAATTCTGAGATCCTATGTAGTATAAATGTGCGGAAAAAATTGAAATCGGTTCATCCTAGCCTGAGAAAAGGCAGAAAGAGTGTTTTTTTTAACCCTATACTTCTCTTTCTCGTGACATCACAGAAAGAGAAATATAGGGTTAAAAAAATACTTTCTTTGTAAATATTACTGTGATGTCTTTTACTGTGACATCACAGTAATATTTACAGAGTACGTTTTTTTTTAACCCTATATTTCTCTTTCTGTGATGTCACGAGAAAGAGAAATATAGGGTTAAAAAAAACACTCTTTCTGCCTTTTCTCAGGCTAGGATGAACCGATTTAATTTTTTTTTGCACATTTATACTACATAGGATCTCAGAATTTAATACACCTTCATATTCAAACCGGTGAAGTAGGCCTTTAAGCAACAAGTGGCAAAAGCTCACAACAACCGACTTTGAAGCTACAGTGTGTGTAATATTGGAGTATTTAGCAGCATCTACTGTACTGTAGTGTTGAGATTCTAGATTGCAACGCCCCCTTGCTAACCCTTCCCTTTGGAAGAATTTACAGAAGCTACGGTGGCCTTCAAGGACAAGAAGCTATAGTTACTAAAGATGGCATCATCCACCACTGCCTCAAGTCTTTCCACAATATCAAGTGATGAGGTGAAGATGTGTTGTGTGTACGGACTCTGTGGCTCTCTGTCTGTCTGTCGTCGTCATTAACGACCAGCTGCTTCAGGCAAAGTCAGTCGCCAAAGAAACAGGACAATTACACACATAATGAACACTGCAGAATGGAGAGATTAAAATTTAAACAGAGCCAGGTGGATTGATTGATGGATGAGAGAGAGAGAGAGACAGAGAGAGAGAGAGAGAGAGAGAAGGGGGAGAGAGAGAGAGGGAAAGGGAGGGAGGGACTAAGAGAGAGAGAGAATGACAGAGGGAGAGAGAGAGGGGGGAGAGGGAGGGAGTGACAAAGAGAGAGAGAGAATGACAGAGGGAGAGAGAGAGAGAGAAAGAGAGAAATAGAGAGACAGAGGGAGAGAGAGAAAAAGAGAGAGAGAGAGAGAGAGTTTGTGTGTGTTAATGGGCTGGTGGCTTAATTCAATTAGACGGAAATGCGAGAGGAAAAAGGTGGAGCTGCTGAATAAATAATCAGACTGAAGTGAGAATTAGTCCAACTCATTTGAATTCAATTTTGATTTCTCTTCATCAGTGGCTGGTTCCAGATCAGACAACAGTGACGATGATACACAGCTATTAAAACACGTTGGATAGACGGATGGATGGATGGATGGCTAGAAGGATAGAAGGATAGAAGGATAGATGGATGAATAGAAGGATAGATAGACAGACAGACAGACAGACAGAGATAGATAAGTAGATAGATACAAATATAGATGAGATAGAGAGAGATAGTTGTGTTCACACCTCATAACTGTCTGTCTGCCTGTCTGTCTGTCTGTCTGTCTCTCTCTCTGTACCCCGTATTCTCTCTGCACTATAACCCAGAGGTCTTGAGTTAAGCGTTGCTCTGATCTAAATGATGTTATTAATACTCAGCGCAGAGGAGAGGAGCCAGTAATGACCTTTATAATGAGAGGGTTGGACTCACCATGCTGCTAGCCTCCTGCTGGCAACCCTCTCTGTCTCCTGCTCTCATTTCTCCCCTTAACCCATTTACTCACTACACGCTTGTATGTTTTAACTATTTTCCCATGGTTTAAAGCTATAGTGTGTCACTTTTTTCATATAAATGAATGGCAGTTGCATTCAAGCCCTTGACGAATGAGTTGACACAAAGTTGATTAAGCCTATCAGCTCCTACAAAACTCTCTCTGTATTTCTCAGTATGGCAATGTGTACAAACTGGTGTCTCCCCCCCCCCCTCCCCCTCGCCCCCTGACACTGGTGCAGGAGCTCAAAAAGAGCCAAGAAATGTTTCAGTTGTTGATTCTACTGCTAAGAAAAAACCTGGACGTACAGCAGAAGGAATAAAATCCATGCGCGATCACCCGAAGACTTATCTCATTTAGATGTGCCGACAGTGTTGTTGTAATTACTCAGAATTCCTCCATGGGGGGGGCGACAGAAGTTACGCACGATAGCTTTAAGGCTCTGTTAAATTGAGAGATTAAGGACAAAGATGGTCGGTCCCACGGGGGAATAAAGAACAGCTCCTTTTTACCCTTCCAAACACCGTTTAATGGATGTTTTCAATAAAAAAAAAGTTTCTGGGGGAAATTACTTTTGTTTTTCTCCAACCTTCACCAGAGCAGCACAATGACAAGCATCAAAACCACACACACACACACACACACACACACACACACACACACACACACACACACACACACACACACACACACACACACACACACACACACACACAGTCTCTGTATCCTTTTGGACAAGCCTGTGCCCTTAGACGGTTACCATGGAAACAGACAGGAATCAAACCAGTAACTAAAGCGATCCAATGGTTATGGTTTTCCAGCTCAAATCTGTTTGGGGCGGCTGTGGCGTAGTGGGTAGGGGCGGTTGACCCTCAACTACAGGGTCGAAGGTTCGATGCCCCCGGCCGTCTCCCCGCCACATGTCGAAGTGTCCCTGAGCAAGACACTGAACCCTGAATTGCTCTTGATAGTTAGCCTGCTATCGGTATATGAGTTTGTGTGTGAATGGTAACATGGGAATGGGAACAGGTCTCCCTTGAAAAAGAATCTCCAGTGTCAATGCGACTTACCTGTATAAATAAAAAACTAAATTATTGTGTACACATTGCATGTATTTTCAAATCATTCATCATTAAAAATCTTACCCATATGATCCTGGTCCCCCACATACATGCCTTTCTCCCTACACTGCTCTGAGGCTGTATATAAACAAGTTAAAGGTTGAGCCTGACCATTTAGCCTCCACAGTACATTTGTTAAAGCTAATAACCACCTTTGTAATTGCGCATTACAAAGAGCTTTCTTAATACAAACACACTCTCACCCTCCTGAGAGTGTGTTTGTGTCCTGAGATGCCCTTATGTTGCAATAAGTGTGCAGTCAATTGCTCTGATTACGTTTGAAAAAAAAAACGGACATTGCTGCAAATTGCGTTTTGATGTTGTTGGCCAGCACACCAGCAGTGTATGGAAATTTGACCTCGCCCCCCTTGAACATAAAAATGTATGCCATCCAACACTACAAGCATTACATGGTGTAAAGCTTAATGAGATATTAATATATATATCTGAAATATAACTGTTATAAGGAACCAAAGAGTTATGAATATCCATATAATCCTGGGCAAATCTCCCATGATCTTTATGCCCCAAATTCTACCAATTAGATTTGTGTGGCTTTTAAAAAAAATGTTGACAAGTTAGATCACAAGAAGAAAGCAGCACTCAGCCCAACTTGGGTAAATTGAGAGAAATGTTACTTTGGAGCAATTTTGGTACAAACATTCCTGGATTTATTGGCCGACTTTGGCCACATCTGTGATTCCCAATTTTCTGTTTACAAGACATAAAATATTTAAAAGGCAGAAACTGAAATTCTGGTTTAATTTTTCATGTGCTCTAAAATGCAATAAAGTTACAACAGCGTACAACTGTACACACACACACACACACTAACACATACGAATAAATAAGCTGATGTTTTAAGCCTGGGGTAAACAGTTAAAATGCCTCTAGCTTCCTCTAGGCAAACAGGCGATCTGGGATATGTTACCATCCGCAGTCTGTTCTAGAGCTACAGGCTCCGGTTCATATTCTTGTATCTCAGAACGGATTAACAGCTTTAGAATGCAACTTGAGTTCCAGAGAAAAATCATAAATATATATATTCATACAGTACTGTACATCTCCTTTTTTCTTTGCAGTCTGGACCACACAGGGCAATATAAATGCTAAGCGTCCGCCTTTAAATATAGTCAGTTATCTAAGCTTCCTTTTTCATATTTTTTTTTACAATATGTTTATTGAATTTTCAGTTTCCTCCCACCTGCCGTAAATAATTTTTATTTAAGTTCAAGGGGAGATCGGATCCAAGCAAAGGCATAATTAAAAACGATATTAATTAAAATACATTCTTTGCATGGTTTTCTTTGATGGTCTCATTTGCTGTTACAGGTCATTTATGATCATCAGAGGACAAATTACTGTCACATAAAAATGTCAAATTCCTTAGCAGTCACTTTAAAGTACTCACACTTAAACATCAAAGTGCAATTTTAAGATGTGTAAAAACCCCTTTTGCTTTTAGCTTGTCAAAGACACTTTGCGACAGACCTGAGGGCTACAGTAATTATAATCTTCACTCCAAGTGGCTTAAAGTCATCAAACAGCTCCGTCCTCCACACTATACGCCTGAGATAACAGACAGGGAGCAATTTAGTGAACAAGCCTTTTCTTTTGAAACCAATTATTCAAGCACAGTGGATTAAGAAGATGACTGAATGCATAAAGAGCTGAAGTGGGGAGAGTGCATTTTGTAAGTCTTATGAATTCCAAGGCTTTTATTGTTGCATGGATTATTTCGGCCTAAAGGTTTGGCTACATAACTTATTGTTTTTAGGAAGATTGGTTCCATCCTCTTTTCAATAAAATCCTAGCTTGTACAACCCAGTACTGTAATAATTGTAAACAACTCACAAGTCAGAGTTTAGTTGTGTGCTGAATACCTATGTTTTCTATCAATATTTCTGTGCTTGAAAAATGTACAGCATTTAGATTGGGTTGTATTTGTTGATTGTATTTTACTTGTGTATTATTTTGTTTGGGTGATTTCTTGTATTGTACTAAATGTGTCCTTTTGTTAAAGGCCCTAGCAACCCAAATGCACTAAATCCCTCTAACTATGTTATTTGGGAAGTAATCTGAAAGCTAGTATGTTGACTGTTACAGAAATTCTGCACTTTGTAACTATAGGTTTTGAAAAGGACATTTTATATAAAAAGGCACTCACTCACTCACTCGCACGCGCGCGCACACACACACACACACACACACACACACTCACTCACTCACTCACACACTCTGTTTAACTATTATTGTGACCATGCAGCCCAGAGATACACAGATGTACTCGGTTTGGAAATGTAGATGTAATTATTCTTCTGGCAGTGAGGTATCGCTAACACACACACACACACACACACACACACACACACACACACACACACACACACACACACACACACACACACACACACACACACACACACACACACACACACACACACACACACACACACACACACACACACACACATTACAGTTCATGATTGATCTGCTCAACATCCAAACACATTTTAGTGATGGCTGGTTGAGATTTAGTGACCTGATGATTTGCATTTGCAATCAAACTCGCTTTGCTGATTCAGTGATTCAAATCATTTTGTGTGTGTTTACTTTCAAACGATTCTGCACCGCTGTTCACATGTGCAAATCAATATGCAAATCGTTGGGCTAGTAAATTCAAATTCAAATTTGTAGCTTTGACAAAACGGTGTCAGTTCAGGGGGATTAATGTCTCAGCAATAGATTTAGTTCATCCCAAATGTTCCTGTGGTGTTTTTTTTGTTTTTTTAGCGAGGATATTAGATGATACTTTAAGTCACAGTTTAGTCAGAAGAGCAGGACCAAACTTATTTTCTAGCTGATATTTAAAGGTTCAGTGTGTGGAATTATTAAATGGAATATAACATCTTAAGTATGCGTTAATTACGGTGAGAACCGGCCAAAATGTCTTCACTGTCCAAAAGTGTCCTCAGTCCTATGGTCTAAAACTCAAATTGGTTCTCACAAAAATAGCGCACACACACACACAGAAACAGACTTATAACCTGCCGAGTGGAGCGTCCCCTCCACACAATGACGGATTACCGCATGGGCAAAGTGGGCACATGTCCAGGGCCCTGGCCAATAGGGGGGCCCTTGATTTTTTTTTTTTATTAAAAAAATTTGACGGGGGTTTCCCCCCTGGGAATGGGTCGTAAAAAGTCGGGTTGTTTTATATTCGGGGTCTTATATTCGGCCGGGACAAGCGTGTGTGCGCTTGGAGAGAGAACGATGTGTCTAGAGAAAAAAAGGCACGGGAAATGGCCAAAGAGCTCCACATCCCCGCACTGAAATCAAAGCCTCGACTCATTATGATGCGAGTCAACGTGTCAGAGGCACGAATCGACAAAGCGATCGACCTACAGTGGCTTTTCTGCTGTGGCAGTTGTAGTGAGGAGAGTTTGCCAACTGTGCGTTCCCTTTACGCACCAGTAGGCCTACCAGTGTAACGAGCGAGGCGGTTGTTTCACTTTACAGTTAGTCGGCAGTGAGATTGGGGTATCCAGGCTCGGGACATGCAATCAGATCGCGGAGCATGTCCCCTCGACACCCGTTAACGTGCAGGAATCCCCTGTGATCATTTAGTTTTAAACCACAGAGTGTGTCTGTCTCACTGAACGACACCAACACAGCGTTTCACCGGGTGACGCGCTGCTTCGCTCAGACATTGAGTGTAGGCTCCGAGGGGGGCAAGGGTGGGCCAAAAAGCAGGCGCAGAGATCTTACAATGGCAAAAAAAAACTGCTCGCGCGCTAAGCGCGCGCTCGCATCGCCGGTGTCTCTGCCCCAATCTAACTGTCTAGTAGGCTCCGGCGCAAAGAGTCTCTTTCTCTTGCGCAGCACCAGAGAGACTTTATAGAATTGTATTTCGCTCTATCTCTCTCTTTCTCTCTCTAGGCCGTGCACTGCATTATAATGTGTGTGATTGTGGATTGCACGGTGGGCTAGTGCGTGTATTTGCGTGTTGGTAGGGGTCCATGACTGGTTTGTGTCCAGGGCCCGTGGTCATGTTAATCCGTCCTTGCCTCCACAGTCTCTGGTTTAGTTTCCAGTGGGAGCGTCTCACCTCTGAGTCTGTGAGATAAGAACATCCAGCAAAGCACCAGCAGCATGATGTCACTGAGGTGTTGATATCTCTCTCTGTCTCTCGCTGCTTTTATGACCTCATATGGTTGGTGCAGAGAACATATGGCAAGATGGCGGTCTTTTTTTATGTTATGTTTTGTTTCCTATAATGTTATTTATCATTTGGAGTTTGACTATGGACCTTTGTGTTCATATATTGGTCATTCAGAGGTGTTGATATCTCTCTCTGTCCGCTGCTGCTCTCTTATCTTTTTTAAATTTATTTTCAAATTTTTAATGATGTCCTTTTAATGCACATACCATATATACGCATGGCTGATATTCTTCTTTTTCTTTTTTTAAAGCATCCAATCTTTAATCTCTGTTTGAATTCAAACATTACAAACACATATTAGCAATGAGGCAATCTGCTCTTTACTATGACCTCATCTGGTTGGTGCAGAGAAAAATAAATAAAACAACTGAAAGGCTGGCAAGATGGCGTTCTTTTATGTTATGTTTTGTTTAACTATAATGTTATTATTATTCGGAGTAATACTATATAACTTTGTTTACATATACAGTATAGTGAATCCTAGACCTGTGTACTTGCTCTGTACACAACACAAATGGTTTCAATAAAGAAAAAAAAAAAAAAAAAAAACTCCTGGTGGAATGTTTGAGCCAACGCTTCCTGTCTGACGGATTCCTGATAGAATCCAACAGAGACCGGAACTCTTCCAAAGGTTTATCAGCAGCCGACAGCAGCACAGTGACACCACAAGATACAATGGAAAGGAATGGAGATTTACATAAACACACAACCACAGAACAGCTTCTCTTTCTTCCTCTCTCTGTCTCTCGTTCTGTCCCTCTATCTGTGTCTCTCGCTCTCTCTCTGTCTGTCTCGCTCTCTCTTTCTCTGTCTGTCTGTCTCTCCCTCTCTCCCTCATTATCTCTCTCTTTCTGTCTGTCTGTCTGTCTCTCTCTCTCCCTCGTTATCTCTCTCTCATTCTCTCTCCTCTCTGTCTGTCTGTTTCTCAGCATTATTCTCAGTTAAACCTGTTAAGGTGTTTTACATGGAGCAGATTAGTGATGGAACATGGAGAAAAACATTGTCCTTTGTCTCAAAAGCTGTTTGACACACACACTGACACACACACACACACACACACACACACACACACACACACACACACACACACACACACACACACACACACACACACACACACACTCACTCACTCACTCACTCACTCACTCACTCACTCACTCACTCACTCACTCACTCACTCACTCACTCACTCACTCACTCACTCACTCACTCACTCACTCACTCACTCACTCACTCACTCACTCACTCACTCACTCTCTCTCTCTCTCTGTTTATGTTGAAGCGAGTGAAAGTGAGGTAATGTATTTATATGTGACTATGTCAGATTTATAATGGTATTATGACGATGGTTGAACTTTGATTTGGTACTCACAACACCCACCCCTTGCACCAAGACTTGTAAACTTTCTTGCCTTCTCTTTCCCGTTTTGAATTTAAATTAATCTTACGCACTGTAGCTTTAACTTGCTGCCAGGGTCTTAAAAAAACAATAACAGAAGCAGAACCAAACAAGCGTTCAGCCTTGAAGCATCTGGTTCAGGAGAACGTGTGTTATTTTATTCACTGAACACATTTACTGGAGACAGTGTTGCAGTGGAAGTGTGGCGACAAATCCCCGAGCTGATTCTTGACACTTTATGCTAATGGCTTCTATTATTTGCCCTTGATGGAGACAGCTGCACCCGCGGGCATGTTGGAGGAAATGTTTGCTGCTACTCACACTCTCACACACACACACACACACACACACACACACACACACACACACACACACACACACGTTTGTATGGCTATACTTGTGAGGACATTCATTGACATGTGCCAGCAGTGTGGAGAAGCTGCTGTAGAGACAGAGCAGCACTTCCTCCTGCACTGCCCCAAATTAAAAAATGTCCGCAAAATATATTTGAACAAATTCGGCCAAAAACACCCACATATTATAAACTCCCCTGAAGAGCAATTTAGAATATTAATGGGAGAGCGTAAAGAGAGCTCCGTCCTCGCAGGACAGTTTATTTCGGCTTGCCACAATATGAGGGAATACTAGTCTACACCAGGTCTCACTGTTTCATTTTGTTTTATTCATGATAATCAATACCACCTAATGTGTAAATAAGTAATTATTCTCGACCATATCAATGTATATATTATCATAGCCATCTATGTATTGTTATGTGATGTTCTTTTAGTAATATTAGAGAGAGAGAGAGAGAGAGAGAGAGAGAGAGAGAGAGAGAGAGAGAGAGAGAGAGAGAGAGAGAGAGAGAGAGAGAGAGAGAGAGAGAGAGAGAGAGAGAGAGAGAGAGAGAGAGAGAGAGAGAGAGAGAGAGAGAGAGAGAGAGAGAGAGAGAGAGAGAGAGAGAGAGGGAGTGGGTGATAGAAATTGTTATATATACATATTGTTCTGACTGTTCTCTTTTGTTATTATCTGTATTATCTGTAATGCTTTGGCAATACTGTTTGCAACAATAGTCATGCCAATAAAGCTCATTGAATTGAATTGAATTGAAATTGACATAATGCATTCCCCTACCCCCTTACCCTCACCATCAAAACTAAATGCCTTACCCCATCCTTAACACTAACTCTAACATAAACCTAATTCATACCTGAACCTTAAAACCTAGTGTTAACCCTCAAACAGCCCTTTTAAAGCCTCTCCCAAAGGGAGAACCGGCCAAAATGTCCTCATTTTCCAAAAATGTCCTCAGTCCTATGGTCAAAAACTCAAATTGGTTCTCAGAGAGGAAGACACACACGGCGCACGCACACACACACGCTATGTTCGTATTGATTCGATAGTGTGACTTTCAGTACTGATCTGTGTCACCACTTTAGCCAGCAGACGTTTATAAAAATTGTTGCCCGAACATTAACTCAGTTTGTGAGGATTGGAGCAGCTGTTGAATTGTAACTGGAAATGTATCTGAGTTATTCATGTCAAGTTCATATCAGATCAGAAGATTGGACCTGAAACATGTCACACACTGTTACACACACACACACACATGCACGCACAGACACACACACACACACACACACGCACACACAAAATCTCACATCATTGTTGCATAGTGCAGTTTTAAGAGAACCGAAAATATTCAACCAAATTTTGCTTGGCTCCAGTCAGCAATTTCAACCCAAGTGAATTCTGTAGTTTGAATGTTTGGCCTATGGAGGGATGGTCTGTTCACTTCTCGATCATCAAGCTACAGCAAGAGAGATGTCACAGTGTCCCGGTGGATCAGCATATTGGTCTCTCTGGATACATCTCATTCACTTTGTTACTTTCGCCATTTTTTATTGTCAGTCATCAAAACCAAAATGTCAAGAGAAAACTAAGGTCCGTCGCTCCGAGTGGTGACTGAGGGACTTCAAACATTTAGTCAGGAAAAACATTTGTTTCTCGTTTTGGGAAAGATAGCATAATTAATCCTTTTGTCTCCATGTAGACTGTCTTCATTCTGCCAATCACAGAAAGGTTTCTCTAGCTTCCTGGAGCTGCTGTCTGTCACTCAGGTCTTAATAGAGATCTCTCTCACAGCCTGCGGTCACCAATAAAGCTTAAAGCCATGCAGAGACAAAAACCTTCCCTCCCTGTGTTCAGAATCACATACTTTTTCTTTTCACTATACTGCATTCTCCAGAATTGGTGACTGCACCTTTAAGAGGACGCAGAGATGTTTAATGAAACTGAATCAAACTAAACGTTTAGAGGTGAGTCAGCAAATGTGCTCTGTTGATGTAATCATGTTAACACCACAGCAATCCATACAAGCTCTTTTTAGTGCCTCTTGTATTTCAGCCATTTTCTTATTCAGTATTAGTCTCCATGTCATTGAGTCTGTGATCGTTGCAGACGTGTTGTGAGCTCCCTCCCTCACAGAATTAAAAGCCCTTTTCAAAGAGCGTTAAATACAGCAAAGCCACTCAGTGTGAAGTGGGTAGCGGTGCATGTAAATACTTCCCACTCTGGTTTGCGTTCACCGGAGCCTCTTAGTAAAGTGAAGTGCGTGTCGACACACTCTATCCACCTGGCTGGGTCTGGGGGGTGAAGAGCAGAGGCGGCCGCGGCGACGTAAATGACTGTCGGGAACATAATCAACATGCAAAGCTGCAAGCAGGAGTCAAAGAAGAACCCGGGAAGGTCTCTGAGTGAGTGTGTGTGTGTGTGTGTGTGTGTGTGTGTGTGTGTGTGTGTGTGTGTGTGTGTGTGTGTGTGTGTGTGTGTGTGTGTGTGTGTGTGTGTGTGTGTGTGTGTGTGTGTGTGTGTGTGTGTGTGTGTGTGTGTGTGAGTGAGAGATTGTTTGTTTGTGTGTGTGTGTGTGTGTTCAAATGACTGAGGAGAATGTAATTACTATGCATAGCTGGTAGCAGGAGTCACAGAAGAAGTGCTATGTGGATTTACATGTGTGTGGATTGGAAGGTGGTTGCACACACTCATTTAGAGACATTCAACTTCAATGTGTGTGTGTGTGTGTGTGTGTGTGTGTGTGTGTGTGTGTGTGTGTGTGTGTGTGTGTGGAGGCAAAGGCGACTTCTCAAAGGTGAAGATTTGCATTTTTTTTAAGTCATTGTAAATATATATCTTAGCTTGTTTTGTCTATTTCCATTCAGCTTTAAATAAAAAAATAAGTAACCAGACATTATCTTGGTCTTATCCGGGCTGAAGGTGAAGTGAAGGTGAACGGATGCTGGTTCCTCTGGGATGCGGCTAATGATCGTAACCCGCTGACGGAGCCTCAAAGTTCTGATGTTAACTTTTCAATGTTAAGGTCAACCGGCTGCAAAAAAAAAAAACTCCCACATCTAAGCCTAAAGTCAGGTTTTTCAAGACATAGGGCCAGTTTCACAGACATGGATTAAGCCTAGTCCTGGACTAAATGGAATTTTGAATGGAGATTGTCCATTGAAAGTACAATTTAGTCCAGAACTAGGTTTAATCCATGTCTGCGAAACCGGCCCTATATTTTCATTAACTGGAACAGGAACCTTAAAAAAAAAAATCATCTTTTCACCAGTTGCCTTTGGAATTATTCATGTAATTATAAATTGAATATATTTGTGTTCCGGACAAACAATGTCACCTTGGTCTTTAGAAAACGGAGAATCACATTTATGTTTATATATATATATATATTTTTTAAAATTCTTCATAACATTTTAATTGCTTAAGATAAAGTCTTCTATAATGAAAATAACTTGCACTGGCAGCCCTCCTAACCTCATTTTATTAAGCACGGACATCCGCAAACTCCCCATTTCAACTCTGTACTGTCAAATAAAGCTTGAAAATGCCAAAAAATTAATCTTTAAAAAAAGAGAAAAGTGTCCTTCAATATTCCATCTAAACTCTGAAACCTTTACTGGATTAAATTCACCCAAACTGTGACTTTACGCAGGTTAAAGTCATTCAAAAATATGTGTTGAATCTGTTTTAACTGATTGGCTATTAGAGGAACAGTATAGTCTTCCTTACCTAGCCTCTCTACCTCTGTAAGTGGAGCAACTGAAAGTAGGACAGTCCCAAAACAGGGGCATGCAAGCTAAGCGACAAACATTCTCTGGATAATTTACGGTGCAATGTTGCGAGACCTTGTATGCCACGAGAGAGAACTGTGGTTTGTCTTTTTTTAAATTCTAAAATAAATGTACACAAAATAACCTAAGTTTGTGGGAACATATACTAAATACAAAATTCAAATTGGTATTCTGTGAGCACTGTTTAACCTTAAAACTGTAAGTGACATGTTATGGGTCAGTGTCTCAGTTTCAGCACCTTGGACAGCAACATTTTGTGACGAAATTTTTGAAGCTCCTACACAGACTGCAGGCTGATCTATTCGTTTTCAACCTTTAAATCACGACTGACAATAGAATTATGCATACAGTGTATATTGGAAGTTTTGCCTTTTCAACAGCAGTATGTTAGTTAAAATACATTTCTTAGGATAAACATTTAAATTGTATGCATTTTTGTAAATGTTTGCTCTTTTAAATATATTTTTTGTGATTTTCAAGCTTTATTGGACAGCACAGAGTTGAAATGGGGCGACAGAGAGAGGGGGGTGGGGGGGTGACCTGCAGTGAAGGTCCACGGGTCAGATTTGAACCCCTGACCACTGCAACGAAGGCCGGCGTCAATATTACGTCTATCTATTACGCCACCGGAGCGCCCGATATTTGCTCTTTTATAAGAAGCACCACAGCCCAATGTAACCTTACACATAATACCAACAACAGCAACGATAAAGATTATATTCAAGTAATACAAGCTTTGTTATGGGAATCAGTATCGGTCTGGGCAGAGGGAGCTGAAAGACAAAGTGGATCAATGCATCTCGTTTTATGTTTAGTCTTTGTTGCCTATATCGCTCCACTGAGATTTTCCCGGATACCGTTTTTCAAAAAAAACAACAGAAAATAAACCATGGCAACTGTGTCTCTCTCCGGTTGCCTCAAATGATTGAATTATGAACAGACATTTTCAAAACCTGGAACAGAAAACAAAACGCATATGGACATCAATATCACTCACAATCGTTACAAATCGTTTTGCTATAGCTAGCTGCGAGGCTGTGAGACGACGTACAGCCTAAAAAAGGTGATAATCTCTGCTGTTTTTTACTAAGTTGCAGCTAACAACAAAACCATTCCTCAGTTGGTTTCAGTTTCTGAGGAAAAACATGGTATCAAAATGTTGATCTAAAGCACATGAAAAGCTTACTGTGGGTTTTGAACTATTGGTATCTCTGTAGCAGCCGGCACATCGCGTGGTATCAGTAGCATCAACGTTTGGATCTGTCTGATCTCTCCATGTTATTTGACACCTGAGGAGTTGGTTTGGGAGGTGTGACTATACTGTGGATCAGCCGGGGGAGTTTTCTAGAAGATAACTTCACCTAAGGGCTATTTTTCCTTTACAGAGGTTTTAGTGAGACACTGAATGTGAATAGGGTAAATTCTTTAACTTAAAGATATCATGACACTTTGCAGGTTACTAAAGTCCAAAGTTTTATAGGACAGATTTTGGATACAGCCTTTTTTTGATTCTATATATAAAAAAACACAATATACACAGGTTTTAAAAAAGCATGTATCATATTTTTAAGAAGATTATGGGCCAGTTTCAGAGACATGGATTAAAGCTGGGGTATATGATTTCTGATTGGTCAAAGTTAACATGAGCTGACACTTTGACCAATCAGAGCGAGGCTCCGATTCTCTGTTCTTATTGGCTGTTGGGACTGTCCATTCACTTTGGCACGACTTTGTTGGTGTAGAGCGTGTAAGGGAGGGACCATAGGGGAGGGACCAAAGAGAACAAGTGGAGCAGTTGAGGTATTTGGATTCGAATCTCTATCCCAACTGCCATTTTCTCCCCAAATCCTCCACCCCAGCTTTAAGCCTAGTCCTGGACTAAATGGATTTTTTAATTGGAGATTGTCCATTGAAAGTACAATTTATTCCAGAACTAGGCTTAATCCATGTCTGGGAAACAGGCCCTATGTGTCATAAATACTAGGCTTCCTGTGATTGGTGCGGATTGGGTTCACACCAGCGATGATCAGCTCCAGAGTTTACTTGCTAGCTTTCCCGAGACCACTTCTTTCAAGCAGACCAAGATTCTCGAATTGCGTTCAAACCAACCCAAACGGTAAAAAAATCTAAATTCTGTCTTGGTGTTCTGATCAATGTATGAATGTAAATGTATTCACAAGTATAACACAACATAAAATAATCTCTCCTTTGGGGGAGTGTCTCTTATTAGAGTTCTTTATTCCAGTTCAATAAAGCAAATATTTACTCTCCAAAAAGTTACATTCACAATCTTCCATATTTACCTGACACATACTCAGGTCCAGTTCATATATAACTTTTGACTCCTCACATCGGCACGTTACAGTGATCACTAAATAGTGATTTCTCCCTCGCAACATATTGTTAACACTCCAGGCATACGTATTTATATTTACTATTTATACAATATATCGTCATTAAATTCATCCATCCATCCATCCATCCACCCCCTCCCATACACATGCACACACATAAACACTGTACAGTTTTATCAATGGAGTCGTGTTCAAAGGTCGTTTGCCTGAACATTAAGTTTCCAAGGAAAGACACAGCTGAGTACCGTTGTTGGTTTTACTTTCAAGTTATCGCTGCGAGATGATTTTATGAAGGTATATGTGGTGCATAAGTCTTTAGCACATGTAACTGCAGATTTCGAATGCGTAAACTGAAGTCACAAATGTGTAACAGTAGATTTGAAGTCGTAAATATTTGTTTTGCATGTGTACTCCAAAGTCACAAATGTGTAACAGTAAATTTGAAGTCGTAAATATTTTTTCTACCATTGTGGACACAAAATAGGGGCTACGAGTTCACAAATCGTTGTTACGGGTGCACAAATCCTATCCTGTGCATCGCAACTTCAAAGAGTCATGCGCTTGACACTTTTGCTACAAACATTGCAGCACAGTTGGTGCAAAACACATTTGCACACCCGTGTTTCATAATGTGAGAACATGCCCCCAATTTGTGCATTCGTAAACCCAAATGTGAACTAACGCATCAGAAGTTGCACATCTGTGAAAAATGTCCTCTCAAATAAAATGATATCGAGCACAGCATTTTAATGAGCGAGCACAAATCGATGATACAACTGCTCAAATCTGTTCCTACAAGTCTCAGCTGAGGGTTTTCTCTGCTCGAATCTGCTCCTGCAAGTCTCGGCTGTGGGTTTTTTTGCAGGTAGATTTGCACCACGCCCAGGTGGTAAATGTGGTGCAAAAGTGTTTCGTATGCGTAGAACAGATTTGTATCCGTAGAAGGTGGGCGGGACAACATTGTCGTATCATCCAATGAAAGCGCCGGTTGGGACACGTGACGTCAGCATGTGAACAGACTGAGGGAAAGCCTGTTTCCGTCGTCTCCCTCATATGTCCATGGCTGGTCCATGGTCGTCTCTTTTCACCAGAAAATGTAGGAAATGTAATAATAAGGGAATTGAATAAGAGGGAACTACAGCGGAGCCTTATGCCAGTAGTGAAAGTCATAAACAAGTTTACTTTAGCAGATATAAGGGCCAGCGTCGACGTCAGTTAATGTCTGCTGTGTGATTGGCACTGGTGTAACTGTTTAAACCTGCTGTTTTTCTCTTTAAAACCTTTACATTTTAATAACAGTAGTCTTATTAAATAGAGAATGAATTTCCATATATATATTTTTTTAACCTTTATTTATACAGGTATATCCCATTGAGTCCGAAGACTCTTTTGCAAGGGAGACCTGTTCCCATTTACACGTTACCATTCACACACATTCATACACCGATAGCAGGCTAACTATCGACAATAGTTTATTGTCCCGCAGCCGCTGTCAAGGCTCCTGGCTGTTAAAACTATCTATGGTTAAAACACACCACACGCAGGGGGTGAGGAGGACGTTGCAGGCATTGAGGACCAAAGTAAATAAAGTAGGCCTACATATCTTGCTGCAGAGTATTCAGTATCTAAATCCAGAAATATGCTTATAAATCATACACATTGGGCCGGTTTCACAGACATGGATTAAGCCTAGTTCTGGACTAAATTGTACTTTCAATGGACAATCTCCATTCAAAACTCCATTTAGTCCAGGGCTAGGCTTAATCCATGTCTGTGAAACCGGCCCTTAGTCTTCTAAATGTAGTAAGCTTAATTAATTTAAACTTGTGAATAGTGAAGTGAATAAGTAACCTACTCTACAAGGCAATAGAAAAGTATAGAGGACACATTAAAACTGAATTGGAATAATTGTTCCTCTATCTCACATTTTCCATGTGAAATTATCACTACTTGTATCACAAACTGATAATTAGATGATCAGGTTTAACTGTGTGCTTATCCCCAGACAGTTCTGCTATACACCTTACCTCATGTGACGTGTCCAGAAGAACAGGGTACAAAGCTTCATATAACCTCATTTCAGTGATTACTTTAATTAATCACAATCACAAAGTGTCACACCATAACATTTTATGCAGTTTAGAACATGTTAATTCAGATCACGTGCTGCATTAATAAGTAGGTCTGCATGCTGCTAAAGCAAGACTAATAAATGCCCTATATCAATTATATTTATGATTTGCAGTTGTCACATCAAAGCACAATCAGTACAAATGTATAGTAAAAGCTTACCCCACAAACAAATCACAAGATTTGGACTTTTTAAAATATTTGTGGATTTACTAAACATATACATACGGTCAAAATGAAAAATACAAATCAACCAGTTTAAAACTAGAATGCACTCACAATTGCATACCTCCAAGTAAAGTTATGTATGGCGTTATTTTATTAAGAGAAAATGAACAAAATACCCAAAATGCTCTGGCATGTGCCGGAACAAGACTTTATAAAACAAAACATAAAACTAGTAACTTAGTCCTTGGTCTGTAGCCCAACTGTTTACCATATTTAATCAAAATCTCCCCTACCTTTTTAATATGTCAAACAAATAAACATGACTGAGTATGTCACCTCATTTACTGCAATCAATATGATTATGAATTGAGTATGATCTGACTTTGTCTAGATTTATAATAATCACAATCTAAAAATTGAAAACAAATTGTGTGTAGAGTGTAGAGTCAGACTGATGTGCTGTGACTGCCAGGTGAGTTCCACGCTGCTCCGTCTTCGGAGATCTTCTCAAGGCAGCAGGAGCAGTGAAGTCTTCAGTTATCTGGAGTGTCCTTCCCTCAGCAATGCATACACTGGGGACGGAAACAATTGTTAGATCCCATTAGTGATGTTATAGTAAACACATGACGGATAATAGTTAGGACTGACTGTAGCTGCTCACTGTACAATGGCTTCTCCCTGACAGGATGGAAATCCCAGACACTTGTGCAGGCCTTGTGCAGGACAGCCTAGATGAGTCTGTGGAAAAGCAGATTGTGCCATTCAGATGTTAAGATAATGTTAAGATTTATAAAATAAATAAAATACATGTAGGTTCGAGTTGATGAAGAACACAAAGCTAAAAACTAATCAATATAGTTTATTATAACAGCCCTGCAATTCATTCTCTTCGTGGGGGGTATCTTGTCATTAGTGACTTTTAAAATTAGTTGTAAATGTTTTTTTTCTGGCTGGAAAAACAGATATAAGATATGATTTAAACACGACGGAGCTGCACAATTAAAAAAAAAATCCTTTGCATAATGGGACGCTTGTCTACCTGTTTTTATTCAGAAACAGCAACATGATGTTGAGACGGGCTGAGCAGAATAGTATACTGCTCGCATGTGTTTATTTGGATCTTCATAGCCACTATTAAGACAGAAAACGCTCTATATGAGGTCGACACATGCTAACATTACATCCTGATGTAAAACTAGTAGGCTATGTATGAAGGTGCCGATGTCCCAGAAAAGCAGACACGCTGATTATTATTATAGCAACGAGACTCCAGTATTCAGCTGACTCATATTTCCCTGGCTAGCGCCGGGATTATTTTTAACTGATTAACGGAAGGATTCATTGGTCAGCCTTCTTATTTTACGTTAACAGTTAATTATTAACATCCTTAGAAGTGACCAAATGCCTTAAAAAACGGTACATCCTTTAAAAGAATATGCTAACGAACATTAGCTGTTATACCCATTATGACTTGTTAGCTAGTGGTTAGCTATGCTGCCTGCAATACATTATAACCACACGTTGCTTCTCATCATTGAACGTATTATACCGACCAACTTTGAAGTTTAAAAACATAAGAAAACCAGACTTACAGTTCATAGTTTCCGTGGTATGAATCTCTGATGGCTCCGTGTCCTGTAGGCTCTAGCTAAACCCTAGGTCTGTGTTCGTGACCGTCAGTCCAGACACTGCTGTGGCTCCGGACAGAGATTGTGAAGCAGCTCAACTGTTTATTAAACCACCGCAGGTCCTGGTGTTTAATGGGTATCCCCTCCTCAACTTCACCGTGTCACATAATAAGCCTCCTGTCCTGTCTAAAATGATCGGGAAACCACCTCAAAGCTAGCTAACGCGGCTTATTTACTGTTACAGACACCTTGGACTACTTTTCCTCAAAGGCTGGAGTAGAGTACATATAATATAATTCTCCATTACTTAAAAAATGCTATGTAAAACTACAGAAAAAGAGTTCAATTCACTACTACCTACTACTTCGCATTAGTTTGATAGTTGTTGTTGCTCATTTAGTCATTTCCTACAATTTCTGGTGAAAAGGGACGAAGGAAAAAGGCTTTTCCTCCGTTTGTTCAGATGCTGACGTCACGTGTCCCAACCGGCGCTTTCATTGGATGATACGACAATGTTGTCCCGCCCACCTTCTACGGATACAAATCTGTTCTACGCATACGAAACACTTTTGCACCACATTTACCACCTGGGCGTGGTGCAAATCTACCTGCAAAAAAACCCACAGCCGAGACTTGCAGGAGCAGATTCGAGCAGAGAAAACCCTCAGCTGAGACTTGTAGGAACAGATTTGAGCAGTTGTATCATCGATTTGTGCTCGCTCATTAAAATGCTGTGCTCGATATCATTTTATTTGAGAGGACATTTTTCACAGATGTGCAACTTCTGATGCGTTAGTTCACATTTGGGTTTACGAATGCACAAATTGGGGGCATGTTCTCACATTATGAAACACGGGTGTGCAAATGTGTTTTGCACCAACTGTGCTGCAATGTTTGTAGCAAAAGTGTCAAGCGCATGACTCTTTGAAGTTGCGATGCACAGGATAGGATTTGTGCACCCGTAACAACGATTTGTGAACTCGTAGCCCCTATTTTGTGTCCACAATGGTAGAAAAAATATTTACGACTTCAAATTTACTGTTACACATTTGTGACTTTGGAGTACACATGCAAAACAAATATTTACGACTTCAAATCTACTGTTACACATTTGTGACTTCAGTTTACGCATTCGAAATCTGCAGTTACATGTGCTAAAGACTTATGCACCACATATACCTTCATATGATTTGTTCTTAAAGCCAAATGGAGAAGGTGGTGTGCAGATTTACTGTATATTTATATATTACAGAGAGAAAACCTAGTATGTGTTCAGAGGACCATGGTCCACAGTAGAAAAATGAAAAAGGTTGAGCTAAAAACTAACATTTTCATTCAAATTAGATTTCTAGGTCTTCACTAGATTTTTGAGGGAGACTTAAACTCTTAAGTTTTAAGGGAAACTGCCAACATTTGAGACAACTAATCACCTTTTGTTGAGATGACATATCATTCGTTTGTAATGTTACTTCAAGTTTTGAGTTCTTCATACGAAGAATTCCAAAAAGTAGAAGTTTTTCAGACAGCTTTAAAACTGTTTGACAGTCAACATTTTGACCAACTTGGTTTTGTTTAATATCTGTGCAACAGAGAATTAGTCAGCACAACCGTTATCGTGTGAAGTGTGTAGAGCTCAAAGTTTTAAGTTTGTATACATAGGAAAAACCTTTTCATTACATATGAATAGTAAGTTATCTCAACAAAAGATCAATAGTTGGCTCAGATTTAGGCAGTTTTGGTTGAAAAGTTTTGGTTTTAATCTAACAACTCAAAAATCTAGTGAAGACAGTTGCCTTGAAAAGTTGAGTTTTCCCAACTTAACATTTTGAGTCTATTATTTCAGGGAGGAAAAAAAAAGCAGAACCAGTTGGAAAGAGGTAGAAGGGAACAACACTTCCAGAATGAAGAAAGAACAGAGCGAAAATGGCAGAAAATGTTCTTTAACTTATAATTCTTAAGTAAAACACCCTCCATTTCATCCCTTCTTCTCCCCTGTCTCACTCAATGTCTTGTCTTAGTGTCTAAACATCTAAAGCCATGTGAAAGCACAGCAGTGTTTTTGCATTTCTTCTGCAAGATGCCCAGTGTGGTCTATAGAGTTCATAAGATTAACAGTACAGTAAATACAATGGTGACACATCCAACCACCTCCATCCAACCTTTACAATACTGACGCCTTCTCTAGCCTCCTTTGGTCTCAGTCAGTGTGTGCGGGGAGTTGAGAGGCTTTTTTCTCAGCCTGTGTATTTTCGTTTTAAGGATTCCAGTGTAGGACCATTTCCGTTTCGACGTCACCTTCTGCAGTTAAAGTGGCACAGACACAGACACAAGGAGCTTCTGAAAAGTGCAAAGAGTCTAAAACTTTTTTTGTATTTTTTGGTCGCTAGTTTTGTTAAATTTTTTAAGTTTTGGTTCATGAGATGTTTGCGTTGCTTTTTGGTCCGGTAGGTGCAATAAAAAAAAAAAATGGAGAATCCAGTGACTGTCGCAGGTTGTTTTTGAGATGAAGAGAAGCTCCTATTCCCCTCCCCAAAAAATGGACCCCCAAGCCAAGCCAGACTGGGTGCTTTTATTTTGGCAGGGGCCTTGCTGGGTGAGGTGACTTGAGTTAGGAGCTTTAATTTTGAAAAAAAAAATTGTAGCGTATCTCATAGTATTTCATCTCTTCAGCTGTTTTTTCTTTCTTTCTTCTTTTTCTACCTGCCGAAAATGTTCTCGTACTCCAGCAGAATGAGCTCCACGATCTGGTTCTGGTAGACCATGTGCACCGCCATGTTCCAGGTCTCCGTCTCGGGCCGCAGCAGCGTCGGCCCGAACACGATGGCTACGCTCTGGGTCGTCATACGGTTCTCCTCACTGTAGTCGATCACCCTGGAGAGGAACGAGAGAGAGTTCATTTCATTTATTGAATTTTTTTTAATTTTATTTATTCTCAAAAGATCAATTGAGGGGTGTAGTGACCCTCATTTACAATGATGTCGAGTAACATAACAATACACACACAAACACAATGCAACTATACAACAAGCTGAGAAAGAGACAAAAACTATTAAAACATTCAGATCAAATGGGTGAAGCAGAATATAGCCTAATCAAAACAGTTACAGGTGGAGTGGGGCTGATTCAAAATAATATGTTTAAATTGGTTAACAGATATAATGGTATTTATCTTAATTTGATGCTGTAAAAGGGACAATGCACAAAAAAATCCATATGAGTCTATCATTGTAAATATGCCAGCTTTAGCCATAAAGGCTAATTTTTTTTAAGTTGGATACAGTTGATTTATTTTAACTTATCTTCAACAATCATCATATTGTTATATTAAATAAAAAATGATAGTAAACAAGATAGGACACTAACATAGATAAATCAATCGGATACATTCAAAAAACAGGAAAAAGATTCATTCTTATAGGAGCAGGCAAGACCAGTGCTTGTATGGTCTTGCCCCTACTTTGATTTCAAAATCAAAATTCTCAACTTTTAACCACTGCTATGGGGGAGAAAAACAGATCAATAAACAGTGTTTCTTTCTTACTTCCTGAGGTGTTTGAAGAGCGCCTGCATGGTGTCGTGGTTGGGCTTGGGCAGCTGCCACACCAACTCTTTGATGGACTGAACTCGATGCTTGTAGTCCGAATTCTCTGCACAACAGAAGAAAAAAAACATGTATCGAAGGTCTGGGCTAAGAATCTATTCATCTAAAAACTACAGCATCTTATACTTTCAGACCTTTAAAATTTGGTTAACAGTCCCAGTGATGTTGTTCACTTATGAAAGCACTCATGGAATGTCTCTCGTCCAATCAAATTACTCGGTCGGAACTAACTGTTGTATCATTTGTGGTCGATGAAAGTTCCCAGGTAATTTCCAAACAAACCAATTTACTTTAAATTCAAAACCGGACAATGGAAAACTGTGAAAAAATGCTTATTGAACTGAGAATCAACAACAAGAATTTCGACAATAGGATGGTTTTTGTAGCTCTACATTTCCAAAAACACAATATTACTTCTAATGTGAATAGGCTGAAAGCATGCTAAGTAATACACACACCCTGCATTCCAATACACATACTTTTTTCTTTTTATTACACTACATACTAAAGTACAGAAGAGTTTAAGGGCCACAGGAGAGAAAAAAAATCAGATGAAGAAGATTTTCTTTTCATTATGTCTAGAAATGTCAAGGATAAAGACGAATACTCCAAAATGCTATTGGAGTTAGTGGGGCATTTATGTATTTTCAGCATACTACAATTGATGTGCATGTATTGGGACATCCTAAATCTTTTTCTGGCATACTAAATAGTAGGGAAGTATGGGGATTGGAACGCAGGGACAGTATATTCCCACATCTATGGTACCACTGTTTACAACACGTACTGATGCCGCTGACAAAGTCATGGAAGAGCGCGTAGGTGAAGAGAGGCTCCGGCAGCTCCCTGAAGTACATCTTTAGAGCTCCTGTCGTCACATGGAAATCCTCCCACTTTGAGTCCGCTAGGTTCACCTTCTCATCTGGACACAAACACAAACCCTTCACAGTAAGAGCGCTACTCACAGACACTTAGACACAAGTAGTTTATGTTACCAAAATAAAAACAGCCACAAAGTCGAGTTACAATACTTCAAAATAACCTTTCAGTGTTTCCGCAGTGTTGTTTTCTCTCTCTGATATTGAAGAGAAATTCCAGAGTCATGTCATAATACTTAAAGGTGCTACGAGGAACTTTTAAAAATATTTTTGAAACAGTCTTATTTTTCCTCTGATGATCATAAATTACATGTAACAGCAAACGAGACCATCAGTGCAAATAATGCTAATTTTATATAGTTTTTCGTAATGCCTTTGTCGGGGTATGCTCACCCATGAACAACAGCTAGCGTAGTAAAAACACTACCGCTTTTGTCCAAAGGGGGTGCAAGACTTAACAAACAGAAAGTTCCTCGGAGCACCTTTAAATAAACTTTCTGTGTTTTTCAAATTTTTTTTGTTGTCTTGTTTTTCTCTCTCTTTCTCTCTCGCTCACTCGATTTTGAAAATAGCTGTTCCAGAAAACAGTAACTTACCGTGATTTACAGCAAAGCGTAGTTTTTGTATGACAGCCAGGTTCCCACTGACTCTGTACAGTCCGTCTATACACAGACCTGCAGGAAAACATTGATATTAGTTTAGTCAAATCTGCAAATGATTTTTACTAATGCAGTTATCTATAGAAAGACCACAGACGAGTATTAGGCCTCTGGGATAGGAATTATTTTGTTCTCCATAATGTACTTTTTTAAATTCATTTTTATATTGTTTACAAAAAAAAAAAAAGTTGTACGATGTTGCAAATGTAAAAAATAACTTCCCAGAGTAATATATGGTCCTACAATAAAGTATATATATATAAAAAAAACATATTGTACTTTGTAAAAACAAGTCGAAATCTTAACAATAAAGTTGAAATAGAATTTTGTGAATAAAGACGACATGTTCAGAATAACCTTGACAGTTCCAGACTTCGGTAAAGTTATAAAAGATGTTGACAGATTCAAACTGCCGGGATCAATAACTCACAAGCAAAATGTTATTAAAACACAAACGATGCATCCTTGCCATGATGGTAGTAAGGCAGAGAATGGGGCAACCACTTCATTTTTTACTGACAAAACAAGACGTCCTCTAAGCTCCACCAAATAATATATGGCTTTCTATGTGCATCGGACTGTTACAAAGGGCAACACAGAAGAGAACAATATTCAATACCTTCACTCTTATACAGTGCAGTGCACTTTTGTCCTTTTTTTTTGCTGCTCGAGAAGTTTTGTACAGAAGCGCTGATCCAAACAACAACTTCACACACTTGGCAATTACACACACACACACAAACACACACACACACATACACACGCACTTGGCACTGGACTCATTTGTGTCTCAGCAATACAGCTGCCAAGTTTTAAGGCGATTGGATGGACAGTTGGCGTGATAATAAAAGCTTACACACACACAATGACACACACACAATGAGACACACACAATGAGACACACACACACACACACACACACACACACACACACACACACACACACACACACACACACACACACACACACACACACACACACACACACACACACACACACACACACACACACACACACACACACACACACACACACACACACACACACACACACACACACACACTTTGTATTTGCTTTGAGCACCAGGAAAAGTTGGAAACAGCCAGAACAAGATGACACAACATGTGTTATCATTAGGCAGTAAACTCCGCCCTGTAATAAAACTAGAATTATTTCCTTCCAACTCTGAACTATTATAACTCACCATTATTCTCCACGTGGTCGATACACATGCGGACAAAGCTCGGCACGGTGCTGTTTTCCCTCTGACACAAGTCGTCTAGACTGCAGCCGAACACCTGGTCTGAACACACGGACAGAGAGACAGAGGAAATACAACAGTCACAAATTGAATGGATTGCTGCTGTATTTATACAGCTCTGGAAAAAATTAAGAGACCACTCCAAATGTTCAGTGTTTTACTATTTATAGGCATATGTTTGAGTAGAATGAACATTTTTGGTTTTATAATATAAACTACTGACAACATTTCTACCAAATTCCAATACATTTTGTGTCATTAAGAGCATTTCTATTAAGTAATGTAGAGATGAAGATTTAAGAAAAATCCAGACTGGTCTCTTAATTTTTTCCGGAGCTGTAAGTATTGTTGTTGATGACTGTTAGTGGTAATATGGCACACTGGTATGGGTGAGATAATCTTGCACATTGCTCTTAGTGTTAGGCTTAAAATGTCCGCTCTCTCTCTCTCTCTACCTTTGATGTATCCCTTGTCCCTGACTGACTGCAGCGTTGGCCGTCGCGTGAGGAACTTCTTGAGCTTGTGTCTGGTCTTCTTGTTGTCGTTGCCGTCGACGCTGGAGGAACTCTTCATGGCTGAGGAGGAGAGGTATGACATCACAGAGTTATCCACCACTCGTCTCAATGCACTGATCGCCATGACGGCAACACAATGTTTAGAGCAAATCGGACTGATAAGCTGTTGTTTTAAAGGGTGAAACAGGGACTTTGGACTCTATGCTTTCATTTTCAAACATGTCAATGTCAAAGTCAAAGTCAAATTTATTTTTATAGCACATTTAAAAACAACATCAGTTGACCAAAGTGCTGTACAAGATACAATACAAAACAACTTTAAAACATACATGAAAAAAAAAACGTAGGAGTGTCAAAGTCTCAACTTGTGGTAAAGGCCATGTAAATATGTATACAAGTTTCGAGCAGTTTCTTTTGCTGTATGCGGTTCATTGTTAGTAGATATCACTTTGATTACCTCTGTCCACTTGCCCGAATATTATTTTATTTATTTTCTTAACTGGTTTGGAATAAAAACATTTCCAACTCAAAGTTTTGAGTGAATCAAACTGATAAGCATTTGTTTTATACGGCAACACATGAACTTTGCACTCATTGCTTTCAATTTCAGTCTTATATAATGTCTGTTAAACCCTGTTCACATTTGCATTTTTAGAGATTTTCTTGCTGTCATAATCTTTGATAATTTTTTTTATCAGTTTTACCAACATTTTAATATCTTAATTTCCTTTTTAAATATCCTAACATGGTACAGTTTGTGTTTATACATTTATTTAACCGTTTTAAACACCAAACCGACCTCTGCTTTTCTTTGAGTCTCTGTGATCCTTCTCCTTGTCATTCTTATCAGAACCGGGCGACTCCGGCATGTCCTCCTCAATGGCCTCATCGGACTCCCACGCCTACGACACACACACACACACACACACACACACGGAAATAGGATACTGGTTGTAAAGACATCTCTACCTTTGGACTCTCTGTGCAGGAAAGCAACAAACTTGATATCTGGATTACAAGTGAGGCCAGACTGATAAAATGTAGTCAGCCTTAAAACAAGCAACATTCCAACCTCCAGGGTTATTTCTGTTTCAATGCAGGAAAGTTAAATTTTTAGGGTAAATTTGAGGTTTTTTAAAGCATTTTAGTGAGGTAGTAAGGCTTTTGAAAAGTCATAAACCTAATAATTTTTCTAATATGTCTACTCCTCATCTAATGTGAGTGAGACAGGGATACTTTTAATACGATTGGGCAGGTTTATAGGCTCCGATAGGGCTGGCACAGGCAGACATTTTGTGCCTGGTTCAAAGTGTGTGTCCTCACATGACTGCTGATGGTTTCCTGTAGATATCGGAACCAGTCGTTTATAACCACGTCGTTTTCTGATTGGATCAGCAACTCGGTGCCCTGACGAGTCTTCAGCTGTAAACAGGGAGAGAGACACAAATACATGATTATTTTTGTATTATTAAATAAAAAGAAATTGAAGATGGATGACAAATCTGTCACCTCTAAAACGTGCTTCTTGCTGGACTTGTCCTTGGAGGCCCAGTCCACTGATCCGCCCCTCAGATCCACAGTGAACTCTGGTTTGGACTGACTGGCTCCGAACTGCACAGAGAGGACACACACACACACACACACACACACACACACACACACACACACATCACAGGAGGGCAGGTTAACACACAGAGGGCCTCTTCATATACTGTATGCATTCAATGTGTATTTAACAATTGAACAATTTGTAAAGATGATGATTTGTATAATGACAAATTGTTTTTAAAATTTGTTCTGTAAAAACTTTTGACACCGTTATGTTGTAAAAAAAACGAAATAGGAAGATCGAACAATCTACATTTTAGTTTTTTAAAAGATGCAAAATATGCACAATTAGTCAGATATCAACTTTTTATTTTTTTATTCGTTATACAAAAACATTATTGTTTTAATGTAAGTAATCAACTGACAGAGTTTCATGATGATATCTAGAAGTAAAAAATTTAACCCTATTCACCTGCCGTGTCTCGCCAGAAATTTAATCACCAAAATTTAAAAGAATAACTAAATTCACAGTCCAACTTATAACCATTTATTTGGCCTTGAGAGCTCATTAATATCAGATTACTTTTTTTTTTTTTGCATAAACTTAAAGTATCACATAAGCAAATCAGTCTGGTGACTTCTGCTCCCCCAAACCAACGCACAGTTAACCCCGTCCCCCCATGTCGCGCTCTGTCCGTGTAAACAGACCGCCATCTAATAAACGCCTGAACTTCACAACTTCTAGATTCGCAAGAAAAAACTACTTTTTCTCATTAAAGCTAGTGGGTCGTGAACTCCATCCTGCTTTTTGAGGCTGAACCGTTTCTTAATTGCCTCTAATGATACATGATGTATGATAAATATGCCCATATAAAGTGGAGTCAACGAGGAGAACCATTTTTTATCCTAAAATAAGGACACGGTAATATTGGCCTTAATCCTCGCCACATGCCAGCGTACGGAACAGTATTAGGGCCACGGGAAAGATTCATAAAAATTAAAATTAAAATAATGAATTATGCACTGCCCGGGAAAAAGAACTAAATGCTTAAAATATAGTTGAAAGTTTGAGAATAAAGAGGGCTTACAAAGTGGAGAATAAACTCGCCAATTCAAGACGGCTGTAAAGTTCAAAATATATTGAAAGATTCTAACGCCATGGATCAATAACTCATAAGCAAAACGTTATTTATTATGAATAAGTTTCATAATACATTTCTACAAAGTCTGTTCTGAAAAAAAATGCCAATAAATTCTATACACTGGACCTTTGAGTATAATTTTGAGATATGTGGACTTACTGTACTGGAGTAGTTAATGTTATGCCTTTTTATCCTTCTACTCCACTATCAATGAAGAGTGAAGTCCTCCTGCATCCACACTATTTTTCCCTATTACATTGTCTGTTATATTGTATGGAATGTGAAGCCCACTGAGGCAAATGTAAATCTGTGATAATGGGCTATACACATAAAATTTGATTTGATTTGATTTGAATATTTCTATGTACTTTAGTCTAGACAGAATCTTGCAGCATTGATAAAAACACTACGGGTTCCTGTCACTCACCCAGCTTGTCCCGCCCCCTTGGCCTTTAGCGAATAGCAGCGTTGATCCCTGGAGCACCGTCCACGAAGACGTCCAGTTCTTCCTGCAACAGATAGTTCATACACACTGTCAAATAAGTGCTTTCTGGGTAATGCCATCAAGTACCATGAGATTTATCATCTTTTATATAGTATAGTTATATCAGAAATGATATGAATAATTAAATAGACAGGTAACCATATATTGTAAAACTGCTTTGTGTTAAAACAATATTGAACACTAATGTATGTGAGCATATGGTCTTATTTTATTGAATATAAAGTGCATTTCTTTTTAATATATTCCTTAAAGGAGGTGTCCATCAGCTTGCACTCTTCTTCTTCCTTGTCTTTGTTGACACATTAATGTATGTCTTACTTGCCACCACCAATTGAATTGTATTGCATCACTTGTGAGCTCATACATAATATGTGGGAAAACAGGGACTTTCTCATAAAAACATATCTCCATAAGGCTGCCAGAAGTATAACTATATATATTATATAAAAATAAAATTAAAAAATTAAAAATTAAATTGAAATTGAAATTAAAACAAAAAATAAAAAATAATAAAAACAAAAAACACATTTGAAACTTACTCTGCATAAAACTGTATTTGAGCCAAAGCGTCAGCGCTACTCACCGTACTTTCTTGCCTTGCTCAGTGATCTTTGTCACATTCAGAACGCCGCACTTTTCAGACGGCTGGGGAGAAGAACACATAATACACACTCAGAAACAGCTTTTTTAAAACTTATAAACCACCACCACATCAAACAAATATACCCGCCACCAGAAACGATCACAGCTTTAAGCTAAGAGGAAAAAACAACCTACTATAATTATACAGTAGCCACTCAAGAAAAGGCCAGTGAATAAATGGCAGAAGGTTCACATTGAAATCTGATGAAAATAATTACTATATCACATTACAAAAGTCAAACCAATGGATTCTTGGTCAAACTTTTGATGTAGAGATCGTATTTCACATTTTCACACACAGGGAAGTGTATTGGTCACCACAGACAATTAATGCACCCAGGAAATAACACATCGATTGAGCCAATGATCCTTGGCGAAAAAAAAAAAAAAAAAAAAAAAATTCTAGTTCAACGCTTATTTACAGGGAGTCTACACAGGCTCAAATTAAAATCTCTTAAAGGGACACTGTGTAAAATGTTAAGTAATTCATTAGCTCAAATTAATATCTTCATTCATAAATATGTCCTCATTGGTGCAAAATCACCTCTGCCAATAATCGGAATTATCCTCCTGAGCGGAGAATTACAAATATTAATGTTACATTTTGTCCATTGAGCGGGCAAGTCGTATGGAGGAATCCATGTTTTTGGAATGTCATCAGGTGCATTGTTTAAAATGTAGAATTGTTCTTGTCCTTGAAGGTCACTGTAGCTTCGGTTATTATTCAAAAGGGGTGGGGTTACCCAGGGAGCGTTGCATTCTAGATCTTTCTAGAACTTTCTTGATGATGTCACATTACACAGTGTCCCTTTAAAGCTTTAGATATACATATTTTAATGTTACAAATATCATAATTTGTGATATGACTAATAAAACAAATATATTGCAAATGATTGAAAATTGCAGTAGGTCATATTGCGATTTCGATTCAAGTTCAATTAACTGCACAGCCCGAGTAGAAACCCTGCAATAAGCCTCAACATATTGTCCCTGTCTACAACCAAAGCCCCAGATTAACCCTGGAGGTAAAAGGTCTAGAGGCTGCTGTGTACTAACAGAGGAGGGGGACTTGGGAGATGAAGGGCCGGAGTCAGAGTCAGGAGAGGGGGGCATGGGACCCATAGGAGCGTCCTAGTGTGGAGAGACATGGATGAAAACGTAAACACAGACAGACACACACACAGACAGACACACACAAACACAGACACAGACACAGACACACACACACACACACAGAAACACACACACACACACACACGTCACAACAGCGGGTTAATGAGACGATGATGAGAGGTTAAAGAGAGGCACGGCCGCTTAAAAGAGTGTGATGGCAATTAGCGGTGAGATTATGAAGCTGCAAATTGTGTCGAGTGCCTGTGTGATTTCCTGGAGACGTGAATGGATTATTAATTAGGAGTGGAGGCGGGTATTTATCAAGATGTCTATATGCTGCTATACTGCAAACCACTTAATTGTCAGCAGTTTTGAAGGTAAATCACTTCTGCATCATCGTAGCCAAAACCCTCAATTACAAAAAGTTAATTATTGAAGGTGCAGTTTCTCAGAATCAGAATCAGCTTTATTGGCCAGGTTTGCGGCAAGGAATTTGACTTGGTAACCATTTGCTCTTAAAGTACAAAATACTAAAAATATATATAAAAAAAAATACTGTGTTAAAAACACTATTATGAATTTACAAAAAATGTATCTGACATGATTCAAATGAAGAGGCATCAAGAGCTCAGGGAATCAGCTGAAAGAAATTGAGAATTGGACATAAAGATGGAAAAGTAATTGCTGTGTATTATTATCATATGTATCATGCAATCTGATTGTATGCTTGGATTGAAGGTGAAGTCAGCGATTCTGGAGCATTCTTGTCATCATTTTTTTTTTGTCGAAATCAGTGAATATCTCTTTACGATCCGCTACCTGTCCATATGTGTGTGAGCTGAAAAAAAAGTCCAGTTTTGAAACGCAGCCTAGGCTCTGTAAACAGGCATGTTGCTAGATACAGTGAGCACCTTAGTTTGCAGAGCCTAGACTGTGTATTGACACTGAATTGTTTTCAGCGCACACACAGTATGTACAAGGTAGTGGATCATAAGGAGATGTCCACTGATTTTGACAAAAAAATCAAGTGTTGTCCAAAATGGCTGACTCCACCTTTAAGGGACATATTATCATGCAATCTGATTGGATGCTTAGAATAAGGGGCAAGGCACTGATTGGTTGGACCGACAGGCGAACTGACTTGATGTTTGTACGGGTGAGGGCGGGCAGATCCTGAGCGTAAACGCCTCGTTTTTATCAGCCGCTGAAAAGTAAAACCACTCTACAACTGAAACTCAGGTTTTCACGTAATACAATGATAATCACCCATGAACACATCTGAAAAGAGCTCTATATGGAACCAACTAATTATATATAACACACTTTTAAAAGGCTCTAAAGAACGCTTATTGTCAAAAATAAATAACTTTGTCAAATCAGTGAATATCACCTCACAATCCGCTGCCTGTCTGTACTATGTGTGTGTTAATACAAATCGTAGGCTCTGTAAAGGGGTATGACGCTAGCTACGGTGGTTCCCTTTGTTTACGTACCCGTTTACAGAGCTTAGGCTGTGTATTAACACACAGTACGGACAGGTCGTGTATCGTGAGCAGATATTCACTGATTTTGAGAAAAAGTGATTTTGAGCAGAAGCATTCTGCAGAATCGCTGACTCCACCTTTAAGTCCATATACACGTAAATATGAACCATTAAGCACAACTGGAAGGTGATGAAAAAATGGAGTATAACATGTTCTTTTTTCTGGCAGTAGTAGTTAGCAATAAACAGTGTTTGAGTTAGTCTAAACAAGTGTCAGTAGGTTGGGTACCTTGTCGTTGGGGTCTTGTACGTAGGCGCTGTGTCTCCACTTGGTGAGTACTATGGGCTCCACGTTTCTCCGGTCCAGACTGTGGCTCTTTGGGGCGTCGGGGAGCTGCGGAGGGGAGTGGGAGTTGTACTGGAAAGGAGAGAACAGGGAATCATACTGTATCAATAGGCTACATGTTTTTATTTTTTTTTTATTTTTTTTTATAATTCACATATCTTTTACATTTTCACAGACAGTACTTGCATGTTTACTCGGTCACAGGATACAAGAACACAGAACACACATTTCAATACATGTTTTTATTTGAAATAACAATGTGTAAACAAAAGGGCTTCGATTTTCTTGCCCATAGCCGGTTCGGGTCGGTTTAGAGGTCAAATAAGGGTCAGTTTTTAAATTTTATTTTTTAATCTTTTTAAATTAGGGACGGGATTTAGGACTAGGAGTAAGATATGGTGTGATAACCGCAATTGTTATACATATATTGACAACTTAACCTTAATAACTTTTAGTTTTTTGGGATCCTAATAAACACACTGTTTGGTTATTTAATACATTTTTATGTGTTGTGCTCATTAAGTTCTCATCTTGAACATATTTCAAATGGGAATTGTACTTTAAAAATGTAATTATAGCCAACTCATTAAAAATGTTGCATTTTAATAATGTTGCTTTATATAATTGGCAACTGTCTTATGGTGGGGCCTCAATTTTTCTATTTTTTTAATCTAGTTTTTACACAAAATGCATTGATTAGTCCAACGAAAATAATTATCTAAATGGATCCATAATGAAAACAATCATTAGTTGTGGCTTAGTCATTATGAGCCGCCCAGTACACCATTAAGTTTGTTCAGTTTGATGAATAGCTTGAGAGTCTCTTACCTTTGGCAGCTCCCACTCCGACCGTGAACCGTCTGCACTGTAGTAATACGGCCGGCCTTGGTCATCAACGTGCTTTAACCACTAAGGGTACACACACACACACACACACACACACACACACACACACACACACACACACACACACACACACACACACACACACACACACACACACACACACACACACACACACACACACACACACACACACACACACACACACACACACACACACACACACACACACACACACACACACACACACACACACACACACACACTAATTATAAGAGTGAGTCCTGACTTTATCCAAGGATCTTTGCCATTACATTCAAACCTATTGACCAATGCACTTATTTTTAATCTTCTTCATCATATGAAAGGTTGCAAATAGATCACAATGCTGTGGTAAGTATTGTATACTCTTGTTTCAACTCTTAGATTAAGTCCAACAGTACAGACCAATGTTGTGAACATCAAACATTCATTTCACATTAATGTTAATTGTGTAACTTTTTTTAATCGTAGTGTTTTACAACACCAGCGCCTGCTGTCCTAATATCTTTTGCTAGCCCGTGCCTGGCAGTACATGTGTTTGTTTAGGAAGTCAGTGAAAAAGGGGTCACAGCATGCAACATAAACTATGATTTAGAACCCTTCTGGAAACACAGGTTTTTCTGGTCTGCCGGTGGTAAATTGTTTTGCCGGAGTACCTGGGAAACCTTACCCTAGCAAAGGCATTAATAAAAACTATACAAACATAGCATTCTTTGCACTGATGGTCTCGTTTGCTTTTTTACAAGTCATTTATGATCATCAGAGGAAAAATTAGACTGTTCCTCGAAGTCTATTTAAATATATACTATACATGTATTGTTATTATGTGCAGATGTGATTCTGAATAATGAGCAATTTTGACATGTTCATCCTTTCTCTGGTACTGCTTATCATCTTCATGCTTTTGTCTTACAACTCTGACTAATCAATGCAGCAAAAAAACATCTGAGTCGTGCGCTCTAAAAGGGGAAAAATTCACCATAAAAATGACCTGAATCGTGCTCTTTTGAGATGAAAAAAAATCACCATAAACCAACATAAAAATCCACTCCCACATGCAATCCCAGAAATCACCACCACAGTAAATAGACAGCAGCAGCCTATAGCTTAACCCAGTGCATCCGGGTACCTTCTCATTCGTATGGTCGCTGACGTACAGCGTGTGTCCGTGCTCGTCCGTCTCCTCCGACCAGCCGCGAGGGGGCGAGCCGTACTGACTGTCTGATTGGCTAGAGTAGGTACTGAAGCAGGTGTCCTCCGATGACACGGGCTGGTATCGACCAATCGTGAGCGAGAGAAAAGGTAGGAAAGCAGGCGAGAGCGAGAGAGGCGTGGTCTAGCGTTTTTAAAGCAAAGAGAGAGAGAGTGAGAGCGAGAGAGAGAGGGAGAGGAAGAGAGGGGGAGAGAGAGGGAGAAAGAGTGGGAGAGAGAGAGGAGAGAGAGAGAAAGAGAGAGAGAGGGAGGGAGCGAGAAAGAGAGGGAGAGGGAGACAGAGAGAGAGAGAGAGAAGGAGGGAGCGAGAGGGAGAGAGAGAGAAAGCATCTTTCACCATGGAGTTACAGAAGAAAAAGAGACAGTCATGCAACCCACAACCAATACATTCATTAGAAGATATCCCAACACCCATTTAAGGTGGAGTCAGCGATTCTTGAGATTTTTTTTATGCTGAAAACAAGTCCAGTGTTGATACACAGCCTAGGCTCTGTAAACAAAGTGTTTGTAAACAAAGGGTGGGGCCACTGTAGCTACAGCAACATACTGGTTTATAGAGCCTAGGCTGTGTATAAAGACTGGATTTTTGTTCAGCACAGAAAGATGAAACAGGTGAGGAGAAATTCACTGATTTTGACCAAAAGTGATTTTGACGAAGAAGCATTGTCCAGAATCACTGACTCCACCTTTAAAACAGTCCAGAGAACCAGAGGAGCATGACAGAGAGCTGAAATCACTGATGTTCATAGTCGATTGTTTGAGCAGTGTGGTGTAGAACTAAAACCTGGCTGCTGCAAGTGTGTGTGCAGAATACATTAACTGACAGTTACTGCTTTGAGCCTGTAGGTGGCAGTGTGGTGAAACCATTTCATGTAACAGAAACCCATTCAAAATCAGAATAGACTCCCACATGATTCAGGCTAATCAAAAAAAGTGTTCATGTCATGGTTCAATTTCCATAACGCTGCATATTCCATGATGAGGCATAAGGCTCCATGGCCTTTTTTATTCATAGTTTTTCAAGGACCCATTATTCTGGTGTCAACATCAATGTATAATCTTTTTGAGTAAAACAAATAAATAAATTCTCTCAGTGTGACAATTCAAATCTACCACAACAATCAGTCAGTGTTGACATTATTGAACAATTGTGACTAAGTATATATAAATTGGAGGGGTGAGCTTAAATGTAATTTCCATTGCCATGTGTGTGACTCACCTTGCATGTGTGTGTACTTGACAAAATAAAGACTTAACTTATATGTGTGCATGTTCTTGCAGTTTATTTGGTGTAGTTTGGGAGGGTAATACTTAAAATATATTTGTTAGAATAAGGGTGCAGAATTCATTAAATCTGAAAATAAGAGTTTCCTTGAGAGTAAAGGTTAAATCAATGCCAATGTATAGTGTTGTCGGTTTGTTATACACTTTGGTTCTATAGGCAAGATTCAACCAATCAGATTTGACTGTGTGCATATTTAGCCATGGACATCCCTAGTATCTAAGTTTTTTTTCTTTTTTCTTATGTATCTTATATGTTGCTCAACTGATGTTGTTTTTAAAAGTGCTATAGAAATACATTTGACTTTGACTTTTGACTTTAATATCTACACATGAACCATCTATGAATGCCCCATACGGTACCTCTGATAGTCTTTGTGGTATGCTATAAACTTATAGGCAAAAATCAACCAACAGATTTGACTGTGTACATATTTAGCCAGGGACGTCCCTAGTATCTACTTATGTGTGTGGAGAGTCCCAAACTGGATTTTGTTGTGTTTTACAATGACAATAAGAATAAAATCCAACTATCTACATATGTGTGTGGAACCCTCTATGAATGAATGGCCCATACCTCTGTGCTCTCTCCGGCGCTGTGTGTATCCCCTCTAGAGCTGCCCGTGCTGGGCTCCCGAGCTCTGGGCGGCTTCCACGTCCTCTCCTGGGTGGAGCGGTTGTAGTAGTAGTGCCGGCCCTCCTGGTCCTTGTACGTCTCCCAGTCTGCGAGCACGTGGAGCGGGGAACCGGACGGGTGAGGGGGCTGTTTGGTGTGGGTGATCTTCAGCTCCTGGAGGTTCTCGTAGACGGGCGAGTCGCCGCGGCCCTGGCCTGGTGAAGGGACGGGCTGATGGAGGGAATAAAAGGGAGAGATGGGTTTAATTGTATGTATGTAACTGTATTTAAACAGGGACAATGTACACAAGAACCATTAATGGATTGGATTTATATAGCGCTTTTCAAGGCACTCAAAGACGCTTTACAGGGTTCCAGGTTCCATTCATTCACACAGTCATACTGGTCATTAACCTTGTTTAGATCAAGCATTGTACCAGGTTTTAGCAAGCTGCTATTTTCCACCTGTAGTGCCATATGCAAAATAATCACAGCAGCAGTCATTGGCAATGCAATTCTTAAGTCTCAGGCTCCTCTCAACAATGCGATATAGAAGAAAAAACACAAGTGAAGAGAGCAACACTTGTGCAAGGACACAGTGCAGATAGAAAGTGTAGAGATAAGGTCCACCATATAAATAAGTACATTTAGAATACAAAAACAAATAAAATGTATATTAAATGTAGATGAAAGAGAGAGAGAGAGAGAGAAAGAGAGAGAGAGAGAGAGAGAGAGAGAGAGACACAGAGAGGCAGAGGCAGAGGTGGAACTGTGAGTCATCCGTGAGTGGATTTCAGTCCGTTATATAAAATCAGGGGAAAGTTCCTGGACAGCGAAGTGAAGGGCCATGATGGAAGAGATTCACAGCGTTCACAGAGAAAATCAATAGCTGCTTCTCCTGCAGGCCGGCAGATACTTTGATCTAAAAACACCTTTCAGAAAAAAACACCTCGCCGCATACATCAAGCAGCTCGCCCACACACTGTTAAAGGTGGAGTCAGTGATTCTGGAGAACACTCGTTGTCAAAATCACTTTGTAGTAATCAGTGGATATCTCCTCACAATATGCTACCTGTACATACATACTGTAAACAAAGAGTATGTAAGCAAAGGTGGCCCACCGTAGCAAGCAGCATGCACGTCGTTTACAGAGCCTAGACTGCGTATTTATCTCAGATCAGAAGTAATCGCTGACTCCACCTTTAATGCATATTGAGCTCCACGTGGAGTCAATCAACTTATCTTATAGTTGTTTCTGCTTAGCATGGACTGGCATTTAAGAATAGAGAATACGGGCGCTCCGGTGGCGTAGTGGATAGAGCGCGTACCATATCGGCTCCGGGCCTTCGTTGCAGTGGTCGCGGGTTCAAATCCAACTCTGTGCTGTCTAATAAAGCTTGAAAATGCCAAAAAGTAATTAAAAAAAAAAAATAATAATAGAGAATACTTCTAAATGTCTAATAAATATTCTGCCATTTTTGACCATATATGAGTGAAGCATTGAATGAACTCAGTAGAGGAGTAGGACAGGGGAAGGAAGTGCTGTTATATAGAGTGGCATGGACTCATGTCAGGTAGAAATACAGAAGTAAAACTGCTGATCAAGACGCATCTTGAACTTCGGGCGGACAGTTTGTCCAGGCACATCCTTTTCATAATATTGTGGTTTAACAAGAGTGAATGTGGGGTATGAATCACAACACTATACGGACAACTAAAGTGAATACATTTCCTGTATTATTTTATTTTTTTAACCTTTATTTATACAAGTAAATCCCATTGAGACCGGAGACTCTTTTTCAAGGGAGACCTGTTTCCATTCCCACGTTACCATTCACACACACATTCATACACCGATAGCAGCAGGCTAACTATCGACATTCACACGAGGCAAGGTGGGTGAAGTGTCTTGCCAAAGGACACAACAACCGTGACACAGGTGGCAGGACGGTAATCGTACGGCCAACCCCATTGATCATTGGCCGACCCGCTCTACCACCTGAGCCACAGTCGCCTTACAAACATTAGCAGTACAGCTAGCCAGCATGCCTCCTCTTAACGACAGAGCATCCTTCTTCAAAAAAAAAAAAACCCTGACGCACCACTGATCCAATAATGGGCTGTTTGTCATGTTTATTTCATGCTGGCTTTACAATAAGAAGCTGCTTGGCTGAATAGAGCGCTGGTGCAGAAAGAGTCATCAATAATGACAGTGCCCCGAGGCCTCCTAACACTGGCTCTGTGATGTTTTTATTGCACCAGGGATCAATAGGGATGAAATATGCACGAGGCGAACAAACAGCTGTAGGCACCCAGGACAAATCGAATATTCAGTGGACTAGAATGAGCCTGATAAGTTTGCCGTTGCTGTTATATGATCTCACAGCACTGGAAAAAATTTAAGGTGGGGATATTATAGATAGTGTTTTCTTTAATGTTATTTATTGTATCTGTTTTTAAAAGACTTGAGGAGCTAGCAATAGACAGAAAGTACCTTGAAAGTAAAGAAAAAATAAGGACAATGTCTCTGCAGAGGACTAGACCTCCAAAGTGAAAGACAACTTTTACTAGAAATGCTCAGTAATGCTATTGCGCAAAATAGTAGACAGTGACGCAGGTTGAAGCTTGAAAGTTAAGAAATGCTATATCAGTGAAAATGTATAAAATATATATTACCTCTGGCGGTGAACAACTAGTGAACACATCGTCCTCTATGTGTGGTGATATCGCCCGAAAGAAACTTCTCCTCAAACGGACTAGTGCCATTGTCCCCGCTTTATATTGTTTAAAGATTGTCACTGTCATTGACTGGCCACACTGTTCTGTGCGGTCTTCCTGTATACTGCTGAGTGCGCATGTGATTCAGTCAGTGCATGGATCAGTCTAAGGGGAAGTCCTCGTGGTCATAACGGTTTTGAAGTTAGTATCCCACTTCAGTGCCAACCACCAAAACCACCTTAGTCCACCAGAAGAGGTTGTGGAATTAACTTTTACTTAAGTGGTAGGACACGTCATAAACCTTACACCAAACTGTTTTAAAGGGTGTTTATACACAGAACTGTAGAGTTGAAATACACAGGGTGTCTTTAGTTTAAACTCATTTAATCAGTCATAAAATTGCATGAAAAAAATTAAAATTCAATTATTATAAAGCATTTGGTGGCATAGGTGCCATAACTTTTCTTGTCCGACCAAACCTTGGCAGGAATCTTATATATTTTTTTCTTAGCAAATACAGATACCATCATACAAACTACTTAAAAAAAACAGTAAGAAGCTGAAGATAGTTTTAAGAAGGATCCAAAGTATATAAACAAGGAGAACAGTGCTGAAATTGTATGTTGTTTTGCAGTGAAATATCTTATATCCTCAAATGGAAACTAGACAGCACTTTCAAGACGCCAGACAGATTTGTTTATAGACCAGAGGAGTTGTGAAACTCTGTCAGTATAAGGTTCATGCAACACTAATGCCTCATTTCCACCGAGTAGAGCGGGTCGGGTCGGAGTGGTTCAGTCCGGTTATTTTGGCTTTCCATTTGCCAAAAGTTAGGGTAGGGTACGGATATTAAAGCTGTAGTCAGGTCTTCCAATGACACTAGCAGTATGGGCTATGTCAAATAACAAGAAACTCATTATGTAACTAAAGGCTGCACTGCCAGGTTGGGCCTGATTAAAAATGCATGAGGTGTCTCTCTTGACTCTATTATAGCAGCAGTATATTCCTGGGCAGCTGGTGTTGGACATCTGGTACGAACAGATTGACCATCTAATCAATACTGAGCTGAAAACCACTGAGCTGCAGTGGGACATTAAGAGCTTGACCCTCGTACATCAAGGGCTCTCTTTGAAAGGGCACTGTGCTTCGGTAGAGGTTGGCCAGGTTGTACAAGTGTTATCATGTACTATTGAGACTTGAAGTGGTGCTGCTGGAGCCGTTTGGGGGTTTGTGGGTCTGAAATGAAAAGTTTGAAAATCCTTGATTGTAAAAGGGCAGAAGGAAAGATGTGAAAGTGTCAAGGTTGAGTCATCAGCAACATGACCATCACGAGGAACTCAATTGGTTAAAAAATGGGGTCAGAAGTTCAGGGAATAAATGTGTAAAATGTCAATGTAAAGAAATGTAAAGAGACAAGTCAACTATGACTTTCAAGGAGCATTTTGGGAAGATACACTTTCAAATTATGCTTCTAATAATGCACTATTCTGGATCAATGTTCAATGAATTTAGTGACAATGACATGGCAATTTGTTCCCAATTGCAATGGTGGCAAAGGTTTTTTGGTTTCCTTGATTTTGTTGAGGCCGTATTGAGTCACATCGTGTTGTGTTCAAGCGCTGTAAAATAAGTATTTTGCAAAAGGTAACTTCTTCATGATAAGGTCAATGAAATCTTGTAAAATGAAAAGTAAGGCCAGAGACTAAAACAAATAGGCTACAGTTGAAGTACAAACAGGCATTACATGACTGTAATACCATACTGGGGTAGAATTTTGGGAAAAATTTATCAGAAATTGGCCAATCCTAATGGCTATCACATAAACATATAGTATTATTCAATTATCTAATATCAGACCAGTAAACCTCAATCACACCAGAATTCAACTACATCCACAAAACAACACCTACAGTACTGTCTACAGTCAGAAGCACTGAAGGCAGCAGCTTTATCAACAGTTGTGATTGCCGCTCAGCATACATACTCCATACTACATTCTCCTAATTTCCAATTTCAGGCTGGAGCGAGAGTTAATCAGTAGAGAATGGGAACTTGGGGACGGAGAGTGACGCTGCCCGCTGCAGATAGCAAAACCTGCAATGTCTTATCTAATGCTGCCGGCAGCTCAGCAGTGGAATAATAATCGACTGGTCCACTGTTCTTTAGCCGGAGAGAAGAAGAAAAAAAAATTGTGAGAGCCAGAGACGAGATATACAGAGAAATGGTGGAGGACTGTGTGGACTCACTGCTGAAGGCGCTGAATGCATATGAAGCTAAGATTAGACAGTTAAATGGCTGCAGATGCTTTGGTATTACATGGTTTATATTTAGACGAGGCTGGTGTGAGATTCAGAACGCCGCCTTGTTCATTTTATGATTCAGATAAAGCTTTTTCTGTTGCAGCAAATGCCAAGTAAAGCCTTGCCTGAGTCAATGGGATACATACAATTACAATGATCTTTAAGATACAGAAGACCAACTCTCACCTTTATTTTGGAGTAGCAAATGTTTCATAAAAAGCCACAAAAAATATGGCTGGACAGTCGAAAAAAAATATTTCAGAAAAGGTATATATTTTGCATATTATGTTTCCAACTACAAGGTGATTCATTTTTAACTGAACTACCATGAAAAAAAAAACACATTTTCCACCAAGTTTAAGCTGTGTCAAGCCTATCCAATAACTGAATTTGTGTTTATCCGTTAGTTATGCACCAAAAACATGAGATAGATCACACAGTTGACCAAAGGTGAAGGCACCAGTGTCCTTTAGGTGGCAGCCTGTCGACTAGGTTTGTAACAGGGATGGGCCAGAGGAGGTGGAGCTCTGCATGTTCACCTCTCCTCCCCAATTTCTGTTTGACACAGAATAACCTGCTCTGCTGCATACCACAGCTCTCTGGGCCATGCAAACACAAAACATACTGACTCCTGAGCATGCACACACACACACACACACACACACACACACACACACACACACACAAACACTGCCAACCTAGAACTGTGTAGGTTCTACTGATATAGAAAATGTGCAAGTTCACGCACGCCCCCAATACCAAATGTTAGAGAGCACCTACCTGTTTTCCAGCTACTTCCAGCCTATTCAAGCTGTAGTTATTTTAGGGCACAGCTAGCTGTACAGAATATTGGTGTTTTAGCAACATGTTGTACCACATGGCATTATTGTCCAGATCCACAATTATTTTAAAAAGTGACTAACTTTAAAACAAAACATGTGTCTCACACACAAAGGAAAGTCTGCTAGTCAGCTACATTTAGAAAGTTGTCTAAAAAGAGGAAATGTTGGGAAACGTTCCCTACTTATGTTACACAATATATGTCATTTTACTCTTTCTCTGTAACCATGTAAATAACTGCTAAGTTTAGACAAAAGGGAAATTTAGTCCACCCGAACTATGTCCTGTAAGAAATATGCATTTAAAGTCATTTTGAGTGAATAAGTTTAGTTCCTTTCAAATGAGCTCACTAAAAGTAGGCAAGACAGGGCAACTTTGTTTGTATAGCACATTTCATACACACTCAAAAGAGCTTTGGTAAACTGTGTGAAAAAAATAAATGTGTAAGTAAGAAAAGCAGCTACAAAACCGAATGGCCGACTTTATCATTATTAATAAATGTGGACATTTCTATAAAATGACTGTCATTTAATACCAATATCAAATATGGTTCAGGATGGCAGTAGTTCCAGGTGTAATACTTCTTGTGCAAGGCGCTGCATTAATAGCTGGCTGTGGGACAAGTGACAGGTGAAACCAGTCGGGAGGTGTGACGGAGCCTGATCGAAACAGGAAGAGAGGAGGTTGTGTACATGGAAAATGTCCAGGCTGGTTTTCCGTGTCCGATTGCATCACAGATACTAAATCATATTCAAAAGGAATTGGGACGCCTTCCAACTGTGTTGCAGTATGCTTACTTGCTTGTTTAATTTTTATTCATTCGCTTTCCTAATGTGTATTGTGTATTTTAATCTTGCCCCCGTAAAGCACTTTGAATAGCCTTGTGTCTGAATTGTGCTATAGAAATAAACTTGCCTTGCCTTGAGCTGCCTTGCCTATGTTGATGTGTTAAGTCTTGGGTCTATCTATTTTGTCTATTCATATGGAAACAGGGAAGAAGTTGTAGACTAAAATAAATGTTCAGTTAGTAAGATAATTGACTAGGAGGAGCACAATAACGAACAAAAACATAATTCCTGTAGTAAACAAAGGAGTTCCCCCCAAGAGAACCTGAAAGAACCTTAAGCTTGGGAAGTACATTTCTGATCTGAGGTAATGTTACTAAATCTGACTAAAAAGGGAAGAAAAGCCGACCGCAGTGAATACAAACACAATGCAAGTCAACACAAAAAGGCCTTGAACACTGGCACCACCCAAAGCTATTACACAACTCCAGAGAAATTGAGTTCAACAGGAGAAAGAGAGAGACAAAACAATGCAGGGAAAACACAAGGGAAGAGCCTGTGGTTTGTTTTAGCTTCTAAGGACAATATGAAGGACACACCACACGGGTAGCTACAGCTATATAGCTCTGGAAAAAATTAAGAGACCACTCCAAATGTTCAGTGTCTCTCATTTAACTATTTATAGGCATAATGTTTGAGTAGAATGAACGTGTTGGTTTTATAATATAAACTACTGACAAAATTTTTACCAAATTCCAATACATTTTTTGTCATTTAGAGCATTTTCAATAAGTAATGTAGAGATGAAGATTCAAGAAAAATCCAGACTGGTCTGTTAATTTTTTCCAGAGTTGTGTATTTAAATAGCAGCCCTAACAAAGTATCGGCTCATGACTACAAGCACAATCTTGTATAATTTTGATAATAATTTTCAGATGACGTTTAAAGATAAGCCCAATTGAGTGACCTGCCGACAGTAGTTCATAACTCCACTGTTACAACAATGAACTCTGTTGTGTGTTTTAGTGGGTGTTCAGACCCAAAAACAGCACTGTACTTCAATAACAGCCCTGTAGTGATGGGGGAATGTTATTTCAGGTTCCATTGAGACAATTGAGTGCAATCCAGGAATAACAAATCCATTAGTTTGGTTTATCACATGCCAAACACTAATAATATTCTGAAGGAAATTACTTATGTGGACATTTTTAACAGCTGCAATTTTACTGAGGGATCTACTTAAAGGCCTACTTCACCGGTTTGAATATGAAGGTGTATTGAATTCTGAGATCCTATGTAGTATAAATGTGCAAATTTTTTTTTAAATCGGTTCATCCTAGCCTGAGAAAAGGCAGAAAGAGTGTTTTTTTTAACCCTATATTTCTCTTTCTCGTGACATCACAGAAAGAGAAATATAGGGTTAAAAAAAAACTCACTTTGTAAATATTACTGTGATGTCACAGTAAAAGACATCACAGTAATATTTACAAAGTGAGTTTTTTTTTAACCCTATATTTCTCTTTCTGTGATGTCACGAGAAAGAGAAATATAGGGTTAAAAAAAACACTCTTTCTGCCTTTTCTCAGGCTAGGATGAACCGATTTCAATTTTTTTCGCACATTTATACTACATAGGATCTCAGAATTCAATACACCTTCATATTCAAACCGGTGAAGTAGGCCTTTAAGGAATATGATTTTTTTTTTACATGTTTGGTTGGCCTATGCAGCCCATTGCCAGATTATGTTGCAATGCCCTGTGGCAAAAGATAAGCCAGTTAAACTATTTTGCTTGACAACCCTGCATTTTTTTTTTTTTTTGCTGTATGCCTTTGCGTTCGAACTCAATCAAATAAACCAGGAGGCTATGTTTTCCCATGTACGACTAAAAGTTGGTCTAAAGTGAAACAGAGCAGGAATCCATTTTCTATTCTATTATTGGAAAGCAGTATGTCACAACTTTAGTTTTTCGTAGGACACAGTCGATTGGATTAAATTACGTAATGTGCGAAAATACACGAGCACAGAATCAACAGTGACACAGAGAGTGAAAAGGGATTAGTGTTGGCAATGCCCGAACGTAGGAGGAAATGAATATCTCCAGATGTGTGTGTGTGTGTGTGTGTTTTTTAGATTGCCTCGTGTGTGACCATATGCTCGTGTGTCTGGAACAGCATCTGTCTTGATGCTGCTCTGCCCTATCCACGAGGATGGAGGGTATTCCCTGCAGGCTGGGACATTATGCCTGAACCCTGAGTCATCACCAACCAAAAAATAACATTGCAGAAAAGGCTCTTCTTGGTTTTTGGGAGGACATTTTTAACCATAGAGATTTAAGAACTGAGCGGAAAAAGGGGTTCAGTGTTTCTATAGCGACACATTTTCCCTTTCGAGGCTTAAAAGCTTTTTCCAACAGTGATACAAGCTTTTTCAATACATTCTAAAAATGGCTTTATAACAACCTGGCCTTAAAATATGATCCGTGCTGTGTGAAGTTGTTTTCAGAGGATGTTAAGAAGAACCAGTCTGACACACACACACACACACACACACACACACACACACACACACACACACACACACACACACACACACACACACACACAAGAGAGAGCTGACAGCCTCGACTGGACAGTTAATCCTCTTTTCCATCTACCTGACTGGTCGAAACTAATTATGTCAATTCTCCAGCAAGGGGGAAGACTCGAGGGGGTCCTTAAGGACAGCTTTCATATACAGTCAAGTGCGAAAGTTTGTGAACCCCTTGAGCCTTTTGGAATTTTATTTATTTTAACCATTATTAATTCATTTTTATCAATACCAGTATTTTTTATATGAAATAACAGATGTTTGTTTATCAATTCAACATTTTTCTTTTCCAGAAATCAATTGTTAAAACAGATAAAACAAATTATTTGACGAATGTTGTATGTGCAAAAGTTTGTGAACCCTGAGCTGCATTGCTTAAATCGAGCAGGTTGACACAATCAGGTGGGCCAAATTGGTTGATGAAATAGACCAATGTAATGAGAGATCTTTAGGAAAGAAATTGGGTGGCACAAGATAAAACAGAGATAAAACCAGGTCAGTTTAGGCTCACCAAAGTGAACCCATACAGGTCAGACATGCTAAAAGGGAAACAAATCTCAGAGGATCTCAGGAATAGAGTTTTGATGTTGCACATTTGTCTGGGGACAGTTATAAATTCATAAAAAAAATTTGAGCTCAATCGGTCCACCGTGAGGCAAATCATCTACAAATGGAGAGCTTTAAGAGTGACTTAACATCTGCCTAGAAGTGGACTTCCTTCAAAAATATCCTCAAGCGCCACAAGAAAAGTGATTTTTCAGGTAAAAGCCAACCCAAACATTACATCTGGAGATTTGCAGACAATTTGAAACCACCATTATTCACTTGGGAGAAGGTTCTGTAGGTGGTAGGCAGAATTGCGTTTTTGCCCAAACATGGCGGTTTTGGTTATGACCAAACAGTTCAATTTTGGACTAATCTGTCCACAGAATAAGACTTCAGGTATCTCCAGGTGCTCTCTGGCAAAGTTGTGACAAACAGTTTTGTTCTTTTTTGAGAGCAGAGGCTTCTTCAGCAACCATCCCATGAAAGCCATGTTGACTGAGTTTTCTTCTTATTGTGGAACCATGCACATCTGTCCCAGATGCTGCACGAGAGGTCTGCAAATCACTAGATGTAATGTTTGGGTTGGCTTTTACCTGAAAAATCACTTATCTTGTGGCGCTTGTGGATATTTTTGAAGGAAGTCCACTTCTAGGCAGATGTTCAGTCACTCTTAAAGCTCTCCATTTGTAGATGATTTGCCTCACGGTGGACCGATGGAGCTCAAACTTTAAAAAAAATAATTTATAGCTGTCCCCAGACAAATGTGCAGCATCACAACTCTATTCCTGAGATCCTCAGAGATTGGGTTCCCTTTTAGCATGTCTGACCTGTATGGGTTCACTTTGGTGAGCCTAAACTGACCTGGTGTTATCTCTGTTGTATCTAGTGCCACCCAATTTCTTCCCTAAAGATCTCTCACTACATTGGTCCATTTCATGACTCAATTTGGCCCATCTGATTGTGTTTACTTGCTCGATTTAAGCAATGCAGCTTAGGGTTCACAAACTTTTGATCATACAACATTTGTCATATAATTTGTTTTATCTGTTTTAACAATTTATTTCTGGGAAAGAAAAATGTTGAATTGATAAACAAACACCTGCTATTTCATATAAAAAATACTGGTATTGATAAAAATGAATTATTAATGGTAAAAATAAATAAAATTCCAAAATGTTCAAGGGGTTCACAAACTTTCGCACTTGACTGTATGTATAAGTGTGTGTGTGTGTGTGTGTGTGTGTGTGTGTGTGTGTGTGTGTGTGTGTGTGTGTGTGTGTGTGTGTGTGTGTGTGTGTGTGTGTGTGTGTGTGTGTGTGTGATTATGTAAGAGGGTAGCAAGAGGACAGGTGCAGGCACAACTCAGGACACATAGTGCAATGGGATGTCACTTAGGAAGGAAGATACATGCTCTAGGGTTTAATGGTGTTATCTAATAGCAAAAACATTGAGTTATAAAACCATGTTGCGAGGTAGAAAAAAATATCTTTAAAATGGCAATAGTTCAGGTGCAGAGATGAGAAAAAGTTATTTGAGGCCGAAAAATGAATGAAATAACTCCTTCAGTTCAAGTTAAAACGGAGACATGAAGATAGATCGATCGATAAGGTCTTCACTTTCAAAAGACTTAGTTGAGATTAGCCTATTATCTGCAGCCCTTTGGTTCTGGAATCTCTTTGATAAAAAAAAATGGCCGAACCACATCACAACAGGCGTTTTGTCAGTATCTAAATCACCATTGATGGATGTTTACATCTCGAGCTGACGACTGTATTGGCAGTTCAGCGGTTGAGCCGACAGAGCTGAGAAGGATTAAGATATGAAGCGGAGATATGTGGACTTTCTTTACCATATCTGTCCTGATACTCGGTTTAATGCTTCAAAATCCTCCCTCTCCACCTGTGCGCCAACATGTTTTCTGAATCAGTTTAATCTGAGCCTAAGCACGGGCAGAATTCTTTATTAATTTTTTCATTTTTTTAACCTTTATTTATACAGGTAAATCCCATTGAGACTGGAGACATTTTTCTCAAGGGAGACCTGTTCCCATTTACCCAAATTTACAGAATGCTTTATGGAAGTCCTGAGCAGAAACACCCAATTTTAATTTGTTTCTATTATTTAAACGGTCTATTTATCTTAGGATGGTGCAATACAGAACACAAGATCTTTTTTCAGCTGCGCCCTGTTTCACATTCATGAAGTAAATACTGTCTAAGGCCCAAGGGACGGACAGTTTCTCGAGTTCGCTGTTGAGAAACTTCATTAGAGCAGCTGTGTGTTGAGTGCCTTGCTCAAGATAATTTATAATCATATGAAGATGTATTTCAGCTGTTATGGCGATTTGAACTTGACTATCTTGTCACAAACTTTTCCTAATGTCTGAGTTTGAGCCAGCAAGCTGAGCTAGAAAAATTCACAAGTTCAGATGAATTGATGGTGCAATAGGAAGCGATGGATAAAACTTATGGAGTTGTAAGATAAATCTGTGAGGTTGTGAGATTCTTCACAAGTTAGGAAACGAGAAAAAATTAAATTACATTTTCGGACGTTTCCCTAAATATTTGCTTTATATGTGAAACACTGGAGAGTTGAACCTCATCAGACCTCTTAAATGAAACAATCTATTATCACTCTTTCTTTACTCTCTGGACAACCTGGTCAAATCCATCAATATAAAAACATCAATAACATTGACGCCTTATTGTCAGAAGCAGTAAATGCCAAACATTCCCCACTGAAAATTTGGCATGAGAAAAAAATGGTTGAAGCACCTATGGCAATAGTAAGAGAGAACACCTGCAGAGTCAACCACCTGTCCTTCCTCTCATCATTTGTCTATTTCCTGGAAGATTATACATCGCCGTAGTGCACCAGTTTAGCCAGCTAAGATAATTAACGTGTTTGTTTAGTCTGAAGCCATTTAAATACCATAATGTTCTTGTTTGGTGTTGTTTGAACTAGTAAAGTCTGACCTTTTGATGGTCTAATTTGATACACCAGACCCCTGATTACATTGCCAAGTTGTGAAGCAGATGGCTGTGTGTGTGTGTGAATGTGTATGTGTATGTGTGTGTGTGTGTGTGTGTGTGTGTTGTAATCCCTCTGCGGCAGACATGGCACATTCAGTACACTTACCATTCAGCAGAGCATAAGAGGACACAAGTGAGTTACTATTAACTAGAATTACTTTCTAAACCAAACACTCCCTTCTATGAAAAGGACCATAACATTTCTGGTTACATCAGTTCCACCCAACACAATTACTATTTCAACAAAAAGTTATACTATTTTATCTATAGCTAGAAAGCCATTTACAAAACCACCAAACAACAGTATCAAGGCCTTTCCTTGACCGCTCATCCTTTCAGATCACATTACAACGGACACACAGGTTCACTGTTTAGCAAGAATGAGCCAGCTGGGACCACTGAATGGGTTAAACTAAAGGGACAAAACTGGGTATTATTCCCTCAAAACATAAGACCTTTAAAGCAATCCGTCCAAATGTGCTGGACGTCCATTGAAAGACATGAATGAGGCTATGTGCCCAATGTGCCCATTAACCCGGCTAACACAACAGTGTCATTGGCAAAGATGAAAGGAGGCTCAGTGGGGAGAAGTCATTATCTAAGTAGACTATATGCATTCGGAAAATAAAATGTTTTTGCCTGCAGTGAATGCGACAACCAGCTGAAATAGTGGGACAAGAACTGTCTTTAAAAGGGTTGTAAGTCATTAGACCTAAATGCTGTTTATTGACAATGCTTTCCTCAAAAGGACACATAATTTTTTTATTTTTTTGTTAAACAATTTGAACATTGTTTTTGTTTATTGTATTTTCATGCTTTTCATTTTGTTTTGTATTTTGATGTCTGAAATAAATTGAATCAAACAATCAATAATGGGACAACACCCATCATGATAAAGTGAGAGAGTCACAAGTGATATCCCTATTATTTACAAAACTACAGGATATAAGAGACAAATGTGGTCTGAAGGGCTACTATACAGATCCAGTCCAAACTATACATTACTTGAGCTATGCACAACTTAACATGTAGTAAAACTTTCAGAAACATTACCAAGCGAAGTAACCTAGTTAGTAACCTCTTTTTCTTGTTTGTTTACAAAGTCACATGACATCCTGATAACATTGCACATTTCAATTTAACTTATCTACTTTTTACTTTCTATTCTATTTTATACATACTGTTTTATATTGTACAAAAAATTCCTTTGCACTACTTAGTATTTAGAATGTATCTAATGTAAATATTGTTTAGGTTATGTTTATCTTATTCTACTCTATACTCTATACTAATGCACCATGGGCCAGTGATAAACGCCATTCAGATTCTGATGTATGTCGTATATCAGAACTGACGATAATATTTCCTTGTCTGACAGCAGCAGCAGTACTCTATCACAATCACAGCTGACTTCCTTTTACTTTTAGCCTTTTACCCAAAAGCCTTTCAGAGGAAAATGCCTGTCAGATAAATCACATTAATTTGAAAATGACTCATACTGTAAGTTTTCTGGAAACAAAATAATTACTAACCGATTTCTTTCCACATGATATTAAACTGAATATAATTGGGTTTTGACAATTGGTTCACTATGGTTCTGACATTAAACTGAAAAACCAATCAATGAATTTAGTAAAAGTAATGGATGGAATTGTCATAAAATAAAATGAACAGTAGAGTTCTCTGTTTCAAAGGCCTGGAACATAATATGGAAGGGGAAAAAAAAAAGCTTTATAGTGCTGTACAAATAATTGAGACAATAAATGTCATTCATGGACGCACCAGTGGACTGAGTACATGAGTGGGCACTGGGAAAGAGTGAGTCACGCCTGAGACATGACACAAGTGGCCTTTCTACAGACGGCACACATAACAATATCATTATAACCAAACCCAGAAATTAAGGGATTACTGTAAATCAAAGGAATGTTGCTCAAGGGGAAGGGTTATGGTACAATAGCACAAAAACACTGATGCCATTCTGGGTTAAATTGGTTCTTCTGTCTTCCACAGACTATAGGTTTAAGTAGCAATGTTCTTACACAAGACATTACATTCATTTATTCATCTTAAGGACAACATATCTGGCCAAATACAAACTTCAGTACTTTATTAAACCATTTTTCAAAGCCACCCCCCTTTTCGTGAAAAAATGTCATTGAAAGCACCTGTTAAAAATAGCTTCAGCCAATGATAAGATCAAGGTAGCCCTTATTTGGCTGGTGTTAATTTACGTACCGGCCTAAAACAATCCTGCAGTTTTGCATGAAATGGCTAGATGGTGGGATAAAACACATCAGCTCAGGGTAACTTTAATTTCCATTTCTCACACTGTTGCACTTCAGTGAGAAGAATGAAAACAAAACCTGTGCCAAAGAGGTCGGTGCAGCGCTGGCCTGATTGGGTGAACTAGGTTACTGGCTTGACATTCATCTGGGACTTTCTTCTTACTGAAGTATTTGAGCCGTCTGTGCCTTAGTTAGAAAGCCAACAGTCGGATATGGGCTGCGATCTAGTTATTTATCTCTTGGACTTCTATTGCATTCCATTACATTGAGGAGACTTACTGTAAACAGACTTTTACTTGATTGGAATACAATTAAAAGGGACATTTGCATTACTGGTGTTTTCCAATCTTTATAAACTCTACTTTATTGATAATGCTACTGCTGAGATATTTTTTTAGTTAAGGGATATTTAGCAGATGAATCAACATTGAAAATAATTTCAGTTACTTGCAGGCTCCAATTCAAAACGTAGAATCCTAACATAAGTAAACCCAGGAGGATTATTTTGATCAGAAAATGAAACACCAAGCGAACACTTCATGCCTTCAGGTCCAGTCCGCTAGTTAAACACACTGTTACACAGCGAGTGAAGGGGCCAATAATTGCAATGCAGTAAAGCTGAGCAGCAGCATGCGGCGACTAAATGGCCGAGCAATTAGAGCGTAATTAAGCATGACGGTGTGTGCCCAAATATCCCCTCCAAAGTCTTTTTACAAGGTCAACAACAGTGCAAAGTGATTAAGGGGTGATTGAGTAACAGGAAAATAATGTACAACTAGAGTCAATCAGTGGAAACAACCCTCTCGCCTTTTCTCCACCTTTCTGACAACATGTGTTCAAAAACGCTAGTCAGTTTTACCACCCCATATGGCATCATAAGGGGAGAAACCACGCCCCCCCAGCCATTACCAACCTAGTTTAGCACAAGCACTGTGACAAGCACAGCCCCAGATGCCACTGAATCTAACTGGGATTAACATTCAAACCAGCAGTTAGATTCAGGCCAATCAGAGCAGTCTGGACTTTTTGGAAGGCGGGGCTTTAAGCTCTAAAAAGCAGCATTTCAAACAGAGGCTGAAAAGAGGAGATTCAGCAATGCTAATGTAAGAAATATAAAGGCTATTTTGGACACCACACTAGAAAAACAGTTTCTATTTTAAACTTAAATTATAATTGACCTTTAACCTAATAATATAACACAATGCAAACTTTCATTGTTGTTGTTGTATGTGGTGCTGAGGTAGAGCTGAGTGCATCTGCACCACCCCCCTCCATGTAGGTTGGCCTGCTGCGTTTGCTGCCAGAGCCTCATCGATCATCCTGTATCCCAGTTACACCACGCAACACTGCAGAGAGCTGCATATAGAAAACAGGCCGGCACTACTGGCTCTTAAAGAACAAGGCACAACACACAGAGTTTTCGCTGTTGGTTTAGTAATACTGATTTTAATGCCTACATCACAAATGCTGCAGTTGGATAATAATCTCGGTAAAGGGTTTGTTAATTTCAAAGTGTTATCATTGACAAATTAAAGATAAAATATTAAGCCTCAAACATTTTAATTTGGGTTTCTGCTAAAAAAAAAAGTTTTCATGGTGTCCAAAAACCCCTTTATATTTCTCTGTCTAAAAGGCTCATAAAAAGCAAAAAAATCTGACTGGGGGTTTTTGAACACAGGTTTTCAGAAAGATGGAGCTGGAGAAAAAGAGCGATGGTATTTTTTTTCTCATACTTTGTGACTCTCATCAAACCATTGACTCATAATAATGTTAATTTTTTTTTTTTTTTTTTTTTTGCATTTTGCATAATAGGTAACCCTAATTGACATTGGTTGGCTTCAGGTAAAGGGTCTATAAGTCAGCATCAAATTAGCTGCAGTTGAGATGGTGGAAAAACCTTACAGCTCATATTGTTTCAAAAGTCTTTTAAAAGATCATTTTCACCCTGTATTCATTCGGGAGGGAATCATGTATCGGCCTGTCTCTGCTGCACACCTTAAAAAAATGTGGATAAGAGGAAGCTGAGGGGAGAAAAAAAAAAGACATGTTCTCAAATACTTTCTACCTCCTCCGGCTACTGCAAAGAGCCACGTGTCCCAGTTCTCTTCCAGCCGCATGCCTCAACAGCACACTTCTTTGTGTGGGAGGAGGAGAGCTGAAGAGCAGGTATGAGGAAGCAACACAGACCCCCCCCTCCCTCTGGCTAACCATGATCTTTCATTCAGCCTGGAGCATGTCAGAACTTCTCCTTGTAAAAATTGACTTTATTATGGGCTTAACTTGAGAGAAAAGTGTGCAAAAATCAAGTGAGCAATGCTGTTTTCAAATTATGTGTATTTAATTTTAGTTTCAACCTGTAAGATAGGGATGCAAGTATGATTTAACCCCAGGAACAATTCCCCTACTGTTTTGAAACCATAAGTAAAATACCTTATGTCCCAGTTTTGACACAAACCATATTAGACTATAACAAGGACTAAACAACAACAAATTAAAAATCAGAGTTGCAAAAGTTTAATAATGAAAAATAATGCATTCAATACACACAATGCATTTTGGTGAGGAACACTTGGTGTAAACAACACTTTAGTTTGTTTATAGGAACATTCAGCAGAGCCCCATTTAAAATTGTAGTATCAAGAAAAAAAATCCCTTATTTCAATTCCAATTGAGTAAGCAACATTAGGCAACATTGGTTTAACCGTCTAACTCTGTGGGATAAATATTTGGTTTAAGAATTCCCCCAATATTTGTCATTCTTCAGTTTTTCTGTTCATAATAATGTTTCTTTACAAACACTAGATAAATCATCTCAAGGAGAATAAAAATAGGACAAGAACTTTCACAAACTCTCAGTCTCTTATTATCAGTTCTATCTATCTACTGCGATGAAAAAATAAATTGCCCTCAATTACTTGAGACTTTAAGATCATTTGTAGGATACAAATAGTGCTAGTGAATGAGGGTTCTCCGTTTGAAAGAAAGGACACAGTATTCATATTGAGAAGCTATTGTGGATAGCAACAAGCGAAGCAGAGTTCTGTTGAAAAAGTGTGTGGTAGGGCACTTGTGTGTAGTGGTTAGAGGCTCAGTCCTCATCGCAGCAGACCCTGGTTCAAATCCAGCCTGTGGTCATTCTCTGCATGTCATCCCCCTGTCTACCCCATTTCATCTCTTCTCTCCTCACTGTCTAATAAAAGCAAAAATGTCCAAAAAATTATCTTGAATAATAAAAAAAAAGGTTCAGCCCACTTTTCCTGGAAGTTCAACTAAAACATGGAAGGAGGTACAACATGAAAGCAGGGGGGAGGTGAGCTTCATTGCACAGTAGTCATCAGGTGCTGTGGCTTGTCTTCTAAATGACTCCTGGCAGTTTCCCATAGCTACCACTCCCAGAGTGAAGCAATGTAGACGGAAGAACAGAGAGAGATAAACACTGCTGGCTGCTGTGATTACTTCAATGACCATGCAAATCCTACAAGGTCATTCTGACAGGCACGCAGAGGGGTGGAAGTAAAGCCCTGCTATTATGCAGGAGTGAGTAGTGACAGCAATTATACAGGGAGCTCGGAGAAAACACCGTTATACACTTATACACACACACACACACACACACAGACACATAAAACACAAACACACACAGACACACACCGACAACTATTTCCCCCCGGACAAGTTCCAACCTGAAAGTAAAAGCAAGAATTTGCCTATGAAGAACTTGAGGAACCTAGGCTAGGTATAGGAGCCAATTATACCATATACTGTATGTTTAGTGAATGTGCTTATTGTTGGCAAAATGTAAAATGTTCTGTCATGGTCCTAATGTCATGTGATATGCTACTGATACGCTAGTCCATTTTAAGAACAGATGTATTAAAGGTGAAGTAAGCGGTTTATTTATGTTAATATAAGTGTTAAATCGCTCTTTATTCATACAGTGATCACTTACATAATGTGCGCGTTTCATAAAGCCGATCTCTCAGTTAGCTGCTCGGCATGTAATCGGCAAATAAACTTTTCGGGGATCCCAAAATTAATATCCAATCACAAGAGAGAACGCTACAAACCGAAACCCGTCTCACTCATGGTCTCACTGCCGGTGCACGACAGAGCGACACATGGGTGAATGTTTATGCGCCTACAATGGCGGAGCCGGTAAAAATCCTTCCCAATGTCTGTTTTGATGGTTTTTATCATGTTTTATCACACTTATGGATCTGAGATGATGCTAGATAACTCGCTGCTTGAAGACCGCAGTGCATTAATATGGGGACGTAGGGACGAGCGAGGGGACTGCTAACTGCAGTAACTGACAGGAAGTTAGCTAAAAGAACCATTCCGCTTACAGCACCTTTAAGTGTTGATCAAGGTTAAACTATGATGGGTGTTTTAAACAGTTTGGGTGATAACTTTAACCTGTGTATTTTGAACCAAATTTGGACCAAAAACGCCATCTGACTGTTTGTTCTTTTATTGCCCTGTCAGGTGTCTTTTCAGCGATATTGCTGCACTTCCCAATCTAAGAAATGAACGTTGTTACTACAATGTTAATTTATACCAATAGGAATGGAGGCCAATACTATGGGAACACAACACAAGTTGTCACACACCAGAACGTCACTTTAAAAATGTATGCTTGCAACAACCAAACAAATGTGAATAACATAATGAATTCCTACATGTTCCCTGTAGAATGTGTCATCCTTTATCATTATCTACTGAGGCCTTTCTCTGCCTGAATACATTGTTACTTAACAGAAGCCGATAAAACACCAGATTTAGTGGCTCAGTCTTGACAACTCACTGATATATTTACTATATTACAATGTGAAAGAGAGCAGCAACTTTCACTCACACTTTAATATTATACATTACCCATAATACAAACAGCTGAGGACCCAGCACAGAGAACGTTTTGTGAAACTGCTGGATATCAACAAGTATTGTTTGGTATGATTTTGAAGTCACCCAGGTGTACTTAAATGCAACTGTCATGGAAACATAAATAAAAATACTGGATCCAAACCTGTATTTCTGCCTAGTCTTGAATGCAAACGACCCCAAAGTCTTTATCATGTCTCTCTAGGTTTCTAGGTTTCTGTATATGGTCCAACAAGACCTAAGGGGGCTCGATGCACTTTACAGCACCATAACAAACACACAGACAATATAAAAAGGTATATTGCATCTGTAACGTTTGTTGTAAGCTACCAGGAAGCAGGGGTAAGGGGTATAGGAGGAAGAGGAAAACACGCAGGCAAGTGAAGTCTCCCAGAATAATCTGCTAATCTCATCTGAAATGGAATTACCTCAGAGGCACGGTCCAGGCCGGAAGCTAAGGAGCTTTCACCCTGTGTGTCAGTTGCAGCTAATTTATCAACACGATTCTGCAGGTCCGTCACTTGTATTAAGTCACACGGTCAGACGGTGTATTTTGGAAGCTTGTTTTCTTTGCTTTGTGATGTGTGCCAAGTAGGCAGACATTAAAAGGTGGAGTCAGTGATTCTGGAGAACGCTTGCTGTCAAAATCCACTTTCTCTCAAAATCTGTGAATATCTCCTCACGATACGCTACATACAGCTGTAGAAGACTGTGTCTTGCTGACAAAAAACCCAGTTTTAATACACAGCCCAAGCTCTGTACACTGGTATGAAAACAAAGGGTATACAAAGAGGGCCCACTTTAGCTAACCCGTTTACAGAGCCTAAGCTGTATAATTATAAAAAAAATAAATAAAAAAAAAAGAGTTTGGACAAGCCTTCTCCAGAATCGCTGACTCCACTTTAAAGGACTGCATAACAGTTTGATTACAGTTTAACAAAGAAACTTTAAAGACATAGCTAGGTTTGAACTTGAAGCTAAGCAGTTACAAGTTGAACCGTCCAACTATTACAGCACGTTGCAAGCTACTGCATGTGATCAGTCAACATTTTAGCAATTACTTCTAATACTAGCCTAAACATGTCTTTATTTATTTATGATTTAACTCCAAATAGGGAGGTCTTGAGCTATGAGGACTGAAAAGGTTAGAGGGAAAACCATTGACTACTGGGCCACAAAGATGTTGACAAGAACAGACACACATCAGACAACCATCCATCTTTTCTAGTTCTGCAACTTGTATGCATTTCAATATCTCACATATAATACTATACCAAACATGACAGTATTAATGGCTTATTCAACCCCTTTGAGCAGGATACAAAAGATCTACTGTCATGATGTGCATATTATCACACGTTTGTATGTCACTTACAATTTATTTATTCTGAAAAAAAAAAAATCTGAAACAGTAAGTACAAGCCTAGCTATGTGTCACAAACAGTAGAACTTTTGCTGCATTCCATTCAACTCGGCAGTGGAGGATTTCCAAGTTATCATTTCCAATTTAATCTGACCTCAAAGTCGGGGTAGATGGATATGCTCAGAGTTACCAAGTAGGTACTCAGTCGTATTTTCTTAGAAGAATGACGAAATAAAAAAAAAATACGACTTCCGAGTTCTCTGTAACGCTCTATAAGAACAAAGCCTAAGCTGGGATCATCCTGTCCATTGATCCTCCAACCAGTTCATGTTACAACCATTCACTCACTGGTTTCTTGATCCTATCCTCCGATCACTGACCTAATTCTAACACAACCGGCTTGGGTGGCGATATTATTGAGCTCCATGTAACTAAAGGATTAAAAATAACTCATTTGCTGAAGATGTAGTGAGCTAAGGACATCTGAACCTTTGACGCATGACATCAGAAATGTACTGTAAACTCTGGGTCTTTGTAGCTAAACCATTCACACTGGCTAAAATAAATACTACATTTATTCTGGTCCGCTAGTGTTGAAATATTAATTCTATATATTTGTACCACTCTTGTATTACAATGACAATTGCAGTTATTTATTTTCGGTCAGACCTTAAGGAAAGTTGCAAACACCACAACCCTTTGTTTTCAGCTTAAAAAATGTAAACACAAACTAGCCTTAGTTGTGAGGACCTGCAGCTCTTATAAAAAGGCAGCCAAGGTATGTTTTTAAAACCCTAAACGTTTAAATACTTCTTCTCTTCATGTCTGTTATAGTACATTATGTTCAGACTAAAACGAGGCTAAATGTTATGCTAAAAAAAAATCAAGCTACCACGTTGTCAAGTTAATAATCTCTGACTGAACTTGGCTAGGGGGCAAAGAGCACAAAAAGACGGTTCTTTTTTATCATGGAAAAGTGAGAAATGATATAGTGCACGCTGTCATCATCCAGACATGAATGAGTACACATGGGTAGGGCCTGGGAGAGAACCTTTATTTATATTGCACCAGGAGATTATATGGTGCAAAACGACTCTGTCATTTAGTGGCTGCTTGGATATACACAGCGGTTTCTCACAACAGAGAAAGAGTTGTATTTTAAAACACAAATAACCTTAAAAAGGAGCTTTTTCATATAGATTAAGTACTGGTTCGTGTGTACAAAACAATCTGAAGGTATGTCTTATGAGAGGCAATAAGTATACATGCTTCGAAGTGGAAACTTGAGAGAGGGTATGGGAGAAGACAAATTTCAATGTGCCCTGTGTACATGAATTGACTTAATTACATACTAGCGTGTTCGCAATATGTCTAAATGGAGTTTTTCAAGCATGTAACTGAACACTAAAGAGAGAAAATAAATAGTGTATATGAAATAGTAGGAAGGGGTGCTGAATTTGGCTGTTTAGATCAACTGAACATATGTGATGCAAGATGACATAACATTACTACACTAAAAAAATAACAAAAAATGGTTTAAAAGAGGACCCTTGTGTGGGGCTTATGGCTCAATGTGCTGCCAGTAACTTCATATGTTAATACACTGAAATGTAACTTAAAGTAAAACTAATATTCAATTCATAATGATAAAAAAAAAATTACTTGTGTAAAATATATTCTGGTCAGTGCACCCAATATGTAAAATGTCATTCATTTCGGCTATGTAAGATCACAAAAACCAAACAGTATATTTGAAAATCCAAATAAATCACAGCGTATATCCTGTCCTGTGTTCAACCCCGCCCCGCCTTGCCCTCTCTCTCTCTCTCTCTCTCCCTTCATCACTGCTGCTGACCGGAGCGTGTCCCACAGGACAGCTGTCCCAAACTAAATGTTACGTCGTCAGAGATTATGTAATCCAGCATGGAGCAAGTGCGTAGTGCAGCATCCTCTAAGCTTTCCCTTCTCATGCCATATAGATCGAACTTTTCAAGAGCAAAGACATGCCCTGCGTTCCAATACCCATACTAACTTACTTTTTAGTATGCCAGAAAAAAATGTAGGATGTCCCAATTAGGGATGTAACAATATACCGCAAAACGGTCGTTCGCGATATGAAAAGGCCACGAATGTCAACCGTAAGTTTTTTCTTGTTATACCGCGTCACGGTATTGAGGCGAGCATGCATGGTAAATGCGCTCCGTCATTGTGGAGAGTCTGGTAAGCAACGTTGTCATAAACGTAGCACTCAATCTAACACTGTATGGGCCACACCAACATTGGAAACCAAACAATAACACATTGACACAACATCTTATCACTGAAACATGACTTCTAACTTTAAACTGAACAGTCACGTCTCACGTGGGCCGTTGTTTACACTAGCGCGTGCAGCTTCACAACATTGAGTCACGTAGCAGCAGAGAAGAGAGAGAAAGAGAAAAGGGAGAGATAGAGATAGAGAAAAAGATCGACTAGCTTACCAGACTGAAGAGAAAGTTGCTCGCGGGTCAATTATATCATTATGAATCCAGGCGAACGTGAGGAAATGAGATTATAAAAAAAAAAAAAAAAAAAAAAAAAAATAGAACAGAATAGAATAGAATCCACCGCCACCGCGCGTTAAATCCCCGGTAAAGTCGGCGAACTTCCGTGAAAGGCAGATGAAGGAAATAAGTCCAAAGATCCTTGATATATTCATCACAACTTCACGTGAACTCAGCAGACAGTAGCTAACAGCATGTTGCGCAATACTATGGAATCCCTACTATGTCAAACTTAGGTGACACTACTTTGGTCAAATGAAGGTGACGTTGCGAAAGTGTGAGGAAGGGAGGGGGAGAGGAGTGCACTGCAAAAACATTGATTTTGAGACTGCAATTTAAGTTAATAACAAATAAAAATCATAAATAAATATTTTACAGAGTTAATTGTGCTTGTCATAATGTAGGCCTAATAAGGTAAAAGCATGGCTTGCAAAAATAGAGTTGATAAGCAAATAAAACATAAATAAATGGGGAAATTATCACACCATTTAAATAATTTTTATTTTATACATACTTTTACAGTTACAGACAAGTGACTAAATTAAGTTTAGATTTAAAATTCCTATTTCAGTTTGAAAAATATAGACGTAAAGTTTCTTTAAAAACAGCAGTAGAGAAGCAGTGTCTTTGTTTTGGTGATAAGTTGTTTAAATCTCTCAGAAATCTCTTCTTCATATTAAGATATAAAAAATTTGAATTATTCTTGCGTTTATGTTTTATTTAAATCAGGGGTACAACATTTCATTTGAGGGGGTAGAAATGAATTCCGCGCTTAATATCGTATCGTGATATCGTGATATCAATTGCAATATCGTATCGTATCGTATCGTACCCAAAATTTCATATCGTTACATCCCTAGTCCCAATACATGCATTTCAAAAAGGTAGTATGCCAAAAATACCCCAATACATCCAATGTTATTTATTTATTTTATTAGTATGGAAACCAACATGCTTTAGTATGTTGTATACTAAAAAGAAAAAGTATTTGATTTGGAACACTGAGTCAACCTCCTGTCTGTACCTTCGGGCTAAAAAAGTAGCTGGTATTCACACAATCAATGTTATGGATCAGTGTGAGCAATCACATGGAACAAATGGTTATTAAACAGAACGATAGACTGCAAGATCAGCTGAGAGAGAGACACTTTATTTTATTTTTATTATGATTTTTAGCTGAAGCTTTTCGTATTTATTATAATTTATTTTATTATAATTTGTATTACCATTAGTCAATTGTATAATAAACGTGTTACCTATACTAATACAAGTGTAGTATTTTATGCATATATTGTGTGTATTAATTGGTAGTACAAATGGTTTAAAATCTTGAGATGGAGGGCGTTGTTATGATTGTTTTAATTTGTTATAATTTGTAATATTTGTAATTATTTGTAATGCTCTGGCTATACTGTTTTCCACAATACAATAGTCAGGCCAATGAAGCTTTTGAATAAAATTGACATTGAGTGCGTGTTTTTGAGTGAAAGCATTGGAATAAAAACTTCAGGGATCAACACTCAGCTTGCATGAGACTAGCATCACAATACCAGTGCAATACAGAGGAGTTATGCCTAATGCAATTTTAAAAACAACACAGCACTTAATTCAAACGTAAGTCTCTCAGAGTGCAACGGACAATGTAAAATAGAAAATACCCAGCTGGCACGAGGCTTCCTACAACACAGAACACATCATGCTTTTGTAATGAGTAGTATTATGTTAGAAATATACAAGCAGCAGCATTAGTCACTACTAGTGTGCAATATACTTGTACATTTACTGCAACAGAATACAATATGTAATGTAATGTCCAAAACTGGTCTCTATTAAGAATGAGACCCTGTGTGTCAATGCGATCACCTGTATAAATAAAGGTTAAATAAAAAAAATAAAAAAATGTTGAGGGTAGTGCTGCTGACTCGGCAATACATCTACATGTAGCTGTATGAATGAATGAATGAACAGGTCAAGTTATAGACATTTTAAGTTGACCGTTTTAGTATTTCCTTGTGTCCCCTGCCACACAGACACAGACAAATAAACAGCCTTACCGTCTGCCTTTCATCTGGGTACATGCTGTCCTGTAAGCAGAGTTCCCACTGCAGTAGAATAAGTCTTGTAGCTTGTAGCCCGCGATGCTGCTGCTAGCGCTAACAACACACTGATGATGATGCAGAGAAAAATACAGCCGCCTCTTCCCCGCTCTGCTCTGCTCTGCCTACTCACAAACTCTCTCCCTGACTGACATGCCACTGTGTTGGTAAACCAGATAGTGTCACTCTGGGGCACTGCGCGCACACACACACACACACACTGACACACACACACACACACAGACTTAAATACACACACACCAGCTCTTGTTCACTCACACGTTCTTACATAAAAAGAGAGAGAGTGAGTACAGAGCTCAGTGATGCTCAGCCACACGCACGCACACACACACACACAGCTTGACATGCCCACCCCTAATGCCATAATGCCAATCTGCACAACACACAGCCTCAGCTGAAATAACAACCATCAACGATCATGTACACAAACGTTTGTGCAGCTATACACACACACACACACACACACACACACACACACACGGATTAAGAAAATCTCTATACAGTGAGGGACACTATGCCCCCCCCCCACCCCCCACCCCCCCATACACATATATCTTTGTCTGTAATTAAAGAAGACATACAGCGCGGGGTTACGGTTTACACTGGCTGATCCCCTGGTAATCACTATTCAGGGTATTTATAATACTGCTGACGGTCGGGATTTTAAAACCTTCCTACTCATCAAACGTTGAACTTCCATCACTTATCCTGTAAGGAATGCAACAATCTACATGATGTTGTAGGAAAAAAATTGTGTTCAAAACTTAAGTAGTCTTCAATACTCGATCCCCGCCCTGCCACTCGTGTCATGGTTGTTGTGTCCTTGGAGCAAGACACTTCACCCACCTTGCCTCGTGTGAATGTCGATAGTTAGTCTGCTATCGGTGTGTGCATGTGTGTGTGAATGGTAACGTGCAATTGGGAACAGGTCTCCTTTGAAAAAGAGTCTCCGGTCACAATGGGATTTACCTGTATAAATAAAAAAATTATAATTAAGTATCTCCTTAATTAAAGTGTATTTCTAGATTAGTGTGAGAGCTGCCATCTTCATATTCCCCACACTGTTTGAATAATTCTACCGCATTGGGGATAACATTGCAGTTCTTCAACTAAAGCTAAGTTAGACAGTCGCACCAGAGCTGAAAAAGGAGCGGGTGGATTTTAAATAGAAAGGAGAGGGAGGGAGAGGGAGAGAGAGAGAGAGAGA
>NC_137213.1:27354259-27499259 GCF_949987685.1 Ammodytes marinus | reverse complement strand
CCAGCCTTTGTTGCAGTGGTCGTGGGTTCAAATACGACTTGTGGACCTTTACTGCAGGTCATCCCCCCTCTCTCTCTGTCTCCCCAATTTAACTCTGTCATGTCTAATAAAGCTTGAAAATGCCAAAGAATTATATATAAAAAATTAAAAAATGCTTAAAGTAGAGTTATGTTCTTATGTATCTAGCTTCCATGTTCCCTATTGCCACCAGCCCACCCAGCTCATTTTGATAAGCTACTTACTCAGGCAGCACTGTGTGTGTGTGGTGTGTGTGGTGTGTGGTGTGTGGTGTGTGTGGTGTGTGGTGTGTGGTGTGTGGTGTGTGGTGTGTGGTGTGTGGTGTGTGGTGTGTGGTGTGTGTGTGTGTGTGTGTGTGTGTGTGTGTGTGTGTGTGTGTGTGTGTGTGTGTGTGTGTGTGTGTGTGTGTGTGTGTGTGTGTGTGTGTGTGTGTGTGTGTGTGTGTGTGTGTGTGTGTGTGTGTGTGTGTGCAGATGTCCTTCCACAGGTCCTTATCTACAACACTGGACCGGACACTTGGGACTACTTTGTCTCTACTTGTGGACTTGTCAACTTTCAACACTGCTCTGTCCCCCTCCTGGCTATCACTTCTAGCCTAGGCAGTATTTTTAGGCGGGTATGGGGCTGTGACTATCTTAGAGAGCTACGTTGTTGTTGAATGATTTTTTTTGTGGAAAGCTGCATTTGCTCTATTTGCTGACTTTTGGAAAAAATATCAGACATGTCCCAAAAAGCACATTATAAAACTATTTGTATTTTGCAAAATATCTCAGACGCTGCTGACTGAATTGAGATTATAATCCGAGGATGATTTTTTTAGCAGTTATGTAGCCTCAACACATCAATGTAAATAATTATTTTCTCTTGCCATTATCAGACCAACTCAGACATCTTGGAATTGCTACTACATGCTTTCTTTTCACTTTATTGCCCCTAGCAACAGTGGATTGGAAATTCTATTCAGTGAAGCAGATGTTATCCTCCAGCCACTAAAATAAAATGGCCGTCAAGGTCTCTGTGTGTTTTAATTTGCTGCTTCATCGCACCGCCTCGTCCATTCTGCTTTCAGTCACAACCTCTTCCCACAGGATCGCAATGCAACCGGCCGCACTTGGGAGAAACACTTTGCTATATACTGTAGGCTCTGTGTGAGAATAGTACTCATTATATTAGTTTTAGAAATGAATGCACACATAGACACAGACACACAGACTGATACACATACAGACACACACACGCGCACACGGACATAGTCTCAAACACAGTCTCACACACACACACACAGAGAAAATATGATAGGGAGAGGGATAGGAGAAGGGTGAAGTTTTCATATTTTAAGAAGGCTGACTCACGGCTGAGCTGTTGTCACCGGCAGCATCTTGTGGAAAAACAAACAAACAAGAAACAACAACCCACTGAAACACAGGCCAGTTTCACATCACCAGCTTTTCATACGAGAGCTTTGTCGGGCTGTGTATTCACCTGACCAAACAATAATCAATCACTGAAAGAAAACAGTGCTGTTTACATTTCAGTCAATGACATACTGGTTGAGGGGGAAGTGAAGAATAATAGCACATCACAACATTTCGGCCCGATTACAGAATAGTACCCTCAAAACTGCACCCACATTAAAGCTGGGGTATATGATTTGGGGAGAAAATGGCAGTTGGGATAGAGATTCGAATTCAAATACCTCAACCGCGCCACTTGTTGTCTTTGGTCCCTCCCCTATGGTCCCTCCCTGACACGCTCTACACCAACAAAGTCGTGCCAAAGTGAATGGACAGTCCCAACAGCCAATAAGAACAGAGAATCGGAGCCTCGCTCTGATTAGTGAAAGTGTACAGCTCATGTTAACTTGACCAATCAGAAATCATATACCCCAGCTTTAACTAGGGACACCTAAACAAAATGTGAACCATACGTTTGCCAATTGAATCAACATACTGTAGCATAACACATTAGAAATATTGCTATTGCTGTGTTTAATACACTCATTCAGATAACACTGCCATAACTTTGACTTAGAACTGTGACCTGACATCTTAATTGAACAACCAAAATACTCAATAAACACTTTATGCTTCAATTGTATAACTATATATACTCATACAAATAACTGCAACACAAATAAAATTTAATAAACAGATTGAGATAAGAAAGCGATTGCAGAGAGTTGGCATTCCTGGTTCTATTTGCACTAGCAGATCAAATGAGCCAGAGAGAGAAAATCACAATAGTGTTTACTTCCAAAATAAAGCTGGACTGGTTGTGTGTGTGTCTGCATTAGGAAAAACCAGCTCAACTACTTTGACCTTTTCTCTGCCATTTAAATGGAACACAGAATGGTTGAGAGAGGAAGGAACTCCATTGTGGGCTGCTTTCAGAGAATATACGGACTTTGAAATTGTATACGCTCACGTTTAGATAACCTTTAACAACACTTTATAAATACTGGGTTAGTGGTTACGCCATTGTGTGATTCATTGATCTAAGATCAGTACTTCCGAAAATAATGTTGACAGTTGGTGTGACCAAAGCCTGTCGTGGCAAATTATTAACACACTTAAAAGGCAAGTTGTGTGACAATTGGGCGTGTAACTTAATGTTGTTAGTTGGATACAGTTTGAAAGTAATTTAATACGACTGTGGAAGACTGAATGCAATATGTTAATTAGTAAATACTTTGACCAAATGTGTGTTGTTGTGGATTATCAAACTCCCTTCAAGGATCTTCCTATACTGCGGGTTTTTCTTAAAAAGTTTAAATGTTTTGTATATTTTAAGCTTAAACCTGTATTTGTAAATTGCAGTTATAAGACTTAAATCCTACAATTATAGTTGAGAATGTTAACATCTGCACACAGGCTTTTTGAAAGTGGACAACATCAGGGTGACAAACGGTTTAAAAAGAGAGTGAAATTGTCTCACCCAATTAATATACAAGCCACTACAAATCTCTCCAAGTCAAGTATTAAGACTTTTCTTGTTTGCCTAGGTTCAGAGGCAGAACTGATTTATGACATACAAGTAATGGTCTTCAAGTCCAAAGTCCTCAAACCATAAAAGTACAACGCTATACATGTGTAACTTGAACTCAACGTATACTGCACTCCTCCTCTCCTCTCCTTTTCTGAAGACAGAAAAGAGACCTATACACCCAGGGGCAGCCTCACACAGACCTACTTTCTTATTTTGTCCCTGGCTTTCATTCAGCCGTAGACTGAGCTAATGATTTGAGGAACAAACACCCACTGACCACCAGGCTCACAGGCAATCAGCTGAACCATAGCACTGAGCCTCAAGACTCAAGCTTCTCACTAGCTTTAGCTCGACAGTGACAGACCAACACTGTTTAACAAAACTTTTCAAATAGGTCAAGAGATGAATCACCTAAACAAGTCAAACACATAAAAAAAAGGCAGGAATTTAAGTGAATCTAAAAGAGTTTACTTTGCTTTATCATCATCATATCACCATAAGTCGAATATAAGTACATTACCTCATCCTGATGCATCCTGCTGTCTCTCTTTCACTCGCTTCCTATACAAATGAACCCGCTAGCAAATTCTACAAAAACTGAAAAAACCCTCATAGCTACTTTAAACTAAACTAACACCCAGACAGCCCAGAACATACACTAGGTCTCAGCACCAAAAATAAGGCCAAGCTTCACGTACAATTATTCAACAGCACAAAAAAAGGTCATTAAACAACTGTATGCCTTTACCTGTAGATGTTCAGTGGAGCTGCTGCTCAGTTCGTCTCCTGACTCCGAGTCGTTGGTGCGCCTCTCCTCCCCTGCGGAGTCACAGTGTTGGGTCGTGCTGTCCACATCCAGAGGCGCTCGCTGCATATCCATGTCCGGGGATCGAGCTCTTGTGCGGGGGAGAGTGCTGGACTTTTCCCTATGGAGGCCGTCTCCACCGTGAAGCAATATGTCCGCCAAGGTTCGGTCGTGATCGGTGGTGGGAGACCCCGGCGAATGGTGCGGGTAGTTGTTGCTACTGTGCCTGCGCTGAGTCGGGGGGCTCAAGTTCCCCGAAGAGGCCGATTGCGTGGAGGGTGAGCGCCCTTTGGATTTGTTCGATTCATGTCTGTGAAGGTTTTCAGGGGACAGGTTGAGGGGTCCCAGGTCTAAGGTGGTTGGCTTTACCCATAGTGCACCACCACCACCACCACCCCCACTACTACTACTTTGAGCAGGTGGGTTGCCGTGGGCTGAAGGAGGGTGTAGGAAAGGTTTGGGAGGTGGCATGAGGGCCTTGCGGACTTCGCGGACATACTGCGCGGGTACATAGAAAGCTTTAGTCCCCTCCTCTTTCTTGACCTGCCACCAGTCCTCATTGGTTTTCTTGACCAGCATGAAGCATTCCCCCTGGCGGATGACTATGAGGCGGTCCTTGGCCTTGTATTCATAGTCGTACTCCACCTCGATGTAGACCTGCCCCGGGGCAATGGGCAGCTCCGCCATGACAACGCCCTCCGACTGTCCACTAGGCAGCTCACTGCGAGAGGGAGGCGGCTAGTAGAAGCAGCATGGCATCCTATGCAAAGCTGGAGGCAAAACCACAAAGAGTAAAGTTAGAATGGGAAATATTTATTAATAGCTTTACATTCAATAGAATACTTATAAAAGATGTTGATGGCTTTTCAAAAAGGTAAATTCAGATTCAGAAAACTTTGTCCTGACTCAACGTGGCTCAATGTTCAACATACAGTGCTAAAAAAAACAGACAATCAAGGTGAAGCAGGTGTTCCTAAAAACAGAATATAATACCTTGTAGAAATGATCAAAATGACAATGTCCTGTCTGCAAAGTGTTTAATCTGGATGTGTGGAACATTACCAAGATGTTTATGACAGTGGGAATGAAGGATGATTTTATGAAGTGTTTTTATTGGCTAGAGGAACTTTATAGCTGCTGTCTTATGGAAGTAACTGGAAAAACTTCACTTAAATGATTGTTGGGTTGTACTGCAAGTTAACTTTGATATTGCAATTGAATCAAATCGAAATAGCATTGTGGCGCACTTTGTGATGTCGGCAAATATCGTATGGTTATCCAATTAATCGATCTAATATCGTATCGTGATGAAACCAGCAATTTTACAACCCAACAACTACAACAACAAAGACACAAAGTTTACAATCATGTGTTTTTAAGTCTGACACTCAAGTAACTCAATCAAGGCCAATGGATAAGATACAGAATGAAGATCTGTTAAATCCCTCCCCAGTAGACCCGGGTTCGAATCCGGCCCTGGTCTTTCTCTCCATGTCATTCCCCATTTCATCCGTCTCTCCAAACTTCATGGAAAATGCCAAAACAAAAATTATCTTTAAAACAAAACAAAAAAAAAACTGAAGACAGAGCTCTATCCTGTTATACGGTGCTCAGCCTTCAAAGCAGCACATTGGGTCAGACATAAGGAGGGGAGACACTAATATGACTCACATGGTCTTCTCCCACTACTGTGTTTGTCTTTCTCCCTCTCTCTTCCTCTCTCTGCTAATAACAGCAAGTCAGACTCAGGCATGTTGCTGCCGAGCGGCGAGATTACACGAATCACACACATAGTTTCCTGCCGAGGTCACGCTCACACACACACACACAGTCACACACACACACTCCTTCCCTCTCTCTCTCCGAAAAATTAGGTGTGTACAGCACACCTTGAGCAACCTGAAGTTCAAAATGCTACGGAATGCTCATTAATCAACTGCCGGTAACAAAGTGAAGCATTCCATGGAGCCAAACCTAGTGAACTTTGAGGGCAATTCAATAATACAGACAGATGGTACAACATACTATTGCTACTTAGCATAGCACAAGGTATTAGAAGGTGACCAATACATATTTCATGAGATCAAAGATTTGTAATGCTGTGTGGGTAGCTCTGTTTAGATTAGTGTTTGCAGTTTACACTAAGAAACATATTGACATTATTACCCTCCCGTCAATGGCCTTACTAGAATCTGATTTGTAATTTGTAGCACTTATCTTGCTTGGTGTTGGAGGGTTAGGGTTTTTTACAACACTGAGTTCAGAACTTATTAACACAGTTTTTCTGGAATGCAAGCAAGTGATTGAGCTTTCAGCTGCTCTACCGTTTAATTTTTTTCAGGAGAGAGCAAACTTCTATAACCATCTGGCAATACATGCAGCCACTTGTTGGGTTAATTGATAGGTACATCACTGCTCCAAGTGTAATTAAAAAAAGAACAGGAGATACGGAAAGTGTAGACCTTTTCAATGTGAATTCTTGACCAACTCATACTGATACCACCACTCTACAAAATTGAAAGAAATTGTTGTCGAAATTGGATCAACAAACCAAAATGTTGCACTGTGGGTTTATCATTTTGACATTTAGTTATTGTATTCAATTTCCCATTATCTCAACAATACTTAAAGTTAAATGGAAAGTATGCCTTGACCAATGTTTACATTAAAAAAAACATAGCCCTTCTTTTTTTAATAAAACAAAAGTCATGGCTTATTGGGCAAACTTTGGCCTATTTGGCTGTGAGGTTGAAATGTATTTTACCCCTAGAAAGTGGTTTCAAGGACAGTGGTGCAGTACAGGTGGATGTCTGCTGTATAGAGCGGCAGGATATGACTATATGACCGTCCCACAAAGTCATCACTGAGTCACTTCCTTTGGCCTCTAAAAACCAAGATTATGATTTATAATGGATAAATAACACTAGAAATCCTTATTTATGCACTTATATTCACACACAGACTGGCCCTGAACAAAACTATAATACAAATGACTTCCAATGCCAAGTTGCATAGCTGTCACTAAGAAAATCCTGAAGGATCTATTAGGAGAGCATATTTTTGGTTCATTATTTTGCCGTTCTATTTATAGTCTAAGGAATCCTTATCGAGACATATCGCAACATGAGCTACGCCCTTTTATAGTGATAAAGGGTCACAATGCTTCATTTTAAAGCAGCAAACGTAGGTGAGGGCAGCAAGCTATCAATATTTACAATGAGCGCTTTGTTTACCTTTAGCAGCTCTGCATTAGCGGAATACATATCTGTGATTCGATGTGATTAGGCCAACAAACCCTGGATTATTCTAGATACAGTGACCTCTGGGATATTATAGTATCACCAATGGATTACCTCGCTGGTTAAAGCTGACAGTCACATAGGGAAATGTCAAATCTATTGGCCACACAAACACACACACACAGTCCATTAACCAAATGAAACAACACCATCGCTAAGGGTAATTCACAGCTCACGGTATCAATACACAAAGTATGACAGACGGACTAGTAAAGCATTAGATTGGGTGATACCTATAATGCAAAATGCACTTTTTCATGATTTTTCATTGCACATTGAATGGGCATTTTTTTCACTATTTGCAGACAATTTTAAAAGACAAATTGATTTATAGATTAACTGATAAAATAATCTGCAGAAATCAACCATTTGTTGTAGCCTTAGAAACAATTTAACCGTTGAAAAATCACATATATTTTTTTTCTTAAAATCCTGTCCATCTAAACATGTTTCCAAATAAATCCTAACATTAATTTCAATGTACTGAAATCAACGATGCACTAACTGATTATCCATAGTGAGTTTAACTGGGGAAAAGCTACAGACAGACATATTAATATATATTTATATATATTATTCTCCCTATAGAGAAGCATTCAGCATGGAGGCCGTGGTCTCTTTCACTTATCAGCGCCGCTCTTTAGTACAGACGCACAAATCTGCTCAGAGTCCAATCAGCGAAATCAGAGGAAGCCCCCTAATTTGATTTGATGGTAATGAGATTTGCAGCAGGCGGGGTGTGTGTGTGTGTGTGTGTGTTGGGGGGGGGGAGGGGGAGGAGGAGTAAAACCCTCTAGAGATACAGCACATGATGGCCTGCAGAAAACATATAGGCCAGAGTTTTCAAAAACTCTACGGTTTTAGTGTACGGTTGTGATGTTTGCGTGTGCACAAAAACCATCACCGCACAGAAAAAGATATGGTGATCACCTGTGTTTACGTGTTAACAATTGCCTGGTGTGATGCAAAGGTATAGATCGCGCCATGTGTGCATGTATATGATGTGTGTGCCTGTTTACCTGTATGTGTGTGTGTGTGTGTGTGTGTGTGTGTGTGTGTGTGTGTGTGTGTGCGTGTTTGCGTATATGTATGTTTGTGTGTTTGTGTGTGTGTGTGTGTCTGTGCTTGCTTATGTGCGCTTATTTGTGTGAGACTGTTGGAGCGGATCTGTGGTGGAAAATCTGCCGTTGTCAGCACATGTAGGAGAAACACACCCTTCCAGTTTCTCCCGCCTCAGCAAAACACAAAACACAAGAAGAAGAAGTACATTGGAAAGAACGAAGGCTTTTTTTCACAACATAATCGCACGATAAACGCTCTCCTCATGTTTCCACAGCAACATAGAAGAGTGAGGCATGGGTGCTCCGGTGGCGTAGTGGATAGAGCGTGTACCATATCGGCTCCAGCCTTCGTTGCAGTGGTCGCGGGTTCAAATCCGACCCGTGGACCCTTACTGCATGTCATCCCCCGTCTCTCTCTCTCTCTCTCCTCATTTCAACTCTGTACTATCAAATAAAGCTTGAAAATGCCAAAAAATCTTAAAAAAAAAAAGAGGAGTGAGGTAGCATACAGCATCGGGTCTCACATGACAGTTATTAGCAAAGTTCAGCGTGTTTCTGTCCAGAGCCGGCGAGCCTCTGATTAGTGGGTTATTTCCAAAATGTCTCTCTCTCATTACGGAGTTATTTAAAGAGAAGGGAACATGGGCTGGAGAGATGCTTATCAGGCTTATAACATTATGTCGTTACGCAGCAGCCAAGATGTCAACCTTTGAGGAATAGAGCTACGATTTTGATGTAATTTGTTAATGTTTTTAGTAGAAAAAACATAATTCAGCTCTACTACATTGGGTGGTGTTAAGAGATATAGACATCACACAACACTATCAGCGTGGCTCATTAGCACAGTATGTAAGTGAGATAATTTTTTTGTTTATTTATTTTTTATTTTCGGTGAAGTGAACCTTTAAAATTGGAAACTTGAGTCACTTTTTTGTGACCTATCCTTATTGGTTTTTCATTACATATATATTTACAAAAATATATTCAAAATGCAAGGTGTATACTTTAGTTTAATTGAAGTTAATGTATTTCCAACACCTTTTGATAAGAAAAGAGATTAAACTTGCGTATGTATTGATTTGTTATTACCCCCCAAAATGAATAAAACAATCAATTGAGTAATAGTTTTTAACATAAGTAACTCAAAGAGCTGTCATTCAGTTTCTGTGCTGCGACCTTCACACACCAAATATAGGTCCACATCCCCCTGAACATCTTGAAATGAGCACAGCCTGTGTCCCACTTCTGCCCCTCTCAAGACACTTTCATTGAAAACTCAACTCCCCAAGGTGCACTGCAAACTGTCACAACCACAATCTGTAACACTGCAGCTCCTTTCTTATGTGAATGAATGAATTAATGAATTAATTTATTTATTTTTATTATTGTGTCATGTCCAAACAAGGACCCATCCCCTTCGGGATTATAAGACACCAATAACTGTATCAAATTCAAATGCTAACATTCACTTCCTGTAAATGGTGATCACTTTTCACAGTAGGACAACAAGGAAACGCAAAGAAAAGAAAAGCAAGCATAAAGATCTCATTTATAAGTGTTTTTTGTTCTCTTGGCCCAGGTCTTCTCCAGATAGCCAGCAAGGGCAAATACCTTAAAGTCAAAGTGTGACATTTTATAAAACGGGGGAATTATTTTTATTTTTTTTAAAGGCAGTACAATAGGTCGCCCATGGTGTGAATGAGAGCAGGCAGTGTGAATATCACTGTCTTTTTACCTTAGCACCTAGTAATCTCGTTTGGTTTGTTGTGTTGTGTGTGTATGAGTATGTGTATTTATCTTTTTGGATATGTGTTTTTTTTTGTATTAGTATGTATTTATTTGATTGTACTTGCTCGTATGTATTTCGTTAAAGCGCTTTGTAAACCATTGTTTTTAAAAGGTGCTATATAAATAACAATATTATTATTATTATTATTACTTGTCCAACCTTATTTCAACACATTTTACTGCTCACACTAACTCACTAGTAAATAAACCAGTTGCACCACAACCGTGTGTGAGAAAGAGAATAATTCACAATGTAATAATGGTGTTCAAACTATTTATATACACTGTGTGTATTTTAACAGAATGTATCTGTTACAATTTTGTTCCAGTTGTGACTCACAAGGAATGTCACATTTTCTTGCCTTTCCAATGACTCAACTAGTTGCTAAGCAAAAAAAACAAACACCCATCACAGTTTTCCAAAGCACATGGTGACATATGACATCTTCAAATTGCTTAAAAACGTCCCAAAGAAAAAAATATATCAATTTAACAGAAAATAAAGGGAAAACAAATCCTCACGTCAAGAGCAAAATATTTGCCATTTTTGTGGATCAAATGTTTTGCCAACTCACTAATCACTTGAGGTATGTGGCCACAGTAAGAGCTTCATAATTGCAATATATGATATGGACTGTCTGGTATGCTGTTGTCCACTTTTTACTATTAAGAACTAAACAGTCAGGAGGTAAGCAATTATTAAGGCAATACTAGGGGATTCGCCTATAACTTACTTGAATGTTCCAGTTGTCAGTGTGGAGAGATTGCTTGCTGTACAAATCGACAAACCAGCGAACGGGTCAATAAACAGCTCCACTGTGATTTACACTCCAATATTCAAACAACACTGACGTATTTACTATGTCTTATTCTAGCATTGGTGCACCACCATGACAGGTTCATGTGGCTGCTGCTGACAGCTAATTAACTTAACCCACAAGCAATAATGTACTGGGACTTACTGTCTGTCTGAGCTGGCCTGCAGCTTAACAGCAACATTATGCTTCCAAACACAGTTCCTAGATGGATATTATATATATTTATACTTTGATTAAAACTACCTTAACTGGAATTCCTAATGGGATTTAGTTCACTTGACAGTTCCTCAAATGTGCCAAGCATTCATCTAAACTGTAAAAGCAATGGGAATGCTTGTTTGCACTGCTAGTAAAACGGTGTAAACGTATAAAACTCAACTTATATTAACGTGTCGTGTTCAATTTTCAGCGTACTGTCACGGTTTTCATGCGCTAATCTGTCTGTCGCTAACGTTCGCCAGCTAATTAGCTTTTCTGGCTAGACATTCCTCTCTCCTCAGTGTCCCAAAACACTAACGTACCTTGTTGTTCCACTGTTGTTGTGAAGCAGTCCTTGGGAGATTTAAAAAAGTGGTAAAAATACGCTCCTAAAAACTATCCAGGCCGGGGTATAATATCCGTGAAAGTTCCCTGGCTTGCCTTGGAGCGACCACCGCAGACCGTGTGAAAGTAGTTTCCTCACTTGTCAGGTTTGTCAGATCCTGTGCGCGCTCCCGCCTCTCCTGTTCTTCCCTGTGTAATCCACAGCAAAGCGCGATCCCGTGGACTCACTCATGCACTCACTCATGCACTCACGCGCCCGACCGACCGGATAAAACTTTGGCTGATGCTGATACCTCAAGGGCAAAGATCGTCTGTTAGGAGGATGTTCCACTCATTCAATACAATAGGCCTACAGTTATTCATTGGATAGATAGATAGATAGATAGATAGATAGATAGATAGATAGATAGATAGATAGATAGATAGATAGATAGATAGATAGATAGATAGATAGATAGATAGATAGATAGATAGATAGATAGATAGATAGATAGATAGATAGATAGATAGATAGATAGATAGATAGATAGATAGATAGATAGATAGTAGATAGATAGATGGATAGATAGATAGCCTACAGTTATTATATAATAGCCTACAGTTATTCATTGGATAGATAGCCTACAGTTATTATATAATAGCCTACAGTTATTCATTGGATAGATAGATAGATAGATAGATAGATAGATAGATAGATAGATAGATAGATAGATAGATAGATAGATAGATAGATAGATAGATAGATAGATAGATAGATAGATAGATAGATAGGAATTGGCATAGTCCAATGTAATAGCCTACGAGATAGAACTGTATGCATTACCAAGGGAACTATTTTTGCCAGGTTGCTCCAAAATTAGGCTACATAATACAAAATAAGTGAAATATAGGCTAAGTAAGTGTTATTAAAAAAACGTAGAAAGTGTTACAAAAATACAAAGTGTAATGTTAATGTAAATGCAAATAAATAGACATTCAACATGAATGATAGGCTATCATATGGTTGGTTCTATGACAATGTCTGTCTGTTTTAAAGTTACCGTGTGGTCAATGTTTTGGAATATAAATAAGATCAGAGTGGGAGTTCCTGTCTAATCTGTAGGCCTACTCTACGGTCCGAGCCCTCAGGTGTTCGTGACTCGTGGTTCGTGACGCAAACAGGGAATCAGCGCCACCTCACGGTTAATAAGTGGAAGTACAAATACAATGCGTGTAGTAGCAGGCTACTTCAGTGTGGGTAGGTTTGGTTACCTTAGTTTGGATAGAACTAAGCTACTTATTATTTTCTCCCATTTCCCTTTCTATTTGCTAAACAATATGTAAAATATATGATAATGTTAGCCGCTAGAGACACATGGCTAACACAATGTAGGATGCTTATACGCCCCTTCCCCCCCGCCCCTACTCCACATATTTGCGTAAGGAACGTTATGTGACCGAATGACGCAGTGACATAACACATTCCACCTGTGGTTGCCAGGTAACACATGTGGTCTTTTGATGACGTTGTATTGAAATAAGTCGTAAAAGCCCCACAGGTGTCACAAATACCTTTTACTGGGTAGGCCTATGACTAACCAATACCAACTCCAAACTGTTGTCAAACTTGTTACCAAAGTCTTCATTTATCTACTAAATCATTAAAAAATAGTCCCAACTAAAAATTGTACTAAAATGTAGGCCATATATTCGAAAAATAGCCTACATTTTAAAATGGCTTAATTTTTTATTGAAATCAGTGTCTAAAGTGATTTCAGAAAACTCATTGATAAGAATGACAACACTCAATTGATTAATGAGGTCTTAACCAAAACACACACAAACATGGACGTCCCAGTGTTTTCTCATAATTATTTAATCACACATACATTTACATCATGCAATCAATCCAAAACTGTGATCTCATGAACTTCCCATCTCCGTCCATATCCGAGCCCTCTGCTATTTGTGCCCCAGTTCTCCAGGAATGATCCAATACCTTGTCCACCGATGGATCCTCAAAACTCTCCTTTTAAAAATTGACCAACTATTACACAGTAATAAAAATAAAAAAAATCAGCTACACTTTTGTTTTTTTTTGTCAAATTTTTAGAATCAATGCAAAATTCTATTTATTTCGGTAAACACCACAAAAATGATTTTGCCTTTTTATTTTTAATTGACAATTTTTTTGTTTGTCTCCATTTAATATCCAGTTTTTTTTTTTTGGTGGAAGGTCAAAGGATAAATATTTTGAGGTCCATGCTGCAAAGTCTTCTACTAACCTAAAAGATTACACAAGAGGGGAATAAACCATCTCGATAGACACCAAACACTGTCCTGTCATAGATACGGGCGGCTACTCCTCCCTAGAAAGTAATTATAACCATTATAACCATTTTAATTATTATTTGCTGTCAACAAAGAAGTTCCATGTACAGGGCTTTAGGAAACTTTTTATCCATCCAGTCAAAAAACAGCCACATTTGGAGTGTTTTTTTTTATGAGTGCAGCTATTGTGAAGAAGTGCTGTTAAACTCCCCAACTTTCCCCGTTATAAGATGACAGGTTATATAGTATGATAAATTACAAGAGAAGGTCAAAATCCTATCTGTCTTTCCCAGCTAGATGTGTTCCTCAAATTTCCTCTGAAAATGTTTTTTTAGTTGCTTTAGAAATATTACTTTAATGTGGATTTTCTAAAAAGCTGATAGTTTAAATAGTTTACTACTGCATTGGGCAGTAAAAGTTTGACCATCGCATAAGCTATAGGTAGTTATAACTCTCTTTATCGTATGATACTATCCTTAAAACTGTGTCATGTTCCAGATTTTCAGAATAAAAGAGGCCCAACAATGAGAAAATACAATGTTAGTGGAACAGTTAGCGAACAGGAAAGAGAGGCAGGACTTTGACTCCAGATAAGATAGCAGGATTATTTCCGCTGCAAGCCAAGCACACCCTGGTCACACCTGCCAGTCGACTGATATTCAGTGTATTATACAATATATTGCACTTGCACAAGATGTTAGTGTTTCTCACGTTGGGGGGGTTACAATCACAACAAGCTCTTTGCCAATGTACTGGGGGGCTTCATTAGAGGGTTAAAGCTGAGAAAAAAATAAGCTGTGGTGGTTGGGAAAATAATCATAACAGAAAAGAAATACATAAAAAAAAATACAACAAAACACACAATTTAATCCTACACCCCCCTTACCCCCTCGACTTGATTCAGTTAAATAAACGCTTTCGTCCAGATGATGACAGAAGATTGTTGTGCAATTTCAGACCCTGCTCTCCTGATTGGCTGATCAGCGGCACGAGTCTAAACCATCGACTGACACACACCCCCATCAACGCCCGCCCGCCCGCCCATCCGCATTTCCTCCCCAAATATTCATCTACTTATGGAACAATGAAAGAGATACAGTACATTAAAACACCCAGCAACAAACACATTGCTTCTCTGTAAAGGGTACGAACAGAACAGGAAACAACATTGGTGTGAATGGGAAGACAGAATAATTATAGTCGAAAGTAAGTGAGGCACCCTTTGACAAAGAAATCATAATACGACGACAGGGGACAATTCTTGGTAAATCAGGTTTACAACTAACAAACAGACAAAAAAAAACAAAAAAAATACAAATTTCCTGGAGATGAGTGAGTGGCAGCGACCCAGCTAGGACAGGACAAGTGTATGTGTGTGTGTGTGTGCTATCTTAAGTCTATATACGCCTGCAGTCTATGTGCTCCAATGTGCAGAGAGAGAGATATATATATAAATAGCGTCCATTAACACAGCATTATTAACCCACTGTGAGTAGTAAAAACAGTACATTTAGCTACGTAGCATAGCCTACGCTAAAAAAGGTGGAAGTTTTTTTTATCGTGTTAACCGGATCATTCTCTTCCTTTTAAATCTTTCTACATTCTTTACATCCTTGTCATGAAGTCACCAATAACGAGTATGGGTTTTATTTTTAACTTAATGATAAAAACAATTGGCCTCCACAGGTATTTAGTTAAATACATCTACAGAAACACACTGCCGCACGTCTTGGCGATTTTTTTTCTCTTTTTTTTTATTTAAATCCTTCGTTTTAGACTCCCCCCCCTGTGGATATACACCTCTCTCTCTCTCTCTTTCTCATTCTCGAGGGAAAAGCATGTGCAGTAGTGCCAATTTCACATCTGTACAAGAAACCGGACAGAACAGTAGTGCTCAAAACAGCCATCTAGTCAATCTTTTAAAACCGTACATTTTTTTTTTGAGTTTTCTTTCCTTAAAGAAGCATGTAAAATCTAATCCAGAGAAAAAAGTGTGGTTAAACAAACCGATGATAGTAAATGATGAAATGTACAGAGGTTAGCCTATATAGGAATCAAGCTATTCTCGTGGTGGTAGGGTCTCCATTTTTTATTTATAATATTTTTTTATGTATTATTTTCGGATCTTGCTACCGTTACATTCAGCTTGGCACAGTGCAGAACTACTCGCACGACAGATGACGACAGACTGTGCAAAAAACAAAGACGAAAAAAAAAAACCTTAAGCGACACGTTTGAGGTGCACGCAGGGGTTTTTTCTTTTTCCGCTCGCCGAGGCTGCGCTCAAGACTGCGTTTGGTTTGTTGTTTCCGTGGATACGAATAATATTATCTTGCATTTTTTTAACTTAAAATTCTAATTTCTCGTCCATTTTTTTCTTCTTATTATATCCATGTAAGAGAAAAAGAGGTAAGTCATGATGAGAATTGGGGCGGGGGGCGAGAAGTGAGGTGGTGGGGGGATTGGTTGGGTAGGTGAGTGGGGGGGGTTGGAGCTGTACAGGCCAGGAATATTTATATATATATTTATAATTCAGACACTCCTTTTCGTGGCTTCAGAGCAGCGACGAGGAAAAGAGCCTGTTTTCGCTGTATTGGAATGCCAGGTTGTCAGGGTTACGCGGGCGGGCAGGCAGGCGGGGGCTGATATTGTTTTTCTTCTTCAGTGGTGTCGTCCTTCTGTCCCGCTGCTCTTCAGCTGCACAGGAACAAAGACAGGAAATGGTTTAGTGGATGTCACACACTCAAGCACATACAACTAGCTAAAATCTCCTGCCGATCCACTAATTGTCGGTATGGTATGGTATGGTATGGTATGGTGTGGTGTGGTGTGCGTGCGTGCGTGCGTGCGTGCGTGCGTGCGTGCGTGCGTGCGTGCGTGCGTGCGTGCGTGCGTGCGTGCGTGCGTGCGTGTGTATTGGAAAGAAAATTGGTATGAAAACAAAGAGGTAAACCAGATGAGATTGTAAGGCTTCAAACAATCATTCTTACATTTATTTATTTGACCTTTATTTAACCAGGCAGGTCATTAAGAACAAATTCTCATTTACCATCCACAGAGCCTCGGCTGTGTATTAAAACTAGATTTGTTTCCAGCGTGCACACAGTATGGTAGAGGTAGCAAATGGTGAGGAGATGTTCACTGATTTTGACACTCTGTTAGCTCACATAACAGTAAAGGAATAGCAGTGTTGCACTCACTTCTTGTCTGGCTTTGTGCTGCCTCCTCCCCTGATAGAAACCGTCTGGCTGTTCTGGTAGAATCCTCCCCCGCTGCGGTTGATGTTTGGATGAGTGGGAGACGCCACCGGCTGCTGCCCGGGCCGGATAGGCTTAGCTGGGGAGGGTGAGAGAGGGAGAGAGAGGAGAATGAGGATTTGTCTTTTTTAGCTATCTGCCTAAAGTGTTGATGTAAATGAGCTTTAGCAAGACAGCATAGGTGATAAGAAGGACCCTGGTCTGTTTGTATTTGTCAAAATAAAATTACAAAAAAAAGCATGAATGTTACACTATAGTAGAGGCCTATGTAAAACTAATCGTATATCAACTTGATTTGAAACGTACACGTTTTTACATAAGTAAGGCCGGTAATTGCCCCAAAAATGTTTCAGACCACATGTACAGTATAATCCCTGTGTGTATGTAAGCATGACAAATTCATAAATTGTACCTAGAAAGTAGTCGACTCAAAACAGCCAAGTAACCCACTTTTAAGGATGAATGAAATAAGGCATACGTGATTTTCCCCCACTCACCCCTCCCTCCCTCCCTAACTTACCGATCTGTGCCGAGTGCCCCCTCCTGGCCATGTTCTTGGCCCTGACGGCCTCCTTGATGCGGTCCACCTCCTGCTGGTAGCGCTTGCGGTCGCGCGCGGCGTTCTCTTTAGCTTCCTTCAGAGCAGACTCCAGGGCCTTGACCCGCTCAGCTGTAGCACGAAGACGCTTCTCCAGTTTAGGAAGCTCACAGCGCAGGTCTGCATTATCACGCACCAGCTGGAGGGGACAAGCAGCATCGGTTTAGGTTATTTCATTACATTACATTACATGTCATTTAGCAGACACTTTTATCCAAAGCGACTTACAACTGGAGCATAAATTCATACACCGATAGCAGCAGTTACCACGCAGGGTGCAAGCTAACTATTGAGAGCTATTTAGGGTTCAGTGTCTTGCCCAGGGACACTTGGACATGCGGCGGGGAGACGGGGGATCGAACCACCGACCCTGCATTTGCGGGTCGATCACCCTTCCCACTGAGCTACATTCTTTACTATTATAGCCGTTTACCAAATGGGCACATCAAGCAAGATGAAGATTGTAGCGTAAACTGAAATAAGACTTAAAGTCAATCAGACACATTCAATCTTACCTGTTTGTGAACCTTGGTGAGCTGTTCAAGATTGTTCTCAAGAAAGGATATTTTCTGTTTCTGTGCTGCGCTGCCGCCTGTGTCGTCCGAGTCCATTTCAGCGCTCTGCACAACAAAAAACAAGCATTAAAACATTTACAATAATCAGTTCATATGATCCTTTAATATGAACCAATTCAGTCATTGTTGATGGTGGAACTATTTCATCTTTTCTCACCTTTTTCACTCTGGTGGCCAAGTCCTGGACAAAGAGCTTCCTCAGGTTGTGCAGAGTCTGCAGCTCTTTAGCCTTTGGATGAAAGAAGAAAAGCAAATTGATTACAAAAAGATGAGATTAAGATAATTGTAAGGATTAAAATAATAAATCTTATATTTATTTATTTATTTATTTGGCCTTTATTTAAACAGGCAGGTCATTAAGAACACATTCTAATGTACAATCCATTTTATATGCAAGAACACAGCACATAAACTGAGACTGGTTTTGAATTCAAAATAATCAATTAATTCATAATTCTATTGAGTCAACTGTAGCTTAATGGGAAAAAAAACCTTAATGGAAGATATGTAGTGGAAAGCAGTGATGTGATTTCCCTTCTATGATATATGAACTAAACACAATCAATCCTACTTACAAAGGGTTGTAACCTCATGATCTAATATAAACCCACATAAGAGCTTTGAGTGATCAGTTGAACTCACCACTGTCTCTTCCAGGCCCTTCAGGTCCTGTCTGGCCTGCTCTCTCCTGTCCTGCATCACCCTGGAGATTGAACGAAAACAACAACAACATCCGTTAAAAATGACAGAAATACACACGTCACAATGCTGAGTCAACAGTATGGCTGGGTATCGAAGTTTGATACTTTTTTCGGCACCGACTGAAATGCTTGGATAGCATTGAGTATCGAAAAAAAGTCTTGTTGTTTAATACCAAATGGCAATACCTAAGATGTTAATATATACAATAAGCGTGCACATTTTTTTTCAAATGATACTTGAGTCAACAGAGAGTGTGTGTGTGTGTGTGTATAACGTACGTGAGCTCGTGCAGTTTGCGGGTCTTATCCTGGTCGGTGGACTTGAGTTTCTCGTGCTCCACTCTGAGCCTCTCCTGCTCCAGCATGATCTTCTGGTTCAGACTAGAAGACACAACATTTAAGATTAAAATTAATTAACAAGGGATACAAAATGAGTCTTTTTTCATCCCTTGTTAGCCGGGAGGACCAGCCTGATCCCCCAAGCTTCCCATTTGTTTCTCTCCGGCAGATCAGTTTGGAGCCTGGTCGAAAGATTTGTTCTGACATAACGTTCGGCCCTTATAGTGGAAGGAAGCTTCTGATTGTTTCATGTAGTCGTCAATCTAGCCTCTTGAGACCAGGCATATCTCTCGCGCGTATTTGTCGATCCATGTTGACGTCAACGGCTACAAGAACCAATCAGGGGCTGCCTTCCACTAACAGACAGAAAGTGGGGAGGGTCCGGTCTGACTGGAGGCTAGATTGATGACTACATGAACCAATCAGGGGCTGCCTTCCACTAACAGACAGGGCTGGGCTACTCCCCACATAAATTGGAGAAAGGCCAGAGTGATCTGCGGGAGAGAAGGGAATGTGAAGATGACAGAAGCATGACTCACTCCTGCAGCTCGGTGATGAGTTTCTCCTTGTTGTCCAGCTCGTCTCTCAGGCTGCTGATCTGCTTCTGATGAGCCTCACGGTGGGAGTGGATCTGCTTCTCCACCGCCTCCTGAACACACACACACAGAAATACATTTAAATTAAAAAATATATATTCTTAAATTGTTCCAAATGCTTATAAGGCTAAACTGAGTTTTTCTATTCAGCATGCAAATTCAGAATTTTCTCTTTGTCAAGGAATTTTCAAATTGTCGATGGCCATACTAACAAGAAATGAAAAAAATGTAAATACAGTTACAAAAATGTATTTAAATTACAAAACTGTAGTGTTCATTTCTGCCCATTGTTCATTTGTGTTGAGGAACATACCTTGACTTCATTGGCGCTCTGGATCTCATTCTCTTTCTCCATCGCCTGGACTTTCTCTGTAAAACACAAACACAGATTCCTTATCAGAAGATGGGAGAGACACAGTCTTCACTAAACCTTAAGAATATGAAAATTCATAAGGACGGGGTATTGTTTACACTTCAAACTGATTCTAGCTTAACTCAGTGATTTTGGTTACTAGTAGTGACGTACCCTGAGCACTGATCTTGACGAGTTCTTCATTGAGAGAATCCACGTTCTCCTCCAGCTGCCTCTTCTTGTGCTCCACGTTGTGCAGGTATTCAGTCAGAGACTTGATCTTAGCCTCGTGCTGGAGACAGAGGGAATAATACAGACGTTTAAACAAACAATCTTTATGAGGAATCACACCCTTTCTCTACATACACACAGGGGTTAGGCAGGTGGATTTTTCAGTTCCTAACTATCCTACACATTTTCCAATTCCAAAATGCCATACTTTTCCAGACTCAAATTTCCAGAAATCTCTTTCGATTTTTCAGTCCATATGTGGCATCTGAATACAAATAATTAGATCTTTGTTATATAAATAAATGGTTCTGAAGCCAAGCCTCGGAGAACTATCATCGACCAATGAAAATCTCTTTGCCCTAAGTTATATAAAGCCAGACAACAATACATTGAGACAGTTTAAGTCAAACTGTTAGAAAAAAATTAAACAATATGCGGCACTAGTAAATCCGTAGTACGTACCTGTGAGATGCGCAGTTGGCATGCGGCCAGCTCCTTGTCATTCTCGTCTATCTTCTTGTTGCTCTCGGACTGCGTGCCCTCCAGCTGTTTGCAGCGTTTCACCATCGTCTTCACCTCAGACTTCATCTTACTGATGTACAGACGAGCCACCGTGAACTCCTCGTCGATCATGCCGCTGCCCTCGTGTTGCTAGGCAGAAAAAGGTACGTTTAAATTCAATTCGAAAAACTTTATTGGGTTATCACATAGCGAAAAAAGTTGCCTTCAGTTTGTGGCTAAAACTCACATAAAATCACACAAACAGTTCACTAAAAAACTGTAAAAGCATGTGTGTGTGTGTAAAGCAAAGCTGCATTCAAAAGTAGTGTCTATTTGGTCTTGTTTGAAGTGAATATTGCAGTGGGAATTAAAGAGTTCCTGTAATTGCCTTTTAAGTTACTGGTTGAGAAATTACGTTATTGGCAAGTTACTACATTATCGGCTTACATTAAAAATCGAAAAATTACATTGTGGTTATTTCATTATTGGCTGCTACACTCCTTCAATATTTTCTATAACTGCAACATTCTCTGAAAGGATTCCAACTTAGAGTCCATTTCAACAATTCCAAAAAACTTCCTCTCTAGAAACTGTTGTTGCCATAGTGTTGCTATAGTTTCAACACACAAGGAATCTCAGTACCTTGATATCGTTGCTGCCCACGGCGATGCCAATCTCAGCCAAGTCTTTGAGCAGTGATGACATCATCTCCGTCACTCTCTTCTTCTGGTGATTCGACATTTCCTTCAACTTCTGCAGCTCGGAGTCCAGAGAAGACAGGATGGACTGCAGGGGGAGAAATATATTCAATTACTTTTTCTCACTATATGGTTCTTCATATGGTTTTCAATGGAGATAAAGAAAAATTAAATATTGTTGGAGCAGAGAACGGAGTGCAAATTCTATTTGTGCCATAACTATTGTTTTCACACACATAATGCTTAATCAAGTTACATTCCTTCACTTTTTATGGTAATTTTTACTAATTAACAGGGAGTGAAATTGTAAGTGGTGATGATCCCTAAATGGCAAAAATGCTAATTTTAAAGTTCCCATAATTTTGGATTAATTAAAAAAAATAAATGTCTTACTATACATCATGTATATAGAAAAAGATATACAGCTTCGGAAAAAATAGTAGACCAGACTGGATTTTTCCTAAAATATTCATCTCTACATAACTTATTGAAAATGCATCATAATGACAATATTTTCATTGTGAATTTGGTAGAGATGTCAGTAGTTTATATTATAAAACCAAAATGTTCATTTTACTCAAACATATGCCTATAAAGAGTAAAACAAGAGACACCAAATATTTGGAGTGGTCTCTTAATTTTTTCCAGAGCTGTAGTTACAGAAAGGAAAAGCAAAAACAAAACTAATTCTCTCACTGATTTCTGACTTATTTTAAAATTCCCATATTTTTGGATTAATTTAATTCCCCTTTTTCTTACTCTACATATACAACAAGAATATAGAAAAAAGATATAGTAAAGGAAAGCAAAAACAAAAACAAACAAAAAAAATTCTCGTACTGATTTCTGGCTGAGCTCCTCGCTGATGGTCTCAAACTCCTTGGTCTTGTCCTCGACCTCCTGGCTCTTCTGGTCGTAGTTGACGGCGAGCTCCTCCAGCGCCTGCAGCACCTCCTTCACCTCGTCCTTAGACGCCTCGTTCTCCGCCTGCAGACGGTTCAGCTCGGACTGAAGGTTCTCGTGGTCGCGGCGCGAGGAGGCCAGGAGCTGTGGATGAATTTAATTATGTTATATTTTTTATTTAAATTTTTAAGACTTTTTATTTAGGAATAGTTTTTATTCATATGTTTTGAGTTTATTTGTATTATTTTTGTAATGCTTTTTATTTATTAATATTTTTCAAGTTTTACACATTATAATTTTTACATAATTGATGCCATTCCCTTTAAAACAAATCTGAACAGGTGGACAAGAAGCTGAATGCAGGGGAGAGAATTGGAACTACATTTTTTTTTAATACTTTTCATTTATGGATATCTTTCCATTATCCACATTATACAGGCAGTGGACAAAAAAATATAAACAAGAGCTCCAGTAGGACTCACTTCCTCCTGGTCCAACATCTGCTGCTTGAGCTTCTCGGCCAGCTGGCTCTGCTGGTTGATCTCCTCATCCTGAGAAATACAGACACAAAGCAACATTAGTATTCACACCAGGCAAAACACTGTACGTATCAGGGGTATGTATCCCTGTGGATCTCCAAGTTCAATTCTAGACTTTTTAATACCTTTTTAAATGCAGATTAAAATGAAATGTAATGCCAACGTCAAGGGCATACTGGCAAAAGTAAATAGGATATAATGAAAACTCTCCTATTGGAAGGTACTTTTAATAAAGAACATTTATTAAAAACATATTTTTTAATGGACAAAACATTTTTTCTATTTTGTTTCATGTATAAAACCCTAACTGGTACACCTGTATGATAGCATCCAGCCCTGCCCCCCCTCACCTTATCATCCATCTGTTTGTAAAGCTTGGCCAGCTCAGCCTCACACTTGTCCTTCTCCACGTCGGTGAGACGTACGCCCGGCAAGTTTGGTGTGAGGGCCGGCTTCTCGTTCAGGATGTTGTCCAGAGCCTGCACCTCTTCTTTGGCCTTTTCCTTGTCAAACTGCTCCTCCACTGGCACACTCTCACCTGGGATAGGGGCACAGTGGCACACACATGTTAGGTGTGCACAGGTGTTAACTTCAAACATTACCTTAATAGGCAAGAATAAACTACGTTTTGCAAAAATTATTTACGAAATGAGTGATTACCATGACCCCACTTCGGGCCATGGGTTTATGGGTATTGATGTAGATCCCAACGTGAGTATAAAGTTAGCCGCCATTACATAGAAAGAGGAAAAGCAAATATTTGACTACTAGGATCAAATATTTGACTACTAGGATCAAATATTTGACTACTAGGTGGTTGGGTGAGGTTGTTATAAGAATGGATCGCTTTGTGACAATAACTAGGCATCAAGCTTCAAATGCAACACCTAACCTCATCAATGATAATATGATAATAAAAGACCAATAATAATGTTTGAATGTTTTATAAACCATAAACACAATAACTGGGTATAAAATAGGTTATTAAAAAATATACTTTAGTTTATGCCCCGGCTTTAAATGCAACACTTTTTAATTTATTTATTTTATATCTGTGGGGTCCCTGTTCTGTTTCTCTATCGACCAAGGGGTCCTCCCTGGGCTGGAAAAAGGTTAAAGACTCCTAGTGTAGAAAATCAACGTTGGTTGTTTGTTTTGTCTCAATATCTGTGTTCAATAAAAAGTAAAATTCCAAAATGAAGTAATAATAAAAAAAAAGAAAAGAAAAATCCTGGTATAAAGAATGTGTGAAGAGGCCTACATGAACCATTGGACTAAAGGCAGAGGCTGCTTCCTCACCATTCCTCCAGCGGTTGAGCTCGTTCTCCAGCCAGGTGACTGTGTTTCTCAGCGTCTTGTTCTTCTCCTTCTCTCGTTCATATTTCTGCTTCCACTGCTCCGCCGTCAGCTCGATGTTCACCGTCACCGTGTTCTTGATGGTCTTAGCTCTGAACGTAGAACACAAAAAAAAAATATATGTTTTATCCACTAAAATGACAATATTAAAATAACTTTTATGCACCATTATTCCTTTCAAAAAGCTTACATGTACTAGAAAGAAACCAATGAATAGATGTACAGGTGCAAATCAAATAATTTGAATATCACGGGTAGAGTTCCGTATTTTCCGTAATTGAATTCAAAAAAGGGAAATTTTCATATATTCTAGATTCATTACACATACACAATTTTTTGAGGTGCAGCTGTATGGCTTTTCATAGCTTTTTCTACATCAATACAAGGGCTTCTAAAAACTCTTTCAAATGAATAATTAAAAATACAAATTAAATAAAAAAACAGTTATAGTACAAATTGACCAAATGACACAACAGTATAGGTTGTTCTTGTTACAGGCATACTAACCTTTGTCCGAACATGAGGGTAGATTTGGTTTCGGACTCGTTATATGAAGAAGGCGAGGCGCAGATGACGATGGTGGTTCGACAGTTACCGCCCAGCGAGTCTTGCAGAATTCGGGTCATTTTGCTGTCACGGTACGGGATATAGGCCTAGCAGACACAACAATATATAAAAGGGTAAATTAATAAGTAGAGAATAAACAAACTGATTGTAATGGATGAAAATATTGTTCTGTGGTACAAAACAAACGATAATTGATAGTGTAGGTGTAGTCATTGATTCTAGAGAACGGTTGTTGTCAAAATCAGTGAATATCTCCTCACGTTTCGCTAGCTGTCTGTACTTTGTGTGTGCTAAGAAAAATATCTGGGGTTAATATACAGCCCAGGCTCTGTAAATTGTCATGTAAACATATGCAGCCCACTGTAGCTAGCAACATGCCCATATACACACAGGTAGCGGATCGTGTGGAGATATTCACTGATTTTGACAAAAAAGTGATTTTAAAAACAAGCGTTCTCCAGAATCGCTGCATCGACCTTTAAATGATACCGTGATAGATTATTCATACTGCTACAAACAGCACTATGCTAGTTCAGGAAGGAGACATCTCTGAACAATAGCTCATCTGTTTTTACACCAACACAGATATATATCAGCAGATGTCGGCCCCAGGTTGCTTACAGAGCCAATGGTGGTCACTGAACAAACCAATCGTTGATTAAAGTGAAAAGTGTGAAATCGCTATGAAAAACATTGCTTGGAGGAGAGTTTGTATCTTCTCGTGTTATTTTAACAGGACCCAGGGCTTTAGATGGCTGACAATGATACTTTCAAAGTAAAATGAGTAGAAAAAAAAAAAGATTGTGGTTTTCCAGATTATCAGCCGGCTCTAGGCTGTGCAGCTGGCTAACAGTATTGTCCCTTATGTCTGAAACATTAACGGTAATGACGACAATTTCCAAAAAGCTATTGAAAAAGAATCATCACCTGAGGTTATAACAGATCTTACATGTGCTGTGCTGAATAAGCTTAATGAAAATGACAACTGACAATATGTTCTGAAGTTAAGTGATTAAAACTGAACAGACAAGAAAGATAAAAAGTTAACTGTTTAACATTCCGCTTTCACATATACAGGGTTCTAGTTCTGGTTCCGTTCTAAAGTCTCAGAACCTTGGTGCTTTCTGGAGAACCAAACTGCATTCAATTTCATACCAGTTTAAAACCAACTTAATTTTGGTTCCAAGCGAGAACAAACTTTTCAGGTTCCAAAACCAATTTATTTTAGGTCTGAAAACTCCAGTCAAACCAGTACGGAGCCTTGTCAGTGTGAAAAGCTCGAAGAGTAACCTCAATACGTAGCAAGATTATTAGCCTTTACATGCAGTTTAGCAAATTAAAATGTGCTCATTAACCTCACACAAATAACACAACAGCATATTCAACAACTACAGCTCCGGAAAAAAGTAAGAGACCAGTCTGGATTTTTCTTCAATTTTCATCTCTACATTTATTGAAAATGCTCTTAATGACAAAAAATGTATTGGAATTTGGTAGAAATGTTGTCAGTAGTTTATAATATAAAACCAAAATGATCATTCTACTCAGACATATTTCTATAAATAGTAATGCAAGAGACACTGAACCTTTGGAGTGGTCTCTTCATTTCTTCCAGAGCTGTAGATCTCCATAACTGCACAATAAACAACGACAGTTTAAAGAAGAGTGAGTGTTACTGACCGTTCCTTCAGCCAGGGCAGAGATGACGTTTCCCAGGGACGACAGAGACTTGTTAATGTTCTTGGCTTCGTCCAGCACGGCTCCCTCCGCTCCGGTTTTACTGACCTGAGAAGTTACAGACAGAAAACCTCAACAAGGGGTTTGTACAGCTCAATGTTTAAGACAAAGAAAAGACCCTAATGCAACCCAAACAGACAAGGAAACACGGGCCTATACCAAAAATGTAGATTATAATTCTTAAAACTCAAAATAATAAAATGTTTAGGAATGGGCGATATATTGATTTTCAATTACGATTCTGGCTTCCTTCTTGTGTGGTAAATTGTCCTGTTTTTCAGGTTAATTCATTTGCGTTCCTCTTGTTTTTTTTATTCATTTATATATAAAGTGATGTTTGTCATAATCGAGCAGCCCTAATACATCTATAACATTTAAGAAATCTAAAATTTTTGGTATATGGTTTAGGGTTGGTTTAGATTCTGTGTACCTTTTCACTTCCAGCCAGATCGACGAGGTAGAGCTTCCCGCTGAGCTTGTGCTCCGTCTGAGTGTTCTCCTGCTTCACGTTGATCAGGAAGATGCTGTGACTCCTGGAGCTGTGCTCGTTCATGTCTGAAGGGGGAATGACAAGCACATCAATCAAACTCTAAACCAATTTACCTTTCTTTTGTTTTTTAAACAAAGATAATGGATATTTTTATATCATCTTTGTAAAACATTGCCAACACTGAGCCACCTGTTATTCCCCTTATGTTGTTCCGTTTTATATACCGTATGTATAGATCTGTTTTTTTTAGACTATAATGTTATTTTATCTGATTTTACATAAGACCATAATGTAATGTTATTTTAACTGATGATGCATTTTATGTCTTCAGGATGTCCATTGCAAACAGGTAGAGAGACTACTGATGAAAACTAGCATTTAAGCTAACTTTGTTTAATAATGTTAATTAATGTAAAATATCCCTTTAGCAAAAAGGAATTTGAAGAAGAAGAAAAAATTATAACATGACGGAATCTTACTTGTAACTGCTACGTGTCTGTTGGATTTGCCTTCATCGATGGTGTCCATGACCTCATCCGGGCTGCAGACGAATCTCTCAGTGCAGCCCTAAGTAGAAAAGTAAAATATGATGAAATGACAGGCCTTTATAAAAAACACTTTTACTCAATACTTGACATCTTAATACTTGACGGGAGGCTAGGACTTACCTTGACATAGGGAACTCTGTTTTTATCTTCATGGACTGACAAATTGGTCTTTGACACTAAAGATGAGAGGAAAAAGGTTGTCAGGGAAATTGACATGGTGCAGTGTGTGTATAACATTTTTATTTGACCGCTCTAAACATTTGAAGTTTAAACATTTATATTGAAAGCAAGATACATTTTGTTTCTATCATTATGTGTGCTTAAGATAACTAACCGCTGCTAGTGGGGACCTATGGTAATCAAGTTTAAAATTGATTTGGACTTGAATAGCGCCTATCGACTGGTCAATTAACAGTGCTATGACCATAACACTTTCAGTTAGCAAGCTTATATAGCTGTTGTATGTGTAAAATATTCAAATGTACAACCGACGATTAACATCATCACTGTGTATTACAGCCAACATCCACAGACGGTAATTTTCACAGCCATTTAGCAGTTCCTTATGTCACCACTGTCGGGTACAACTATGATAGATGAGGTTTGTTCACTGTGGTGCACCATGGCAGCCACTTACCATCCAAAAGGTCCCGGATCTTGTCTAAGTAAATTTCAAAATATGAAACCTGTGAATAGAGAAAGAAAAGTCATTAGTTTGCAATGCAGCTGAGAGATCGGACCAGAGAATTCAATTGGGTTATTTAATGGGCTGCCTTGTTTACAGCAAACAATATAACAGCAGGTCATTATACAGGTTTAAGACTATGAGTCAGAACCCAAGAGGCACGCTAGAAATCAAACAGACAACCAACCACATATGTAAAGGTGTGTGACCATAGTTTCTATGATTTTTTTAAATTCTTTCCTGGATAATGAAACAAATTTCTTCACACTTGCATTGCAGGGTTTCTGATAATTACACCAAAATCTTATCTCCCGTTCTAATTATTATTATTATTATTATTATTATTATTATTATTATTATTATTATTATTATTATTATTATTATTAATAATAATAATAATAATAATAATAATAATAATAATAATAATAATAATAATAATAATAATAATAAGATAGTATTATCGTCCAGTCCACACAGGTTAGATATGAATTTCAATATTTCTATCATTGTCTCAAAATTAAACAAAATGTGTTGCAATTTGAGATTAGAGATCAACGAACAGGGCAGAGAGAGTCAGCAAGGAAATATGATGCAGCAGTTAAATGTCACACATCAGCCTCCAGCCTCACTTATATTGTCTTGAGAGAATCGCTTAGTAATAGCAAAACAGGAACTATTTAGCTTGTTGCTAACACGTTTGTGTTGGAAACTGTGTTGGTCGGCCATAAATAACCCATTTCAAAAACACCTGAATCTAAATTAAAATGTTCTATTTTGATGGTAGTTTTCCGCCACAGCTCCTCTCCTCTTCCAAACGACTCACTTTGATATGAAACTCCAGGTTTTCGTCCATGGAGTAGATGTAGTTGAAGATATCTTGCACTATCCTCGGGATGATGCCCATTGCATCTGTGTCGTGGAGATTCCCCTACAAAAGAGAGGGCAAACATTCATTTAAAGACCTACTTCACCGGTGGGAATATGAAGGTGTATTGAACATCACACTAGTAAAAATGTAGGGTTAGGATTAACAGGACAGCTGGGCCAAGGGAAGACTGAGGAAAGACTGAGGGAAGAAAAACCTCATTCATTATATTATAATAGCGATTTTATAATGATAGAACGCCGGTTCCGTATGGGTGAAGTATTCCTTTAATGTAGATCACGTGAATTGATTTCTGTTTAACAATATGCACTCTCAATATAAACAACAACAACACACATTTGTAGACGTCATTCTTTACCTCCATCGTGTGTGTTTTGCCGGATGATGTTTGCCCGTATGCAAAAATGGTTCCATTGTATCCTTCCAGAACATCTGAAAGAAACCACATAGAACTTGTTGAAATAAGGATCCTGTTAAAATGCTACAATTCTTAATACAATGTACATTGTCACAAAATGTAATGTAACCACTGTGAAATATTACAACCCGTGTGACATTGTAAATCTCATCTAACAAACAATAAAAATACATCTAATAAGTAAGTAAGTAAGTAAGTAAGTAAGTAAGTAAGTAAGTAAGTAAGTAAGTAAGTAAGTAAGTGAGTAAGTGAGTAAGTGGGTAAGTGAGTAAGTGAGTAAGTAAGTAAGTAAATAAGTAAGTAAGTAAGTAAGTAAGTAAGTAAGTGAGTAAGTAAGTAAGTAAGTAAGGATCCAAATATTGTATTTAAGTCACTATTTACAAAGACAGGGCTGGTCATTTAAGTGTGTGTGTGTGTGTGTGTGTGTGTATACATGATGTCGCTAATTAATACGTTTTGCGAAAAAACTGAAAGTGATACGTCACCTTTTACAATCTTCTGGGCGCAGGCGTCGTACACTTGTTCCTGAGTTGAGTTTGATGCTAACACTCGGTCGAACGTGTACGGTTTGCCCTGGAAGAGAAAAGAGAGAAGCAACACCCATTAGTATGACCTCATTCATTATAATAATAATAATAATAATAGTCTATGACATTTTTCGTAAACTTATCCGTGTGTATTACTTTCTTTCACCTACCTAAACACAAAAGACTTTCTTACACCAACTGACAATCACAAAAGTTATTTCAAGAATAACCCAAAAAAAAACATCCGATAGGTGTGTTGTTGAGGAAAGACAGTATTATTTGACAGTATTTTTTCAGACCTTTATTTGATAAGGAAAAATGAGAAGAAATGGAAGTGTATAGGAGTGACGACATGCAACAAATATCCTCTGGAAAAGCTCAAACCACACAGGCATTGAGTTACATGATAATGTTCTTCCAACCAGGATGGGCCCAAGACTGAGTTTAATTAGATTTTCTCAAAGAGATACGCCATCTGCTTTCTAGTAAACTTCAAAAAAGGTAACTCTCCAAAAGACACTTTTATCATTGCATTCAACTCAGCTCCTCCAGCTATCTGTCCAGTGCATTTATACTGAACAAAACAAGTACAGAGTTGAAATGGGGAGACAGAGGGAGAGAGAGAGGGGGATGACCTGCAGTAAAGGTCCACGGGTCGGACTTGAAGCCGCAACCACTGCAACGAAGGCCGGAGCCAATATGGTACTCTCTCTATCCAGTACGCCATCGGAAGGGCCCTCGAACCAGAGCTTTTACCACAACCTAAATCACCAGCATGTTTCAAACAAGCAGAGCAGCTGACTGTAATAACCAATGGGCCAGCAAGTCAGTCAAAAACATCAAGGCACGATTTCAGCAAGATAGCAAATCGATAGCTGGATTTTTAAAAGGCAAATGCAGAGTAATAAAACTGATGCTACGAGCTTCTTAGGTTCAAATGAGAAGGCATCATGCTCTGTCTGTTGACTCATCTCTTCCCCGGTCTGATGGGTGGGGTTGTAGATGTGTGGTGTGTTCAAGAGTGTAGGAACAAGACAGCCCTAATAGCAGGCACGATACCCCGGGTTGCAAAACATACAGGACTTACTGACAATAGATTAGTTAGTTCAGATGGTGGTCATGCCCCAACATGTACACGAGATGCATGTACACAAGACAAGTGCTTCAGAATATCTCTCCGTACACACAACGCAAAACAAAATATTGAAAACACATAATCAATCATGTCAGGCCAGTAGGGAACAATGATGTGTCACGTCAAACACCATAGAAGAACATTGTGAGCGTTAGCATTGAGCCTCTTCTTGAGCGAGGTTGGAGCATGCTCTGTAGATGTAAACAATAATTGCCATGTGGAAACTGAGGTCATGACGCCAGCGTTTTCCTCAAAACCTCAAGGGTTCCCTTTCCCCAGTAATTCAGCATTACGTAGCTTTCCAAAATCTACTTTTCAAACGGCTCTAGTGTCCGGTTGTGATGTCTGTGTGTGGACAAATGGACAAAGCGCACAGAAAAAGATAAGTTACGAAAATATCTGTGTTCCTTGTGGACATAGCCTCAGTGTTTTGTTTACACCTGTAAGAGCAGGAGAAGGCTGAGAATGTTGACAAGCAGCTGGTTGCACCTTCGAGACGCCACTGATTATTAGGGGATAGTTTAGGGCCGGCTGTACGTTTAAAAAAATCTTCCCAACTCGAGGTGAAGAAAAACCAACACAAATATGTCCCTTGCAGCACCTTTACCAGCACTACAATTATTCACATGACCACAGCGCGGAGATGTCCTCAATTTGCACTCCGGCTCATAATCCCCCAATCGCCTGACACACACAGACGGCCACATCTAAAGGCACAGCAGCATCATAAGACGTTGATAATTCACTCCAGATACACACACATAAAACGGCAATTAACCCTGCCCAGAGCTGCCACTATCAGGCCTGCCAGGCACTGTCAGCAAACAATAGCACAGGCCCAGTTTAAAGTCCCTCAATGTTACCGCGGTTACTGGCCTCGTCACCTATATTACACTCTTGTCTTGTGGGATTTAGTTGCAGAAAAAAATCTAATTACAGTGAAAATTGTGGAGTAATGATGATACTGTAAGTGCGCTGTCATGTTCCTGCTACCGATAGCTTTGTCATGATATGATTATACTTGCCCATGCTAAGGCGCTAAGCTAAACAGTATACACACAGGCAAAAGTAATTCTGCATGCAATCCCCATGCATGATTCTTGTTGTATGATGCATGAAATGTAATTGGAATAGTGCTGCTGCTAGGCAAAAAATAGGTCAGTTTGATCAATTTGGTTACATTGCTTCCTGGTACACGACTTGCATTTATTTTTTAAATGCGTTGGGAGTCGGAGCAGTTTTTATCTTCCTTGTCAACTGTCACGCACCTCAATGCTACGCTATATAAATGTAGCTCAGTTGTGTTCGTGCCGGGCCGTCCCAGGCTGACTGTATGTAAATAGTAGATGTGACAGCAAAGCATGGGGAAATGCTCCTGAATGAACCTGATCATTTATGTGCAAAGCTGTCAGGGAAGTAATGGATGCATGAATAATTCACCTGATGCACACACAGACACACACACACAGACACACACACACACACACCTGTGGCAAACCCGAGTTAGAGACGACACCAATATCAAATCATCTGGTAACTCCATCTCCCTCCATTTCTGGCAAGATGTTGGCAGGACTTTAAGGTGAGCAACAACCGAGTAAAGGTGAAGGAATTTGCTCAAGAAAACATGCAATATTATATCTCTGGTGTTGGGAATCAGTGAATATCTCCGCACAACAATCGCCTGTATGTGCGTTGAAAATAAATCTGTTGTTAAAACATCGCCTACCCTGTCTACTGCTATATGTAAACAAAGGTGGCCCATCTTAGCTAGCAACATGCCTGTGTTTACAGAGTCTACAGGGTTCGACATAACGTATAGCCCGATGGCCCGGGGCCAGTAAAATCATATGCAGGGCAAGTTGATTGGCCAGTCACTGTCCCGCCCGGGCCAGTGACTGGCCAATCACAGTTCAGTATCTTTTTGTAGACTACATCATGGTTCATTGAAATGCGTGTTGAGTCGGAATGAAAGCAGTGTTTATTTAAGACTCAATATAATAAACCTAATATAAAATATATTTTTTAATGAAAGGCCAGTGGACACCGATGCGTGGGTGTTTTGACAGGCGGGGCAACAAGCGGGTGCACTCTCGCTCCGTTGGCAGAGCTGCCTACTGTCCGCCTGCGAGTCGACAAATCAATCGACTTGCTTTGCCCCCTTTATTTCTTCCCACAGCAGAGGTTGAGGTGCAGAAAATGATAACTGCGCTTTTCCTTTATCTGCCGCCGTAATGTTACAGTATTTTCATCCAAGCCCCAATGGTAATACAAATGAGAGGCGTTATTTAAACGCTGTGAATGCGTCTCCGGTGATTGTGTCGGTTGTAGACAGAAACGAACGGAGGGACTCCGCTCACTGTACAGTATAGTCGCGCAGTTTGGCACTGTGTTTTCAGGCTCGAGACATTCAATCAGATCGCGGAAGTCTTTCCCATTGAAATCGCTAACGGGGAGAATATCCCCGGTTATTATTTTAGCCACAAACCACAGTTCATCTGCGCGGCGGCTCACTCGCTGGCGAGATCACACGGTGAAACGCTGCTGTGATCGGACGAAGGCATTGTGTGTTTCTAAGGTGATTTAACGTCATAGTCTTAGACGAGCTTTTAACTTATGCTGCATATTTTGCACTGCATTGTTTTTTATCAATAGTTTGAAAAAATGGTCCCACACCGGACTCTTATGTGAAGCTGACACTTCATGGAGAAGTGACACTCCTGCAGCGCGCTCACGACCAGACGTGAACTCACATACACGGTGAAATCTCCCATTAAAAAAACGGCATAACCCACTGATTTTCGGATTTCTATTCTATTTTTAAAGTCAACTTGAGCGCAAGTGGAAAACCGGTCATATAGAGAAAGTAATAAAAACAGCCTACCACACCACAAAGAATGATCAGACCTTCATCTCTTATTTTTTTTTTATGTTTGAACATGACTTCTGCAGGTGAACTATTCATTAAACTGCCCAAATTCAAGAATAAAAACAACCATCAAACTACTGGACTTTAAAATACTGGCCGACTCTTTCAACATACTTTCAGTTGTAGGCTTCTAATTCAATATGTTTGCCTGGTTTTATATTATGTGTATGAGCAATATCAACATTTCATATAATTAACTAAAAGAAAAATAACCAAATCTAAAGGGAATATCTATACTGTTACAGAATAGATATTCCCTTTAGATCTGGTTATCTTTCTCTATTTTTCTAATACAGGTATTATAATTATTGACACTAAATTATGAAGAAAAAAAAAGTGTGTGCAGGGCCAGTGAAAATATACAAGGGGCCAGTAAAACTCGGATCCACTGGCCCGACGGGCCAGTAGGAAAAAAAAGTTATGTTGAACCCTGGTCTAGGCTGTGAATTAACACTGGATTTTTCAGCGCACACAGTGCAGTCAGTTAGCGGATAATGAGGAGATATTCACAGATTTTGACAACCAGTGTCCTGCAGAATCACTGACTCCACCTTTAATATCTAAATGTTACAAGTCAACCATCAGAAAAGACCTGCAATGATGAAGCTGTTCTTAAAAGCTGAGCCCTGATAAAAGGTCCACACCCTGCACTGTTTCAAAATGGATCATATACTGTATGAGCTAAGTGTTTAGCCAGTATCCCTGGATAAAAGCATCTAGATTCTACATCACCATTATAATTACCCCACCCAACCGGGGAGATTGCCTTCCGCCTGATCTGATTGGTGGAACAGCTGGTTACCGGGGGAGACAACACAGTGGGATTACCCAGGAGGCCTTGCTGTGCTGCTGCTGCTGCTGATAGAATATAAGTGCTGAATTTATCAGAGCAGATGCAAAATCAGTGCATAACTCCTCACAATCCGCTACATGTACGTACTGTGTGTGCAGCGGTGTTAATGGTGTTATGCCCAGTTCAGACCAAAGATTCACCTTGCAACTGCTTGCGACGAGACGGTTTTAGAACGTCGCGGGGGATAAATCGCAGCAGTGTGAACTGCTCGTTGCAGCGCGTTGCAAGCCGTTGCAAGGCGTCGCAGAAGATTCAACATGTCAAATCGCAAGGTCCAGTTTTAGAACGTTTCGGCGTCTCGTCGCAAGGAGTTGCAGTTGCAAGCAGTTGCAAGGCGAATCTTTGGTCTGAACTGGGCTTTACTGCACAGCCTAGGCTCTGTAAACTGGTATGTAGTAAGGGTATGTAAAAAATAAATTAAAATGGGCCTAATGTTACTTGCAACATGCCTGTTGAGCAAAACATCTTCAAGCCCCCTTTACAATATTTACTGGTAGGTCAAATCATATGATACGCCAAATATATTGACATGCGAAGGTGAATGCATGGCACATGGCATAGGCTACAATTTACTGCAGGTCAAGCTGTATTTGTGATATGTTAACCTTGAATGTTGATATCAATAACTCTATATTTTAAATATATTGTGCAGCCATACCAGTAGCAGCTAATAGGCTCTGGCCTGCAACACTTGCGTCCTTCACAGTGTGCAGTGGTATTTTGCCACTATGACTGGCACTCAGTCTGAACTGGGCTGGGTCACAGACAGTATGCCTGCTATTAGTTAAAAAGGCCTCAAGACAGGGTAAGCAAAACTATTCAAGGCTTTAATACTGTAGCTTTGACAGTCTTCTATGTTTGTGCATGACAGAAAGTGAATAGTTCCGTTGTATTCTGAATACACCACCTTAAATAGTAGTTTAACGTTTAAGATGAATCATAGAAACCCAGCTAAAACTTACAACTTCTTGATTGGAATTTGGTTTGTATTGCCTTGTACAGTCTTTTAAAGCAACTGGGGTAAAAAAAAAAGAAGGTTTTTTTTCACAACCATTCGAGGAGTCACTACAGCTACCACAGTCTTGTTGTATTCTGAATAAGCCACCTTAGATAGTAGTTTAAAAGGTATAAGATGATTCATAAAAACTCAGCTAAAACTTGCAAGATCAGTTGATGTTGCCGCCTTGTAAACCATTCTAAAGCAATTGGGGTCAAAAACACCAAAGTCCACACACAGAGAGAATGACAGTTTCTTCGTAGGAAAATCTAATGTTTAACCATGATAGTATTTTCAAACGGTACGCCGATGGCTTCTGCTCATTTAGCTTGTAGGAACTTGAGATGTCTGTCTGGCTTTCAAGCTGTCATGTTGTTCAATTACTACACTTGTAAAAGGAACGTAACATAAAGACCAATCCCTTTTTCTTTTGTGCGTGATTTCAAATCCTGCCATAGAGATATGGCACACAGGCACGCTATGGCATGAGCCCAGTCTGTGTAAACAGTGAGTTGTGAAGACATTATCCCTGCGTTCCAAATCACATACTATTTCTTTTTACTACACTACATACTAAAGTACAGAAGAGTTTTAGGGCCACAGGAGGGAAAAAAAAAAAAAATCAGATAAGGAATTTTTTTTTATCATGTCGAGAAATGTCTAGAATAAAGATGAATACTCCAAAATGCTATCGGAGTTAGTGGGACATTTATGTATTTTCAGCATACTACAATTGACGGGCATGTATTAAAAAAATAGTAGGGAAGTATGGGGCATTGGAACGCAGGGACTGTATCAGCGTATGATAACAAACCATCAGGTGCACATCCTTTGCAATCACACCACAAGGCCAATTCTTTGTTGATTCAGTAAATTGGTGTTAAAATGGCAATGCATTAGTAAAATACATTTCCATCTTGTGTCAAATTGGAAAGTGTGCCCACTCAAATGATTTGTATGTGTGTTGTTTATTGTTAAAATGATCCCCATTAGCTGTCACCAAAATGGGACGAGGTTCTTCCTGGGGTCCACCAAAAAAAAATCACTTAACACTGATAAACTAAAAACAGTGCAACATTGTACGTATTGGATGTATGGATAAATAAACCGTCAAAGGCAACATACTCGGATTAGATCTTACACTGGACATCCTCCCTTAAGAGTATTTACTCAAAAACTTGTAGTTCAACCTGTTGGGTAATAATTGTCTAAGTGTCCAGCAGTCACCCAGAGCCAAAACAAAACACCACTAAACTGTATTTAATTTGCCATTTCCTCTACCACTGACATTTTGTAGGTGTTTCCTTTTCTTTAATGGACTTCATTTTCACATGGCAATGCATTAGTAAAGGCATTTCCTTCCTTTGCCGTAGTGCAACGTGTGCCCATGTAGATGTTAAACTAATCAGGAGGTCGGTCGGGATAGAAGTATGTTTAAAGGGATAGTTACACCAAAGACAACAAACTTAAATGCAACACCGGACATCCTCCTTAAACAGTTATTTACTCAAAATTGGAAAATGTAGTTGAACCTGTTGGGTTATTATTTGTTAAAGGTGGAGTCAGTGATTCTGGAGAATGCTTGTTGTCAAAATCAGTGAATATCTCCGCACAATACGCTACTTGTACATATGCTCGAAAATAAAAACAATGTTAATATTCACTGAGTTTGACAACAAGTGTTCTCCAGAACCGCTGACTCCACCTCAAAATCTAATCAAAGTCACAAAGCAAGGTCTTCTGGGTCCCTCCCAAAGATTAGTATTTCTCTGATTGAATTCAACATGTCATATCACAAAGAAGTGTTTTCTGTAGACCCTGCTTAAGATACATTGAAGCTGGTTGTGTTATTATCGATGTATTATGTTAGGAATTATATTTGTATATCGAAGTTATTGCATTTGTTTCAAGTTCAATGTCTGATCTCTTATGAATGTATGTTCAACTGTCAATAAAAAGTTGGATTAGGCCTATTATTTGTTTGATTGTTTTAGGTGTGTCCTTTTCCTTATTGGAAGCATACGTTTCAGATATATTCAATACTCATTTGAATGGTTAGTCCTCTATGTGTTGATTATGGAGGTAGCCTTATAATGTTAGCTTTTAATGTAGCAAGTGCAACGGTATTAAAACTAGCCAGCCACCCCAAGGCCGGCTAATCTGTCCACTACCAGCTGGCCTAGCCTTCGGTAACCACCACTGAATCAAAGCTGGCTTACGCTTTATGCTGACGTATACTGGTCATAATTAATAGCTTTGGTGTTACACATGCAACGCTAGTTTTTAAATACATTTTTTGAATAAAAATTAATAATATTTTGGTGTGCAACGTGAAGGAGAGGCAGGCGACATTTTAACCTGTCAGTCAATGTGTTTGAGGCTTTGTTGAATGACAGGGCAACTGCATATAGGCACAATTTTTAAATGGCGAATATAAATCAAAATGCTGCTTCTAAATTCCCAGAAACTGGAGGTTAAATAAATAGAAACCTAAATGTAATGGAGTTGTTTTGGTGGCTTCAGTGGAACAACGCAGCGGTGAACAGGTCAGCTCGTGCTAACTGACAAGCTAAGGTGCTAACTACCGTAGCTACCAAGACAATCAAAAAATGGCGACCAGGCCGGTGCTGTGTCAAACAAGATATCCACGCAGAATAACTCACCCCGACAATAACAGTGTCCTCCCCTTGAAACTTGGGGATGTATCTGTCGCCTCTGGTGACCTCTGAGCTGTTTAGAGGCCTAAAACGACACATCACTTTGATGGTACACTCCGCCGGGTCGGCCATCTTCCGCGGTTAAACGAATGGAAATTCACCGATAAAGAAATTAAAGTGTCTCCCGGTTCCCAGGGGCGGCCGCTGGGGGCGAAAAGGCAGGCCGAGCCCCTCTGTCCCAAAGGCAGGTGGAGAGGGGAAAAGGAGAGATGATAAGTGGGAGAATTGGACAAAAAATATCCTTGTTTTCCTCTCAACCGCTTCCCCGTCTCCTTTTAGGAAGCCATGACACCGGTGGATCAGCGGCTGGCCACCTCACCCCTCCCTCCTCCCTTTTTTTTTTTTTTTTTTTTTCCTCCTCAAAATGACGTCACCCCGGCGCTCCCCTACTCAACTGTGTGTGTGTGTGTGTGTGTGTGTGTGTGTGTGTGTGTGTGTGTGTGTGTGTGTGTGTGTGTGTGTGTGTGTGTGTGTGTGACTTTTTTACAGTAAAATTATCGTTACAAATCGTTATCCTAGATTTGTATCCTCTGGCATTTGTAGATGTTTGACGTTATGTTTTACCCCTCTCTCTCTCTGTATTACTGAACGTGTACACCTGTGCTCATGCAATAAAGTGTATGTGATTCTGGTTCGAGTTAATGAGAGAGCACTATGGTTAGCCTATTAAAGTTGTGTATCTCAATACTCAATGGGAAAAATCCTAAAGGCAAAAACAAGAACATGAGAGAAAAATTCCAGATTAAAAGTAGGCCTAGGTTAACGCCCAGAGGAAAATTATTTTGTAACTCTCATTTCCCAGAGGTCCAATGGGAAAATGATTGACTTTTCCCAAGTTTTGTCTTTTTTTTATAAATAATCAGTGTTGGGGAAGCTATTTTCAAAACATTGCGTTGCAAACTACCAATGATTTTGCACGGGAAGAAGTTGAATTTACATCTGGTTAATAGCTGCTTTGTGTAGGCCTATATCTTTTAGGACAAAAGACAGAAGCCAGTCCGAACCCCTAATAAGAACTTAAGAACAGCCGAGATGTCACAGTCTTTTAGTCATCTGACCTGTTCACGTGAGCAGGCAACTCCAGTTAACGATTAAACTTTAACCGTAAACACAGTTTTATTAACTCACAGGAATGTCAAGCACTTAAAATTACAATTTCCAAAAGAAATCAGAAACTACAGCACTTTGATTTAGAATAATGACAATACAAGTCAGTGTTCAACTTTAAACATGTAGTGTAGTAGGCTATTAGGTAAAGTATAACATAACTTAAGTATAGTATTTGAAACACAAGTGCTAGGGTCTGTTTTGTTTTGAGAAAATCCAAGGGTCAAGGGATTTAATCACATTGACGCAAAAAATAATTGATTTCTGGCCTGGAGCAATATTGTATTTTTTTCATTCATCTGTCACATCAACCAAAAACAACTCAGAGAGTAAAACAGAATGGTTCTATCATGGGGAAGAAAATGGAATATTGTGCTTGAAATATTATGTCATAGTGTTTTAACCCCACTGACCCATCTGCAAGTCAATAAATACACATGCACGAGGAGTGCGGGCAAGCTTAATTGCTATATACTATGGTTACGACTTAATTCCTACTCAAGATCTCAGGGTTTTCCAGAATACTAAATCTGCTATGCTGCGTCACAGGGAAATGTGGGTGAAATGGTACAGTATATCATTATGCAATGACAAAGGGTAATTCTGATGAGGTTTCAATAAAACAACTGAAACACAGTGTGAAGGACATGCTTTATTTCAGCTGTTTTAAAATAAAACGTTTAGGGGAATAATATGAACACTGGTGCTATTGTTTGAACCCAAAATAGGACGTCACTGTATAGCCTGTGACTCAGCTGTCTTCTTGGACTGCAGCTGCGAGACCTCCTCCTAAATAAAAATGTATCACGTATGACCTCACTGAACAGATGCCATAATGGAAGAAAAGGGCGCATGGCAAAACCACAAGTGGCTGATATATATACAGTCTAGTCAGTGGCTGAACACATTTTTTCCTGACCACTCCCCGAAAGAGTGAGGGCTATTTTATAATTGTCGTTGCATTACTAACCCTTTAACCTTTTAACTTGTTGTATATTTGTGAGACTATGTATGTAGGCCTATACTGTTATTGTCTACATAATATATTGTATTGTTAAGAGTATAACACTAAAATATATTATTCTTAAAAGGCCCATGGCAAACTATAAGTGGCTGGACACATTTTCCCCCCTGGACACTCCCTGAAAACAGTGAGGGCTATTTTATATTTTTTGTCCTTGCATTACTAACCCTTAACCTTTTTACTTGTTGTTGTATATTTGTCTTACTGTTTATATAGGCCGATACACACTGTAATTGTCTACATTATTCATGGTTTTGTTAAGAGTAATACCAAAAAAACATATTTTTCTTAAAAGGCTCATGGCAAACTATCTGTGGCTGGACCATAGGGCTGGACACATCTTTGCTGTGGACCCTCCCCTTAACAGTGAGGGCTATTTTATGATTGTCTTACCCTTTTATCCGTTTTACTTGTTGTATATTTGTACTACTGTTTATATAGGCCTATACTGTTATTGTCTACATAATTCTTTGTATTGTTTAGGGTAATAACAATACAACTTTTTTTTTTACAAAGGCCGATGTCAAACCACTAGAGGCTGGACACAATCTTTTTTCCTCTGGCCACTCCCAGAAACAGTAAAGGGATATCCTTTTTCATGTTGCGGTGCTTAGCTAATCCAAATACCAGTTCGACTGGCCTAGTTGTGTGTGTGTTCACAGAGAGAGGGAGAGAGAGAGAGAGAGAGAGAGAGAGAGAGAGAGAGAGAGAGAGAGTGAGAGAGAGAGTAGAGAGAGAGAGAGAGAGAGGGTGTGGTGCCGCTGTTTGAGCTAACAGGGCAGGCTGGTTGTCACTAGGCAACAAATCCCCAAGGACCACATTGTCTGGTGTTTGTCATCCCAGGGAATGGCAGTTATCCAGTCACATGAGCTGGTTATTACACTCTTTGTATGCCTTTATCTTTTAATTATTATTTTTTCAATTATGGTTTTTATTATTTCCATCACAGACATGTACGTATTTTATCAGATTTGTATTTGCAGGGGTTCCCTTAGCTCAGTTGGTAGGGCGCCCCGGCCGGGCCCAGCAGCAGACCCGGGTTTGATTCCCGCCCGCGGTCGTTCTCTGCATGTCCCACCCCTCTCTGCCCCATTTCACCTCTGTCTCTCTGCACTATCAATAAAGCATAAAAATGTCCAAAAAATATTAAAAAAAAAAAGAAGATTTGTATTTGCAAAAGAACGAAGAAAAAAAATTCAACATAAAAACTCAACACGAGCATGAGCAAATTGAAATAAAGTAAAAAGGGTAAAGTGGGCTTGGTTAATTAATGGTAAGGCTTAAATTAAAGTTGCTACGAGGAACGTTCAGTTTTTGTCGATTCTAGCGGCACCTTTGGACAAAAGCGGTAGTGTTTTTACAACAACAGCCTGCTGTCCTGTATATCTTTGCTAGCACGTGGTGGCAGCACGTGCATTTAGGAAGCAAGAGAAAGAGATTAACATACACAGTACACTGTAAACACACAGTACATGCACACCATATATATGCTGAACCCTTGACTGGAGGGAAACAATTATATAACTACTATAATACCCGACCTGTTTCTCCAGTCAAACGTGCGTTATAACTTTCTTTACACATTCCACAACTTCGGCTTACAATGAGAAAGCCGTCTGAGGTGTATATTTATAACACTATACCCTGCGTTCCAATACCCATACTTCCCTACTATTAAGTATGCCAGAAAAAGATTTAGGATGTCCCAATACGATGCACGTCAATTGTAGTATGCTGAAAATACATAAATGACCCACTAACGCCAAAAGCATTTCGGAGTATTCGTCTTTATTCTTCACATTTCTCGACATAATGAAAAAAAAATCTTCCTTATCCTTTTTTTTCACTCCTGTGGCCCTAAAACTCTTCTGTACTTTAGTATGTAGTGTAGTTAAAAGAAAAAGTATGTGATTTGGAATGCAGGGAGAGTTACATATTTATGTGGGACTGCCCCTCTCCATCCTAACTGTTTACCAAAGGGCTCAGCGTCATACTAAGCCTATTAGTTCATTAGGCAGCTGTGTTCTTGGGTGATACAGTCTTAGCTTATAGGTTTTAATATGTTAAGACTGTGGGCACGGCATAGATGTGTAACATTATCTACATTGTTTACATACAGGATCGAGGTTTGAGCCCTCCTGAAGACTTTCTCTAATTACCGGTACATTTTTGTTGACCATTGTTAAATGTAGGCTTTAAAGTTTGTAGGCAAGGCAAGTTTATTTATATAGCACAATTCAGACACAAGGCCACTCAAAGTGCTTTACAGGGGCAAGATTAAAAACACATTAGAAAAGCGAATGAATAGAAATAAAACATTTAAAAGCTAATGAATAGAAATAGAACAGTAGATTAATTTTTTCAATCAACATGCCTTTGGTTTGATGTGCAATGTCTGTCTATGGCTGTAATAAAAGTTAAGGCAACACTTTATTTAACCATTATCAAACGTCCTACTAAACCCCTTCTGCCCCGTATTTTTTCTTTACTTTTTATTCTTATTGTTTCATTTGTCCTATACATGTTTTAATACTGATTTTAACTTCTTTATTTTATATTTAAAAAACATATATCCTGCAGCTGTTTGGGATGACTTTAGGGTTGTCTGGACCTGTGTGGTTGAGGTAAAAAAAAAAAAAAACGATTTAAATTTTTAAATCTTTGAATAAACTATAGCTAAATCAAATGCAGCTCACTATATATTTTTTTAATTACTGATATCTCAAACTATATGTTTTTTTTTTAACAATTTAGTCTTTTAAGCATTATATAATGTTTAGCTTTTAAAATGCTTCAGTGATGAGGTAATGTCATTTTTGTTGCCTCTGTCTGTATAATTCCCCCTCAGGCAACAACAGCTACTCAGACTTTTGTCACACTGGACCGTCTGCCTTTTCCTGTTGCACATTTTCCTTAGTGTTGACAGTGACACACACACCTAAATGTAAAGACTACAGTAAAATGGCCTCTATTGACTTTGGAAATGACAGTTGTTATAGTAATAGTGGGGTTGGCTGTTCCTCGAGGGCAAGCAAGAAAGGCTGCGTAGTGGAACTATTAAGAACAAGAAGCTATTTAAAATCAGATCTTTGCATTATAAAAACTTTAAAAAAATAAAATGCAATCAAACTCATATTGTAGAGACCATTTGATTCCAATGGTTCTGGTACAACAAGCATTGGTGCATCCTTATACATCTAACAACATAGTTCAGACACAGATTTTCTAACTAATATACGGGCCATGCATTGTTTGAGTTTTAATCACATTTAGCTTATGAGTTATTGATATCGGAAGTTCAAATCTGTCAACATCTTTCCAACTTTCCCGCACTCTTGTATACCGTCCACTTTATTCTCAACATTTCATCTTTTTATTGAAATGCATTATGATAAAAGAAAACCATTCCTCTCATGTGGCCCTAATACTCCTCTGTATTTTCTCTACTATACTTAGAGATGCATCATTTTGTAACAGTTACCGGAAGTTCGATTCTGTACAGCAGCGGACTTACAATTTGATCTCAAACTGAATCTTAATCTCCAACAACATGCATCGTTTTATTGCCCTTATTTTAAGGAAACACATTTACTTTCAGTTTTAAATGTTTTATTTATTCATTATTTACAGCTTGTAATGGTAAAACATGTGCCATCCTGACTTAAGATGTGTAGTTGAAGTCCTTTTTGATTTTCTCAATTGTCCACGTGATGAGTGTTTGTCAGTTTCACCAAAAGATCATGACTTTATGAGCAACTGCAGTGCATGTTGTTTCCAAAATGAAAAAAGAGACAAAATGTCCGCCGTTATCATCCATCACTTCTTTTGGAAAAATCCCATAATGGACGCCTGTTTAGTTCCTTGTTTTGCGTTGGCGGAGGCTTTCTTCTGACTCTTCTTGGTCTCCTCTTTGCTACTCGTCTGTAGTTTTGCAGGGAAGGCAGTTTTAGGAGCTGGTTTCTTGGCTTGAACCTCTTCCTCTGTTTCGGAGTACGATTCGCTCTCATAGCCCTTCTCTGTCACTGTGGAGAGAAAAAGGAAAAAATAATAATACAGGAGGGTGAACTTGGGCTCGACTTGAGTTAATACGGCCATAAATACACATGCCCTGCGTTCCAATACCCATACTTCTCTACTATTTAGTTTGCCAGAAAAAGATTTAGGATGTCCCAATACATGCATGTCAATTGTAGTATGCTGAAAATACATAAATGCCCCACTAACTCTAATAGCATTTTGGAGTATTCGTCTTTATTCTTGACATTTCTTGACATAATGAAAAAAAAAAACTTCCTTATCTGATTTTTAAAAGACATTCAAATGTATTGGTATAGGGCAAAATAAAGTCACAAACATTACAGTTAAATCAATTATTACCTAACTGTTTCAATAATCTAAGTACAGTCGTCGTAAAATGTACAAGCCCCTATTTCTATAGTGATAAAATATTTGTATATCTATCAAGTGGAATCCAGTCAGAAGCTTTTCTTACCGATGCAGCCTTCGTCATCTACGAAAGTACGAGATTTTAGCACTCGTCTCCTCTTCCTCATTTTCACCTCAGAGCTGTCCTGCTGTAGAAAACAAACAAAACACATAACTGTTTAATTCATTTTTCACTTGCATGGAAGGCATTGGGACATCCGCTAGCTGAGATACATACAGCTCTGGGAAAAAATTAAGAGACCACTCCAAATGTTCAGTGTCTCTCGTTTTAGTATTTATAGGCATATGTTTGAGTAGGATGAACATTTTGGCTTTATAATCTAAACTACTGACAACATTTCTACCAAATTCTAAAAAAATCCAGACTGGTCTCTTAATTTTTCCCGAGCTGTACATACACTAGCTATGTATGCTAATATCTAAGCAGCAATTTGAAGCGGTTAGAGCACTTACGTCATGTGAATGTGAAACAGGTGACTCCACTTTCCTCTCTGGACTCGGTGTCGGTTCTCTCGTTTCCATCTTCTGCGGAGAATCTGGAATGACTGAAGGGGTGATGGAATATTAGTCTAATTTATACTAAAAAAAAGGATAAAAAAAAAGTGTTGTCGGTTTATTCACAAACTGGTGTAGGAGGCAAATAGTGTTTTACCAAATATGTTCTGAAAAATGACAATACATTCTTCACACTTTACCTTTATTTAATTATGAGAGTTTTCAACATGGTTAATATGTGTCTGACCAGAGGATATGTATAAAACTAAACAGCTCACCATCTTCGTCGCTGCTCTCTGGTTCAGGCTTCTTAATCCTCCGTCTCTTCTTCTTCTCCTTCATCTCGTCTTCGCTGTCTGAATCCACGATGCGCTTTGTTTTGCTTCAACCACATAAACACTCATTTGAGAACTTAAATTGAGGACTTTTTATAGCAAAAATCAATATCAGTTAACTTGATTTAATCCAAGTTATATTCAAAGTCAAAGTCAAATTTATTTCTACAGCACATTTAAAAAACAACATCAGTTGACCAAAGTGCTGTACAAGATACAATACAAAACAACATATAAGATACATGAGAAAACAAAAGGGAGGAGTGTCAAAGTCTCAACTTGTGTTAAAGGCCAATGCAAAACAAGTGAGTCTTATTGGAACACACAAACAGAAACACACACCTCCTTGCGTCTTTCTTGATGTCTTTTTTTGTCTCTTTTTTGGGCTCCACAGCAGCAGCTTTTGGTTTTTCTTCAGGTTTAGGACTCTGTCTCTTTTCAGCTGGAGGGGGAGGGGGAGCCGGTTCCTCCGCCTTCTTCACTGTCTTCTCTGGTTTCTCTACAGAAGTTAAAGATGGAGAAGTTACTAAATGAATGGAGTCACCAGTCTGCTTGTTACAACTATAGGTGGTATGACCTATACCACTCACTTGCTGCTTGACTCCCAAAGAAGTTGGCCATAGGATTAACTTTGGCTGTCGGTTTGCCTTCGTTTGCATCGACCTAAAACATCAAACACAGTGGTTAAAACTACAATATATAAAAAACTACAAACTGTACTTCATTCATTTATTTCTTACAAAGCAGATACACTAAAAACTACAAAACCATATCCTACCACAGGTGCTTCTTCCTTCGGCTCCGACTTCACATCTTTCCCACTGTCCTGTTTCTTAGGCGCGGTCTTGTTCCCAAACATTCCCATGATGCCTTTCTGCTGTGGCTTGGCGGAGGCCTTTGTAGCCACGTTAGCATCTCCGTTAGCAGCAGGTTTTCTGTTCACGGGCTCCGGTGAAGGAGCTCGCTGGATGTCTCTGGTCTGCTGCAGCTCAGAGGAAGACATGGGCACCGCACTGGCACAGTGGATCGCACTGTATCTGAAAAACACACAAGAAAAAAAAATCAGTTGAACATTTTCCTGAAGGGCTTCTATATTAAAAGAATAGTTAAATTTTTTAGCTTGTTGCCTAATTTGTATGTTTTTTAAGTTTTTTTTCCAGAACCGTTGTTGCATTCAAATCATTGCTTTGCAGAATGATCTAAAAAAATCTCCATATGATCAAATAACATATTTCTTGCCTATGCAGAGACCCTGATTACTGTTAATTTCAAGCACACGAAACATGTAATTTAATTAATTATTTTAATTAACGTACTTGCTGCAGTTCTTCATATTGTCTTTGACGGCATCGTAGTCGACGCTGTAGAGCGGGCCGCTGTCTTTCAGCAAAGCCTTCTGCACACTGTACACATGGACGCTCACTACCAAACTCATCTTGGATTTGAAATCTGCACAAAAAAAAACAGAACACATAAAGTTAGATGCCTCTTCTACAACAGATGTCTTGCTTAAAAGACATAAGTGAAAAAATAAAATAATTACAGTTTTATTGCACTCAACTCTCAAACCATTGCATTGCAATTATCTACAAAAATACAAAATGTCTAAAATCAACAGCTACAACAAGCCAACAGAGTAAACAACACTGGTGATCTGTCCCAGCAATCCAAATTGCATTGCATACTCTTTATTTTTTACTATCCTACATGCTGCAGCTGTTCATAAATTGTACGTTAGTTTGCATGCAGACTAGTATGCATACAAATGGGACATATTTATTATTATTATTATATAATTCATCGTAACATCCCGCCTTGAACATGACCCTTTTGCTTAAATATGGGTCAGAATCGCCAAACAAGCATTCTAGTTTGCACACAGCAAAATACAACCGGGTGCAGTAGGACATTCATGTATTTTTCAACACACTGTATCATGATTTGGTACATCCTAAATCTTTTTCTGTCGTACTAAATAGCAGGGAAGAATGCATACTGAAAAAGCAGGGTGGCAAACATTTCTACACACCTTCCAGCTTGTCTTCTTTGACTATGGAGACCTTGTGACCCTGAAAGGAAGAACAACATCGGCATCAAAAAATAAAAATCACTGTGCTGGCTAGTTGTGTACAGAAATATGCAAACCATGGCAAAAAGAGTTGGCATTAATTCATTGTATTTCTCACCGTTTGGCCGTTGTCAACAAATTTCCCAGACACGAGGTATGTGGCATTGAGCTGAGGGGAACTCTCCTTCCGCTTGTGATCCAGGTAATGGAAGAGCATCCTGAAAGCAAGACACACAACTTAATGATTGGCCAAAAATAAATAAGAAATTAATAAATAATTTTCTTTTAAAAGCACAACTATTATTTTATCTCTGAGGTTTATTACTTTAGAAATGGAAAGTGACTTCATACAGACTTGTACAGACTTACAATTTTTTTGGCATTTTGATTCTGGCTAAACCTTTTCTACACTTATCTATGCAACCCTGTCACATACAACTTATCAGTATGTAATGTTAAACCATGTTCTTATTAAACCCTCTAGAGCTGTCTCCATGTCTGTAGTTTTATTTTAACAATTAAGACTACAAAAGAGCACGAGAAACACTCACTGTTTGGCAGTGTTGACATGGACTCCCAGAGTGAGACTGAGCCATTTATAAGTCACCTGTTAAAGCACAAAACATTTGGGTTGAAAATCATTGTTATACGGATAGGTACATTAATAATAACTTGCATAAAACAGTGTATCGGTAAAGCATGTTTGGTAGAGAATAGAATAGTCTATATATTTAGTAACTTGTTTACAACTGTAACTGAAACAACAGAGAGTATTCAACCGTAAAAATTAGTTTTTGTTGAATTCAAGACTATTTTTTTAGATCATTTACATGCCGAATTAACCAAAAGTCCTAAACAAATCGTTTATAGTTTTAAACCATAGCATACTGTGTATATAAACTGAGCAGAAAGACAGCAAAGAATAAACACGTAGGTTTTTGAACGCGGTTCGGCGCTACATCGAATAGATTTGCATTTTCTCACCGGAAATAACGTTAAATATTGCGACTCAGGATCACACTTACTATCTTGTTGTGGTCGTTGACATATTCGTCGATGTTATCCAGGTACAGCTCGTCCATTATGGCAGATAATCCGAGAATTATCGGAGGTCTCGTAGAAACTATTTTAACTGCGCGGGAACCGGGAATGCAGTTTATTTACTTCCTGTAGAACGTCACATGTGCCCGTTGTTTTCCGGTCAGGATGAGGTGACCCCAGAGTGCAGTAGCGCCCTCTACAGGTCAACACGAGGCTGCAGGCTGATACAGAGAGAATAAGGAATAGAGCTCTGGAAAAAAATAAGAGACCACTCCAAATGTTCAGTGTCTCTCGTTTGACTATTTATAGACATATGTTTGAGTAGAATGAACATTTTGGTTTTATAATATAAACCACTGACAACATTTTTACCAAATTCCAATAGGTGTTTTGTCATTAAGAGCATTTGCAATAAGTTATGTAGATCAAAGATAGTATATAAAAGAGAGATGAAGATTTAAGAAAAATCCAGACTGGTCTCTTCATTTTTTTCAGGAGCGGTAGACTGGGGATGTAGATCTGATGTTCTATCAGTAGGCTACTTATTATAAACACATCCAATGATATGAATAAAAAGCCTATATGCTTAACTTACTTAAACACTATACAGAAGCAAACAGACAAGGTTTAGTAAAATACACTCCTAAAAATGTACCATTTATTTATACTAGTCTGAAAGAAGAATTAAAATAGCCAAAAAATCTTAATATTGACCAGTGCTTGAAAAAACAATGTTTTTGCCTGCCAGCCTTAAATAAATGAGGATCATTTGCTCTCGCACCAACAAAAAGTAGCATTTGTGAGTGTGTGTGTGTGTGTGTGTGTGTGTGTGTGTGTGTGTGTGTGTGTGTGTGTGTGTGTGTGTGTGTATGTATGTATGTGTATGTATGTGTGTGTGTGTGTATGTATGCATGCATGCGTGCGTTCATGTGTGTGTGTGTGTGCCTGCGTGCGTCAGTGTGGGTGCGTGCGCCTGTGTGTGTGTGTGTGTGTGTGTGTGTGTGTGTGTGTGTGTGTGTGTGTGTGTGACAACAGCTTAACAACCGACAAACGATGCGGTGAAGGTCAGGGTCGGAGTCGTTCCAATCAGGTTCATTATAGGCATCATGATTCCTCAGGCAAAGTGTGGAAAATAACAATAATGAGCGGTCTCCAGGGGTCCCATTAATGCAGCCAGCCCGTTATACAGCTATAACAGCACAGCAGCCATGTTTGACTACAAGCTCACCTTTCCACGCGGAAGGCCCAGGGTTTTTTGATTTGTAGGAAAATGTAATGACCTTTTCAACTTCAATCATATCAGAGAGGAGTAATAACCGCCGCCCTTTAGACCAGAACAACACACACCATTGATCGCACAGCGGGGAAGTGCACACCTTTATACCTGGGGGGTCGCCACGCCATTTTCAAAGCCAAAGCAATAATATAGAGCAATCTGTGTTAGATTAAGATAACGTTGAAGAGGTTGGCCCGTTAGCATTGATAGCTCAGTGGTTATTACAAAAAGATTTGTTCATAGGTTTGTAAACTGTCTGATTTCTGACACACATGGCTCTTGAAAACATGTCAAAAATATATTTTAAAGTATTTTTATTTTTTTTAAATGTAAAAAAAGAAGGCTGGATCCAGAAACAGAATGTCACATAATAATTTGTTTGCTGAAGACACAGGAGCAGAATTCTAATCCTGCGAAAACTTGAATTATTTGTGAGCCAAACAGTATCCATGCTCATCAAATAAAGCTGCAATGCTCTGCTCATTAACTCCCCAAATACCAGAACAAACTTTGAGGTTTAAATATTATTAATAATTTAAGCAGGTTAGACAAGAGCTATGCTGAGACTCACTGCGGGGACCAATTTACAATGTAACACTTTCAACACTTAACAGCCTCGTTAAAGGTGTTTAGCTGTCTAATCTGTCACAGCACCGTACAAAAGATTCTTACCATTTTGTCCTTGGAGTCCGCACTGTTTTTGCACTGAGGTGATCTTATTTAATATTACATTTTATTTGTTGATTTTGATAGAAAAGTCAAGAACTATCTATCTATCTATCTATCTATCTATCTATCTATCTATCTATCTATCTGTCTATCTGTCTGTCTGTCTGTCTGTCTGTCTGTCTGTCTGTCTGTCTGTCTGTCTGTCTGTCTGTCTGTCTGTCTGTCTGTCTGTCTGTCTGTCTGTCTGTCTGTCTGTCTGTCTGTCTGTCTGTCTGTCTGTCTGTCTATCTATCTATCTATATGTCTGTCTGTCTGTCTGTCTGTCTGTCTGTCTGTCTGTCTGTCTGTCTGTCTGTCTGTCTGTCTGTCTGTCTGTCTGTCTGTCTGTCTGTCTGTCTGTCTGTCTGTCTGTCTGTCAGTCAGTCAGTCAGTCTGTCTGTCTGTCTGTCTGTCTGTCTGTCTGTCTGTCTGTCTGTCTGTCTGTCTATCCATCCATCCATCCATCCACCATCTATCCATCGCTTATTGTTGTTAAAACTTAATGTATTTTCTTGGAAATTTAAGGAATTCTAGATTTGATTTACTGTAAACAGGTTCAGTGAACTTCCATTGAACCCCATCCTCCCAACTGTCCGGTCAGCCTGTAACCTGAGCTCCCCGCGGGTCACTCTGCTACGCTCCACTGCCTCTCAGGTTTGATCTAATGGGGCAGAGACAAACCTCCACTGTAACCCCAACCCTGCTCCAAGGAGGGGGGACAGGGTTTGTTTTGTTCCTAAAAGACATTTGGGGAGATAAAGATACTGTGTTTGCTATACCTTTGTTGCTCATTTTGCACAGGACACCGATACTCTCTCATCAACCGGTATATGTCTTTAGATAAATGTTTATTACAACTTTTATTTTGCAGCATGTTCCTGCATGAAACCTCTATACAACACTAATTATAGGAACATTGACCACTTATTTTTTTAAAGATAATTTTTTGGCATTTTTAACTTTATTTGTTTGGAGAGACAGATTTGAAATAGGGCAAAGAGGGGAATGACATGCAGAGAACGACCCGGGCTGGATTCTAACCTGGGTCTGCTGTGAAGAGGACTGAGCCTCTATGGTGGGCGCTCTAACCACTAGACCACGAGCACCCCCCAAACAATGGCCAGTTTAGAAGTCTTGAAGGTGGAGCCAGAGAATGCTTGTTAAAACGCTTTGTCAAAATCAGTGAACATCTCCTCGCGATCAACTACCTGTCGATACTGTCTGTGTGCTGAAAAGAAAATATGGTGTTGTCAATACACAGCCTAGGCTCTGTAAACTGGTATCCAAACAAAGGGTGCCACTGTAGTTAGCAACTTGCCCATTTACAGAGCCTATATACTATAGGCTGTGTTTGTAACAGCCAACACAGTACTACACAGGTACCGGATCACAAGGAAATATTCACTGATTTTGACAACAAGCATTCTCTGAAATTACTGAATCCACCTTTAAGTTTTAAATCACATACGTGGTCTTTTTGTGAAACTCACATGGTGCGAGACTATAGCCGAGCTGTATTTAGCGCCACATCGCATGAAAAAAAAGAGTGTAAAAGCCTACTCCCTCCATCTGGAAGTGTTGATGAGAGTAAGTGCTAGCTGCAGTCATAACATCTGGCCATTTTCACAGTATAAAGGGTTGGAACCATAGATAGTATAAAAACAGGTTGCTGTCACCATGGGGATATGAAAATGAATGACTATCCCCACCAACACACATAGGGAAGTTAACCGTCATAAGAGTTACCAGGCGAGAGATACGGGAAAGTTTTTTAATTTAACTTTAGTCATACATACTGTAGACTAGTTTCTATAATTGATAGAATGCGTCACTGCAGTCACTTGTGTACGTCATACAAGCAATTTATCATTCTGTTGAACACATGACTAATACTTTGGGACATTTATGCAAATTAGTATTTCCAATTGTCTGTTATGTCATACATTATCAATGGCTTATGTCATGTTGATCAAAATGTATTACACTGATTCTCGGAGTCTTACTCCCCAAAACATGCAGATATTCATTCATAGCATCATTCATTACATGTACATGGTTGAGTCAGTTGGCATACTCAAGTCTTTTTTTTTTTGAGACAGCTGTACTGGTTTTTACTATGTTGTTATATTGGGGCATGTAATGGAATTTTTTTGTTAAAAACCCTCTGCGACCTGAATCCATTTCTGGTCCGTCTGGAATTGTTATCTAATAAACCTTGTTAGACATGTGCCCTGTGATGCACAATCAAGCTATGGATCTTTTTTTTTTAAATGACAACCTGTACTATGAGAATGTATACGCTGCAGTGATGTCAGTTGGATGTCAAAATAGTCATGGAAACATGAAGACAAAAGGAAAAAGTTTAATGTTAAAGATATTTGTTGACATGACACACAAATCAATGATGAATAATCATTTTGAAGGCCAAAAACACTTCTCCAATTACGTCATAGCGTTCTATAGCTTTAGGTGTCCCTATTATTTTGTCCGACTCCCCTCACCCCCGTCTGTTGTCATGATTTATTTACCGTCTCAATGAAGCAGAGAAGAAAAGAGTCAGCATAAATACAGGCTCCTGATAGCAACATCTAGTACTGACAGAGCTGATCCATCAATTACACACACACACACACACACACACACACACACACACACACACACACACACACACACACACACACACACACACACACACACACACACACACACACACACACACACACACACACATACACACACACACACACACACACACACACACACACACACACACACACACACACACACACACACACACACAAAAGCACGCACGCAGACACACACACACACACACACACACATGCACCAATCTGAACTCAAGAGACCACTCTTTAGATATAACATAAAAAAGGCTGCAGACAAACATCATACAACATTTTCCAAAGGAGAATGGGAACACATTAAAATCAGATTGAAGAAAAGCATGAAGTCTTTTTTCGCTATATTGTGGGAGCTCACAAAGGCGGCGGTATTCTTCTTTAGAAATGGATCTAGGGAGATCTTTGATGTCTGGTCTGGGTTAAAGCTTCATAATGGATTTCTTTTATCAGCAAAATCCTTGTGTAAAAAATATGAATGCAAAGCTTTTGGTAGAGGCAAAAAGTAGTTTTTTTTTTTAAATTCTGCGTAGGAAAAGATCTTTTATGTTGGGTGAAAACATTTCTTCAACCCTTTTTTCCTCCTGCTGTACTCGCATGATATCGCATTTGACTGCTCCGTTGATTTAGATCAACATTACAGATATCTGCTCTTAGAGAAATGCATAAGAGAATGTAAAAGATATCTCTTGGTGAAGCCTGCAGAGCCTATTTCAAGAGGTATTTGTTCTCTAAACAGACTTTGGGATTCAATCATAGGAGTATTTGGATTTGGTTTTCTGAATTTAAAAAACTACAAAGGCAATGGCTCTAAAGGGGAAGCAGGTTATATGAGGTTGTATATGCTTAAAACCAAGACTGCTGTGTTGTGTACCTAAGCTGTAGTGAAGCAGACACGTGTGAAATAACGTCAAGAGATCAGACAGATCCATGTACAAATGCAGCAAACGTATGAAAATGCCTTATATGCAGGATTTGGTTCAGGAGCTTGGGCTAGTTTGTGCTTTTACCTGATGTACTTGTGTTTTTTTTAAATTTTGTTTTCACTTAAAGGAATACTTCACCAATACGGAACTATCATTATAAAATCACTATTTTAATGTAATGAATGAGGTTTTTCTTTCCTCAGTCTTCCCTCAGTCTTCCCTTGGCCCAGCTGTCCTGTTAATCCTGACCCTTCCTGTGATGTCACAGTAAGGAAAATGTGAGACCATAAAACACTCTTTCTGCCTTTTCTCAGGCTAGGATGATCCGATTTCATTTTTTTTGCACATTTATACTACATAGGATCTCCGAGTTCAATACACCTTCATATTCCAACCGGTGAAGTAGGTCTTTAATAAACATGCAACTTTGGCATTATCTTGCCTAATTGTATGTACATTTTGATCTCTTTTGAAATCAAACATATAGATGTTGGATAAAGCCAGAGTTGACATCTTTGTTTCATTTTGACAACAAATTAGAGTTCAAATGTTTTACTGAGCATATTGTGGATACAGCCTTTTTTTCTTTACTTATAAATCAACACTGTCATGGTCTGTCTTTGTCCTGCCTTGTTTTGGTGTTTCCTGTTTTATTTTGGTATGTCTGTCTTGTTCCTCCCCATGTCCTGTCAAGTTTCCCTCCTGTTTGATTACTGCTCCCTTCCCTAATGTGTTTCACCTGTCCCTCGTTGTCTACCCTGTCTTGTGTGTGTGTATATAACTCCCAGTGTTTCTTTGTTCCCTGTCCCAGCATTGTACCTGTTGGTGAGTCTGTCCTGTGTATGTTCTGTGTATGTTCTGTGTTTCCTGTTCTCCTGACTTTTTGCCTGTTGGCCTTTTTGTTACACTTTTGGACAATAAATAATCTTCAGTTTAACTTTCTGCATATGGGTCCTACTTGCCTGCCTGTCTGCCACTTACCGTAACAAACACTATGTAAAGGTCTTAAAAATGCTTTTTTTTTTGCATGATTAATATTTCCCTTGTCTTTTCACGCTGCTTCCTATAACAAACATTTGTATTTAATTATCCATCATCCCGCCACACCACGCTGAGAGAATGTACAAAACATGTTGTTGATGCCAAATTTCATCACTCCAACTGTGACAGAAAACATCGGCACCTGCAGTGAAGACAATTCAGATTTAACATCACGTATAACAATCCTCTCAGCTGGTGTTTGTGAGGAAAATGTCCCATCTCATGTTGTTCAGTGGTGTGACGCATGTCAAATGTGAAGAAAAAAATTAATTATATTCTTTATATTAAAAAGGGACAGTGTACATACATTAACATTCTTAAAATACACCTGAGTTAATTTTAAAGTTAGTTTTCATCTGCAGTCCCTTCCCCGTTCTTATAGCCATCCTTAAAACATTTCTGGAAAACATTGCAATACAAATACATGTTTTAATGTAAGCAATTAACTTTCAAACTTTCATGATGGTTTCTATACATTAAATATTTCCCCTTATTCACCTGTGTCTAACCTTAATGACAGTTTGGATGTTACCTGACTGTACATTAATATAATGAGTAGATTCTTCAGTTCACATTAGAATGACCTGGTAGCTGTCACTACCATTGACAGTCATTCCTCCACAGAGAGGCTGTGTTGGCGTTGCCCGAGGCCCAGTTTGAGGCTCCGTCAGCAGGTTACGATCATTAGCCAAGTCCCATAGGAACCATCATCCGCTCCACTTCACCCTCAGCCCTTTGTGGCTAGCTGCTGATAAGACCCAAGCTAATATCTACTGCATAGGGGGAATGACATACACAGGCTGAGATGCTGTCCACTTACACAGCACAATAGAAAACTGGAAGCTAGCCCCGAAAGCTGTTGTAAATTAACAATAGAGGGATAGTGTATGTACAGCTCGAAATCCTGGCCGGGTGCCTGACACAAAACACAAGACAGTGAAAAGGTTGACAGATTGATTTAGCGGCTACAATGGCTGTGTCGTAAACTAAATACCAAGGTTTACCTGCTGCTAACACGTCCTTGAGAAAGGATGAGGAAACTGCTGTCATCCATTAAAAGTCACTGAGTAACTGAAAAGTGTCTGAAAATAAAATAGAATCCAAAAAACCTACAGTATGGTCCACATGTATTGCTGTATATTTGAATAATTTTATATTATATTATATTATATTATATTATATTATATTATATTATATTATATTATATTATTTTGGGAAAACATGCAAGAACAACAAAAGTCACTAGCTAGGAATTGAACCAGCAACCTCAATGTTATATGGCATCCACAGACTAACATTTAGGCTACTAAGGCATTGTTGGTTGCGACACCAGTTTTTCTGGAGCTGATAGGCTTAATTATCCGTGTCAACTCGTTTGGCGCTGGCTTGAATGTAACCAACACTCATTTATATGAAAAAGTTGCGCACTATAGCTCAAACCATTGAAAAATACACGCACGCACGCACGCGCACGCACACACACACACGCACACACACACACACACACACACTTTATCTGCATGATGATGACACTCCCTACAGTGCGCTGCATGTCACTAACCCATCACATGAAGAAAAGACTCTGATACTTAGATGTGTCAGTTCACCGCACAGTGTGGCTCCAACTGCTTCAAACTGCTGCTCTGAAAAGCGCAGTGGGAGGTTACACACACACACACACACACACACACACACACACACACACACACACACACACACACACACACACACACACACACACACACACACACACACACACACACACACACACACACACACACACACACACACACACACACACACACACACACACACACACACACACACACACACACACACACACACACACACACACACACACACACACACACACACACACACACACACCCTAAATCTGCCGTGTGTCCTCTCTGTTCTGTCTGTCTGAAGCTCCTCATATCATTTGGGACAGAGGGTAATGATGGGTAAGACTCCCATGGTGAACAATGTGTTTCATGACCGTAGTTTACACACTGTGTTAACAGTAAGGCCAAAATTAACATATTATATACAGTATAAATGTGCTTTTTCTCCTGCAATGATCGCATTCAACTATTAGGACTATATATTTACATTAAAATTTTGGGGGTTTTAACACTGTTTAAGGCTGTGTAGCACTTTCATTTTGACGGCTGACATTACATTCCAGTGAAGATCCTCTGTATGATGAACTTGCAAACTATGAATAAGAAAGACTTGTTTGTTTATATTTTGCCAGCATTACGAAAATAGTGAATACCACTTGAGCAAATGTCACAAAAGGTGAGACTTACAGTGTGTATCATATGAAATATATCAAAACGTCAAAACGAGAGAAAAAAGTTTATAGCTATAATATACAACTTTGCCACACACACACACACACACACACACACAAACAGACGCGCACACACACACACACACACACACACACACACACACACACACACACACACACACACACAGCTATAATATACAACTTTGCCACACACACACACAAACACACACACACACACACACACACACACACACACACACACACACACACACACACACACACACACACACACACACACACACACACACACACACACACACACACACACACACACACACACACACACACACACACACACACACACACACACACACACACACACACACACACACACACACACACACACACACACACACACACAACCGTTAAGTTTAATTGATCCTTGATTGTCAATGCAAACACTGATTATTGGGAGAGAGTTGTTATAGCAATTAGATATGAAGAATTACTATCTAGTCAATACAATGTTACAACATCTAATATTTTGAATGAACATTGCACATGGTATAGAAGCCATGCAGTAACACCAGGCTGCTTCAACAGGTCTTTAGTGCTTCAGGCTTATACAGACATTTAATTCAAAAGCAATCGGCCCGTTTGAATATTCATTTTCCCGCACGGATTAATAAAGACTAAATTGACCCTGACTAAACTGACCCCGAGTCTTTTTGAAATTCACGGTCTCATTGGGCTGTTTAATAAAATGGTAATTTAATGATAAGCGTAGTGCAGCTCGCCCCTCTTTACTAACCGAACTTCTAATCTACACACCATGAAATCCAGTGACCTCCGAGTCCTTCATTGGCTGTATCGCCCTTGGCTGTCGCTCTTGATTTAGTAAAAGGCCCTGCTGCTCCCAGGACAGATATTAGTTATAGTAGTGTAGTATATAGATGGTTATTTCTTTATTAGCTTCTTCACCCTTAGACTTTCCCAATGTTTGAGATCAAAAAAATTGTCCGCCATGTTATTTTTGTCCTCTGCACACTATCGGGCATTTATTTTTTATTTTTTATTTTATACAGGTATACCCCATTGAGACCAGAGACTCTTTTTTTTACAAGGTAGACCTGTTCCCATTCCCACGTTGCCATTCACACACACACATTAATACACCGATAACTAGGCTAACTATCGGAAGCAACTTGGGGTTCAGTGTCTTGCTCAAGGACACTTCGACGTGTGGCGGGGATTTATTGAGTTAAAAATTCAAAGATTGCTAGAACACCTCTGGGAAAATTCAGTAATACACATTCAAAATGAGCCAGATGTGGTTGAGGGCTATGATACTCCAGGGCACCTGAGTGTAGGGTTGAGCAAGCTGGGCCCCAAGACATATTTGGCCGTCATTATAGTCCACCTCTGCTGAATTATGCATCCACCCCGTGACTACATTTTTCTGGAGGTCTTTTGATAAAATGGGTTGACTTAGGCCTATACATTTTTAAGATTTTTTTTGTTGGCATTTTCATGCTTTTTATTAGACAGTTCGGAGAGACAGAGATGAAATAGGGCAGAGAGGGGAATGACATGCAGAGAAAGACCACGGGCCGGATTCAAACCCGTGGTCTGCTGCCTCTGAGGACTGAGCCCCATGTAACAATCTTTGTGGATGCTTTTTTCAGCAGTCAACCATTATCTGTATTCTGCACTTTACCACTCTGCATCTGTAGCAGGGATGAATATATTTGTGTAAAAGAGAAAATAACAAAAACATTTCTAGTTCCATTTCAAAGCCATCGCAAACACTCTTTTCCACAGTAAACTATCAATGGCAGCATCTTTGACACGGTGTTATTCTGTTGTTTTGCTTGACGGAGTTCATAAATGTCTTCAGGCTGTAGCTGTGACACAGATCAGAGCTAGGAGGCACAATATCAGATCCATGCAAAACACTCAGTGTGTTAGTGTGTGTGTGTGTGTGTGTGTGTGTGTATGTGTGTGTGTGTGTGTGTGTGTTGTATGTGTGTGTGTGTGTGTGTGTGTGTGTGTGTGTGTGTGTGTGTGTGTGTGTGTGTGTGTGTGTGTGTGTTGTATGTGTGTGTGTGTGTGTGGCAGCAAACATTTCCTCCAACATGCCCGCGGGTGCAGCTGTCTCCATCAAGGGCAAATAATAGAAGCCATTAGCATAAAGTGTCAAGAATCAGCTCGGGGATTTGTCGCCACACTTCCACTGCAACACTGTCTCCAGTAAATGTGTTCAGTGAATAAAATAACACACGTTCTCCTGAACCAGATGCTTCAAGGCTGAATGCTTGTTTGGCTTTGCTTCTGTTTTTTTTGTTTTTTTTTAAGAGACTGGCAGCAAATTAAAGCTGTAGTGCGTAACGTTTTCATATGAATGAACGTGGGTTACATTCAATCCATCGCCATATGAGTTGACACAAAGTTGATTAAGGCTATTATCTCCACAAAACTCTCTCTGTATTTCTCAGTATGGCAGCGTTTACAAACTGGTGTCGCCCCCCCCTGACACTAATGCAGGAGCTCTGAAAAATCCCAATAAATGTTTCAGTTGTTTATTCTACTGCAAAGAAAAAATCTGGATTTATACAGCAGAAGGTATAAAATCCATGCGCAATCACTGACGGCTTTACCTCATGTTGATTTCACTGAAAGTGTTTTTTTGTAATTACTCAGAATTCCTCACGGTGGGAGGGGGGCGGGGGCAACAGAAGTTATGCACTATAGCTTTTAAGCTTTATCTGAAAATCCTTGAAAAATTCCTCAGCATCTGCTCATACAGTATGCTTGGTTAGACACTGTCCAACAAAATGACGACCTGGTTTTTACACGCTCACTTTAGTTTGACCAGCGTGTCAGATTGGAGCGTCGCTGTCTCTGCCTGATTACTCCCAACAGGTTCCACTTCTCCAGTCATTCACTGTCAACTCAATGTCAAAGTCAAAAGTCAAAGTCAGCTTTATTTGTCAAGTTTCTAAATATATACCAGACATACAGTGTCCCACGGTGCCTTGCCACCTGTGTCATAGTTGTTGTGTCCTTGGGCAAGACACTTCACCCACCTTGCCTCGTGTGAATGTCGATAGTTAGCCTGCTATCGGTGTATGCATGTGTGTGTGAATGGTAACGTGGGAAAGGAAAACAGGTCTCCCTTGTAAAAGAGTCTTCGGTCTCAATGGGATTTACCTGTATAAATAAAGGTTAAAAAAAAAAAAAAAGGAAACAATTAGGTTAAATAAGATTAGTGATGTATACAATAAATACATTCTAAATAGTGCAGAAGGTAAGGCAAAACAAAACAACAAAGTAAATAAATGAATTGAGATGTGCAATGAGGAACATTATTTACAGTATGTGTAATATGCAGTAGACTGAAGAAATTGAAAGTGTACATAAGAGCATTTCGATGTGCACACTGAGTATATATAGTGACCTCTGACGGTGTTTATATTACAGCTGCCTTTCTCTGCCACTTTGAGAGGAAAAAACATTTTTATCTTTTTCTTTCAGTTCTTTCTTGAGAATAAGATAACCTGTATTGTATTAAGGATAAATAATGTTTTCAGAACTCGTGGTGTAGGAGGAAGATTGTAATTTCTCTCTCCAAATAATGTCACGATTAAGTTTTTTGTTTACCCAGTTCTTTTGTGTTTTGCGTGTAAACAAGGCAAGGCAAGGCAAGGCAATTTTATTTATAAAGCACATTTCAGGCACAGGGCCACTCAAGGTGCTTCACAGGGTTTGTTGTGGTCACAGCAGCCCGCTGTGTTTTCCTCGTCTGTATCTGCCACTCCCCCTGTCTGTCTCACTTCACACCTGGTCCTCATCTGCAATCACGCTCACCTGGTCTTCACCTCCAATCAACTCCCCTTCATAACCCGTGGATTCCTTGCTGTTGGCGCCGGATCGTCCTATGCGCTACCGTGGTAACTATAACGTACCTGGCTCCAGTTTTCTGTTCCCTCGCTCTCGCTTACTCGTCTCTTGTTTCCTGTTGCCTGTAGCTGTTGACCACAACCTAACTTTTTGTTTTCCTCTGCCTGCAGTATCCGGACCACTCTCTCCAGCTTCCCGGCTTTGGTCTCCCCCTGGCTCCCTCACCCACTACCTGCTTCCCCTCACTATATATATAATAAACCTTTTTTTTATAAATCCTACTTCGTCTCTGTCTGCTCTTGGGTCCAGCATCGTACCATAACAGAACGATCCGGCCAAGATGGACCCAGCGGACATCGGAAACATTCGTGGAGCTCTCGCCGCCCAAGGCACTCAGGTGGCGGAGCACAGCCAAGCTCTCCGGGACGCTATGGAGGCTTTTAAGAATCTCGCTACCCGAGTCACACAGATGGGTGACCAATTGGACTTACTGGTACCTCCCACCACAGCGCCTCCACTACCAGCGGCACCCCCGCCTGCTCTCACTTCCCCGTTACACCTGCCACGAGCTCGTGAGCCATTTATTCCTGCGCCAGAGCGCTATGCTGGGGACATGGGTACGTGCAGAGACTTTTTGATTCAGTGTTTCCTAGTTTTCAGTCAGCAGCCTCTCACCTATCCCACAGAAAAGGCTAAGATCGCTTACATTATGGGGTCACTTAAGGGTAATGCACTAGCGTGGGCTTCAGCATTATGGGACAGTGATTCCCCAGCTAATGACAATTTTGACCTTTTTGTAGCAGAGATGAGGAAAGTGTTTGACCATCCAGTAGAGGGAGGGGACGCCGCCAAGCGGCTTATTTCTTTACGTCAGGGCTCCCGCAGTGTAGCTGAGTTCTCCGTTGAGTTCAGGACCTATGCAGCCAGGTCAGGCTGGAACGACAAGTCACTACTTGGGCTTTTTCTTTCCGGTCTCAGTGAGACAATCAAGGATGAGCTGGCTACTAGGGAGGAAGCTGACACTCTCGATGAAATAATTTCCCTCTCTATCCGGCTGGATAATCGCCTACGCGAGCGGCGTAGGGAGAAGGCGGGCAGCTCCGTGCCTCCGGTTTTCGCTGCTTCCTGTTCCCCACTCTTCCCTAAGACTGCCCTCTCTGCCCCCGTGACGCGTGCTGTCACTGAAGAGGAGCCCATGCAGCTGGGTCGCACACGTCTCACCCAGGCAGAGCGGCTTCATCGGATTAAGACCGGAGTGTGTCTGTACTGTGCGCTGCCCGGGCATCTCATCTCCACCTGTCCGTCACTGCCAAAAGACAGGGCTCGGCAGTGAGGCTCGGGGCCCTGCTGAGCCACGCCCCCTCCGTCCCCGATTCTCACTGTTCTCGCTCACTGCTGGATGCCACTCTCCTGTCCCTCGGGCATTCCTTTCCTGTGTCAGCCCTGGTGGATTCTGGAGCGGATGAGAACTTCATTGATGCGGGCTTCGCGTCTCAGGTTGGCATTAAATTGGAACAATTACCCTCTCCCTTAAATGCTAACGCCTTAGACGGCCGTCACCTGGCCCTTATTACCCACCGTACTAAGCCCCTTGAATTAATTGTTTCTGGCAATCACCACGAGATACTTCAGTTTCATGTCATCCTGTCTCCCCTCACTCCCCTGGTGCTGGGGTACCCCTGGCTCAAGCTTCACAATCCCCAATTTGACTGGTCTTCTGGCAAGGTGGTGAGTTGGAGCACGTTTTGTCATTCCACCTGCTTACAGTCTGCCCTGTCTCCGGCAGTGGGAGATGTTCTCTTGCCCAAGGAACCTCCCGACCTCTCCTTGGTTCCCCAAATTTATCATGACCTGGGAGAGGTATTTAGTAAGTGTCGTGCGCTCACCCTGCCTCCTCATCGCCCCTATGACTGTGCCATTGATCTCCTCCCCGGCGCCCCTTTGCCCAGTAGTCGCCTTTATAACTTGTCCCGTCCTGAGAGGGAGGCCATGGAGAAGTACATTAAGGATTCTCTTTCGGCTGGCCTCATGAGACCCTCCTCTTCTCCTGTTGGTGCAGGTTTCTTTTTTGTGGCCAAAAAGGACAAGTCACTTCGCCCATGCATTGATTTCAGGGGTCTCAATAACATTACTGTGAAGAACAAGTATGCGTTGCCCCTCATCAGTTCCGCATTCGAGCCACTGCAGGGCGCCACAGTCTTCTCCAAATTGGACCTACGTAATGCCTATCATCTGGTGCGCATCCGTGAAGGCGATGAGTGGAAGACGGCCTTTAACACCCCCCTCGGCCATTTTGAGTATCTCGTCATGCCTTTCGGCCTAACTAATGCCCCTGCTGTGTTCCAGAACCTGGTTAACGACGTCCTCCGGGACTTTCTCAACCGCTCAGTTTTTGTCTATTTAGACGACATCCTGATTTTTTCCCGCAATCAGAAGGAACACGTCCAGCATGTCCGGCAAGTTCTTCAACGGCTGTTGGAGAACAAGCTATATGTGAAGGCCGAGAAGTGTGAGTTCAGTGTCACCTCTGTATCCTTCCTGGGGTTCATCATTGAGAGCGGGCAAGTGAGGACCTGCCCCGAGAAGGTCATTGCAGTGACTGACTGGCCCATCCCCGATTCCCGCAAGAAACTGCAGCAGTTTCTGGGGTTTGCCAATTTTTACCGGAGGTTCATCCGTGACTACAGCAGGGTGGCAGCCCCTCTCACTCATCTCACCTCCCCTGCCCGCCCTTTTGCCTGGACGCCTGAAGCGGAGGCTGCCTTCTCTAGGCTTAAGGAGCTTTTTTCGTCTGCCCCCATTCTCATCCAACCGGATCCCTCCAGGCAGTTCATTGTGGAGGTTGATGCATCTGACACCGGGGTGGGGGCGGTCCTGTCCCAGCGCTCGGCCTCGGATGAGAAGATTCACCCCTGCGCTTTTTTCTCTCGCCGGCTGGTTCCTGCTGAGCGGAATTATGATGTGGGTAACAGAGAGCTGCTGGCTGTGAAACTGGCGTTGGAGGAATGGCGGCACTGGCTTGAGGGGTCAGAACAGCCGTTCGTGGTATGGACTGACCACAAGAATTTGTCTTACATCCAGACAGCCAAGCGATTGAATTCCCGCCAAGCCCGGTGGTCCCTGTTTTTTGGGCGTTTCAATTTCTCCCTCACCTACCGGCCCGGTTCCCGTAACGTCAAACCAGACGCCCTCTCCCGCCAGTTTGGCACTGTGGACACACCGGGTCCCCCTGACACCATCCTCTCTCCTTCCTGTCTCAGGGTGGCTGCGGTTACCTGGGAGATAGAGTCCCTCATCCGGGAGGCCCAAATCACTGAACCAGACCCGGGCAACGGCCCTCCTAACCGCCTCTTTGTCCCCAGTTCGGTGCGCTCCCAGGTTCTGGTGTGGGGTCACACATCGCGTTTTGCCTGTCACCCTGGCGTGGGTCGCACCCTGTCACTCCTTAAGAGGTACTTTTGGTGGCCAGCGATGGACGCTGACACCCGGGCTTTCGTGCTGGCCTGCACGGTTTGTGCTCGGGCCAAGTCCTCCCATCAACCCCCTGCCGGCCTGCTTCGCCCGCTTCCTGTTCCTGGTCGGCCCTGGTCTCATATTGGCCTGGATTTCGTCACTGGTCTTCCCCCCTCTAATGGCCATACAGTCATCCTCACAGTTGTGGATAGGTTCTCTAAGGCTGTTCATTTCATTGCCCTCCCAAAGCTCCCCTCTGCCACCGAGACTGCCCAGCTGCTCGTGCAGCATGTGTTCCGCCTCCACGGGATTCCCACGGACCTCGTCTCCGACCGAGGCCCCCAATTCATCTCCCAGGTGTGGAAAGCCTTCTGCCGTGCGCTGGGGGCCTCTGTCAGCCTGTCATCAGGGTACCAGCCGCAGACTAATGGGCAGGCGGAGAGAGCGAATCAGGATCTTGGAACCGCGCTGCGTTGTGTGGCTGCCCGCAACCCCTCTGCCTGGAGCGACCATCTCTCTTGGATCGAGTATGCCCACAACTCCATGTCCTGTGCAGCCACCGGCATGTCCCCGTTTGAATGTTCCCTGGGGTACCAACCGCCCTTGTTTCCGGCTCAGGAGGACGACATCTCCGTTCCCTCAGTACAGCACCATCTCCGCCGCTGCCGCAGGGTGTGGAAGGGCGCGCGCACCGCTCTGCTGCGCTCCGCTGAGCAGAACCGGCGCACGGCTGATCGCCACCGGGCTCCCGCTCCTGCCTATCGGGTGGGTCAGCAGGTGTGGTTGTCCTCCAAGGACCTTCCCTTACAGACTGGCTCTAAGAAGTTAACCCCTCGTTTTGTGGGGCCCTTCCCTATTGTCTCCGTCATCAACCCCTCTGCGGTCACACTCAAGCTGCCCCCAGCCATGCACGTCCACCCAACCTTCCATGTCTCTCGTCTAAAGCCAGTCTCCACCAGCCCTCTCTCCCCCCCGGCCGTTGCCCCCCCTCCTCCCCGGGTGATTGACAACCACCCAGCATACACCGTCCGGCGGTTGCTGGACATTCGGCGTCGGGGCAGAGGGCATCAGTACCTCGTGGATTGGGAGGGTTACGGTCCGGAGGAAAGGAGCTGGGTTTCGCGGGGTCTCATTCTCGACCCCTCCCTCATCCGGGATTTCCATCTGGCTCATCCAGAGAAGCTTAGGCCGCCTGGAGGCGTCCATTGAGGGGAGGGTACTGTTGTGGTCACAGCAGCCCGCTGTGTTTTCCTCGTCTGTATCTGCCACTCCCCCTGTCTGTCTCACTTCACACCTGGTCCTCATCTGCAATCACGCTCACCTGGTCTTCACCTCCAATCAACTCCCCTTCATAACCCGTGGATTCCTTGCTGTTGGCGCCGGATCGTCCTATGCGCTACCGTGGTAACTATAACGTACCTGGCTCCAGTTTTCTGTTCCCTCGCTCTCGCTTACTCGTCTCTTGTTTCCTGTTGCCTGTAGCTGTTGACCACAACCTAACTTTTTGTTTTCCTCTGCCTGCAGTATCCGGACCACTCTCTCCAGCTTCCCGGCTTTGGTCTCCCCCTGGCTCCCTCACCCACTACCTGCTTCCCCTCACTATATATATAATAAACCTTTTTTTTATAAATCCTACTTCGTCTCTGTCTGCTCTTGGGTCCAGCATCGTACCATAACAGGGTTAAAATCAAATAAAGAATACAAATACAAAAAAAGGAACACATTTAAAACATGGATAAAAATACAACATTTAAGTAAAATAATTAAAACATTTTACCAAAAAAAAAATAAAAAAAAAAATAAAAAAAAATTACAGGTTAAAAGGGAAACAAGAACGTTTTGAGACCCGATTTAAAAGAGCTGAGAGTCTCAGCGGACCTCAGACTCTCTGTCAGTCTGTTACAAGCATGTAAATAGAAGGTGTGTGTGTGTGTGTGTGTGTGTGTGTGTGTGTGTGTGTGTGTGTGTGTGTGTGTGTGTGTGCGTCAAACCGCTTTGGAGACAAAGGACAATGTTTTTCTCCATGTTCCATCACTAATCTGCTCCATGTAAAACACCTAACAGGTTTAACTGAGAATAATGCTGAGAAACAGACAGTCTGTTCTGTCGTTGTACACACACACGCACACACACACACACACACACACACACACACACACACACACACACACACACACACACACACACACACACACACACACACACACACACACACACACACACACACACACACACACACACACTGTGACTGTGCTGCTGTTAAACCTTTGGAAGAGTTCCGGTCTCTGCTGGATTCTATCAGGAATCCGTCAGACAGGAAGCGTTGGCTCAAACATTTGACCAGGAGGGTTTTATGTTTAACATTTTTTAAGAAATACAAATAATAATAATAATAAAAAATAAAAAATAAGGAAAATAAAAAATGTAATTATAATTATTTAAATACATATTAAAAATAAAAATACATACACACATTTATAAAAAAGTATTTATAAAGTCCCAATACAGTTACAAATGTAATTACTATACTATAATAATAATTTCTATAATATTTGTGAAATATCTATAAATACAATATCCATGATCCTTTAACCAACCAATTAAATACTAAACAAACTTTATAAATAAGATTTTTCTTTCTCTGCACCAACCAGATGAGGTCATAGTAAAGAGCAGCAGAGACAGAGAGAGATATCAACACCTCTGAATGACCAATATATGAACACAAAGGTCCATAGTCAAACTCCAAATAATAAATAACATTATAGGAAACGAAACATATAAAAAAAGACCGCCATCTTGCCATATTTTCATTTTCATTTTCATTTTCCTTTATTTAACCTCGAAAGATCAATTGAGGGGTGACCCTCTTTTACAATGACGTCGAGTTTGTACAGATACACAATATACAATGAGAATACATAACAAGTTTACACACACACACACACACACACACACAGACAACAACAATTTAAAACATTCAGATCAATTGAATGAGAGACATAATAGCCTAATTAAAACAGTTACAAGTGTAGAGGGGCTGATTCAAAATAATAATTTTAAATTGGTTAACAGTTATGAGTGTATTTATTTTAATTGTATGTTGTAGGCTGTTCCAGGAGTCAGGGGCACTATGGCTAAAAGCGGTTTTACCAAGCTCAGACCGGGCATAGGGGACATTTAACATGAGCATGTCAGTTGAGCGGGTTTGATAAAGCCCATCTGAAATAAGCAGCATTTCTGTCAAATATAGTGGTAGCTTTCCAGTCAGAGCTTTATATATAAAAATATGCCAATGTGCATCACGTCTCTCCTTAAGGGAGGACCACCCAACCTTTTCATATAAAACACAATGGTGTGTATCATAAGCATCTCCTGTAATGAATCTCAAAGCAGAGTGAAATACAGAGTCTAGGAGTTTAAGGCATGAACGAGATGCATGCCGATAAACCACATCACCGTAATCAAGGACAGACATAAAAACTGCCTCAATAATCCTTTTCCTACTGAACAACGGGAAGGTGGCTTTATTCCTATAAAAATAGCCAATCTTTTGTCGCAGACGACAGACAAGATTTTTTATGTGAAATGTAAAAGAGAGTTTTTCATCTATCCAGATGCCAAGATATTTATATTCAGTGACTCTTTCAATATGAGATCCATTATTTGTGTGAATAATAAGATCATTAAAATGTGTAATTCTTGCTCTGGAAAAGCACATATATTTTGTTTTTTCTATATTAAGGACAAGCCTGAGATCCACTAGACAGTTCTGCAGGGTGTTAAAAGAGCTCTGTAGGTTCTGAACAGATTGTTGCACTGAATCAGAAATGCAATACAGTACAGTGTCGTCCGCATACAAATGGGCATGGCAGTTTTGTAGTGATGAAACAATGTTATTGATGTAAATTGTGAATAGGACTGGACCTAAAATTGAGCCCTGCGGAACACCATTTGTAACTGTTAAAAACTCAGTTTGGTAGCTTCCCAGCTTAACTGACTGCTGTCTATCAGAGAGATAGTCCCTAAACCAGCTACATGTTCTCTGCACCAACCATATGAGGTCATAAAAGCAGCGAGAGACAGAGAGAGATATCAACACCTCAGTGACATCATGCTGCTGCTGCTTTGCTGGATGTTCTTATCTCACAGACTCAGAGGTGAGACGCTCCCTCTGGAAACTAAACCAGAGACTGTGGAGGGGACGCTCCACTCGGTTTTATTTCTATGTCTGTTTTTTTCTCTGTTGTCTGAGGCTTAAATAAACATGATGTGAGGCTCTGGCAACTGCTTTTCAAAAAGTTGCTCTTGTGTCACATACATCTTATTTTTGTTTTTTTTAAGTTCTATTTTTTTCATGGTATTTTAACCATTATTTGGATGTAAGGCTGTTTGTCCATTCTGTGCTACTGTAGAAACATGTCGGTGCAATATGGTGGTGCGCCCTTTTTCTATAAAAAGCCTCATTCTAAGGCAATACAGTTTAACTTTTTAATTTTCAGAGGTGAGAGGTTCCCACTGGAAACTAAACCAGAGACTGTGGAGGGGACGCTCCACTCGGTTTTATTTCCAAGTCTGTTTTTCTGTTGTCTGAGGCTTAAATAAACATGATGTGAGGCTCTGGCAACTGCTTTTCAAAAAGTTGCTCTTGTGTCACATACATCTTATTTTTGTTTTTTTTAAGTTCTATTTTTTTCATGGTATTTTAACCATTATTTGGATGTAAGGCTGTTTGTCCATTCTGTGCTACTGTAGAAACATGTCGGTGCAATATGGTGGTGCGCCCTTTTTCTATAAAAAGCCTCATTCTAAGGCAATACAGTTTAACTTTTTAATTTTCAGAGGTGAGAGGTTCCCACTGGAAACTAAACCAGAGACTGTGGAGGGGACGCTCCACTCGGTTTTATTTCCAAGTCTGTTTTTCTGTTGTCTGAGGCTTAAATAAACATGTTTGCACTACAGTCACGTAAAGCAAGGGATCACAATAAGAGTTGAGAAAAAAAAAGAGTTGAGACATGTATAAAGTTAGATTATCTATTATCTGTAACACTAGCTATGTTGCATGGGAGTATTAGTGTTGCTACTGGTTTTTGCGTTGTGAGCCTACATAGACAGCTTAACATGGTCCAATGTATATGCGCTGCTGGTCACAATTACTCGGACGGCATTTTCATATGTTGCAATGACGTTTCATAGCGCCAAAAAATGCCGGTCACAAAGTTTAGTTGGTCTGGTTGGAAGGAAGCAGCCATAGAACTATATATTTATTATTTATTTGTTTTTGGGGAGGTGCCCTTTTTTCCATATTTTGCCCCATGCCCCTAAGACAAATTTGTGCATGCCATTGGTCATATCTCACTATTTTTGAAAGTAGGAGGAAAAGAAAAACAAAAGCCTATCCAATATATAAGCTATAGTCCAAGTTGATCAAGATTGTTTTATGTCTGAATCACTTTCGTAGACGTGTATGCATCTTTCTGAGATTTAAGTCACTCCACAAATCATTTTTTAGTCATTCTGTGTTTGAGGACCAAGTTTAAGGATCTCCTCCACTGATTTCATTTGAAGGACACATCATTTCCCTATTGGCTTTCATGTGTTTGCCTTTTAAAGCCTAACAAATTATGTTTATCCATTAAAAACAAATTGGAAATGTTCAAAAAATCTTAATTAGGAAGTAAATATAATAATCCACTACACTGAACCACCAAAGCATAATCACACTCTCTTCAGCTCTTTGTGCATTCAGTCATGTTTTAATCCAACATGTAATCACTGGTTTTAAAGACAAATCCGTTTCACTAAACATTTTTCTATTTGATTTACTCAGATGCAGTGCAGAAGACAGGGCTGTTTGATGACTTGGTGGTTTAAAGCTATTTACAATGCAGATTTAAAAATGACAATCATTGACTGTTTGAAAAGTCTCTAAGTGACCTGAGTATTTATGGAGGAATTATGTGAGAAAATCAACTTTAAGGGCTGGATAATCACACAAAAATAAACGTTTATAATGTCATGTGTGGCTCAGGGAAATTAAATGTTGAAAATAAAATGTAGTTACACAAGAAAAAACACAAGGAAACCAGGGCATTTGTTAACCAATCCCATAGTAAAAAAATAATAATTTTTATTTCGCATTAGAAATTAGATGAAAAACAGAGATGCGATATTGTAAACATAGGTTTATGCGTGAACATTGTCTTAAGGTCCCCAGAAACACAGTATAGGCTGTGCAACTCAGGATAATAAGAAAAGTGTGGATCACTCTAATCTATATTAAATGCATCTATAGAACTTAAGTTGCACTCCAAAGCGTTTTTTTCTTGTTTTTAAGCTGATGCAGAATGAATTGTAGCCCGTAGCTCTGGAGAACATACGGAGGACGGTAACAGATCCCAGACCTGCTGTTTGCCTAGAGGAGGCCAGAGGCATTGCGCTGTTATCCACAGGGGAAAGTCAGTAGTTAATGGGTAAAACCGTAAAGTACTTACAAAAAGAGCTAGCTCAGGGCTTATCAGGGCTTCCTCCAAATGTCAGAGGCCACATATGACAGGTGTGTTGTGTTCTACAGTTCCCATGTCATTTAGCTTGCCAATGTGTTACACTATACTGCTTGTCCCTTAATACATGGAGGGATGTGAAATATATCAGATCTCGTTTTTATTTTAAACGCAGTGCAAAACAAGGAATGTCCTGGATAGTATGCAAGCAGACCCGCAGCTATGAAACTCAATGAAGCCATTGATGCTTTCAACCAACAGCATCTCAGAAAGACGTTCCTCCTAAGAATAAGAACAGCTTCAAATGCCTCCGACATCTGTATTCATGCCAGTGACAAAGAGCCCCACAGGCTCAAGGATTTATGACACTTCTCCGTGGTTAGTGGTCGGTCTGAAAACAGTCTTATTTTTTCAGCGTTGCTTTGTAACTGTGTTGAAAGGCTGGCATCAAATCCGGAAATGCTTCTACAGACTCATTGAGACAGAATTACTTTCTCCAGTTGAGGTAGGGTATTGTGAACACTTTCACCACCCAGTCATTTAAATGAGGGGTAAACGATTGTTGACAAAATCCCTTGAAAATAAATCTGGTGTTAATACACAGGCTATAGGCTCTTTAAACTGGTATGTAAACAAAGGGGGCCCACCGTAGCATGTTAACAGAGCCTTTAAACAGTGATCTGTAAACTGTGTATTAACAGCAACAACTCATTCAGCACACTCACAGTACGAAGAAGTAGCAGATTGTGAAAAGAAATGCATGGATTTTACAAAAAAGTACAACTTGTTCTACTTTTTACTATGTACTTATTCTACTTTTTACCTGTGATGGTCCCTTGTCCATATTCAACCCGATCTCACGCCGAGGCGTGAGATACACACGCATGGACCGGCGTCTAACTCACACGCCTTGCCTGACCAGGGCGTGTGAGTTACACGCGCACCTCCCGTAGTCAAGATGGCGGCCGCTGTCGCGGCCGCCCGTAGTCAAAATGGCGGCCGCGGTTTTCCGTCAATGTTTTATCTATATTATAACCTCTCCCTGTCCCCTTGCCCTAACCCTAACCACCGAGGGGGCTGCAGCTAGATAGTATTGAAATGCTGGGAGAACATGTCGTGCTATTCCTGGGAGAACATGTCGGCCCCTGTTGGTGCTATTCCTCCGTTCATTTAGACTATTCCTCCATTCATTTAGACGGCGGGAGGTGCGCGTGTAACTCACACGCCCTGGTCAGGCAAGGCGTGTGAGTTAGACGCCGGTCCATGCGTGTCTATTAGACGCCTCGGCGTGATACCAGGTTGCCATATTACATTGAGCTATGACTTTTTCTGCTAAAATTACGAGTGTCTGCATGAAAAATCATAAGATTCGGGGCAGCTCTGGTTTGCACCTAAAAAAAGAAAAAAAAAATCCAGTGAGACGCTGTGATGAAATGAAGAAGGTAGTTTGCAAGTGGACAGAGAAGATTAGAAAATAGATGAGAAGAAAATGAGAAGAGAGAGAGTTGCCAGCAGGAGGCTAGCAGCATGGTGAGTCCGGCCCTCTCATTATAAAGGTCATTACTGGCTCCTCTCCTCTGCGCTGAGTATTAATAACATCATTTAGATCAGAGCAACGCTTAACTCAAGACCTCTGGATTATAGTGAAGAGAGAATACGGGGGGGGGGGGGGGGGAGAGGGAAGGAGAGAGAGGCAGACAGAGAGAGATAGACAGAGAGAGAGAGAGAGAGATGTGAAGTGTGTCTGCTGTCAAGGTCAGACCAAACAACAGATAAGATAAGATAATCCTTTATTAGTTAGTAGCATGGTCTGGCATGTGCTCTATCATTTCTGCTATACAGGGGAAAACATTATCTGGATTTTCATGCATTTCTTCAAAGCAATCACAATTGTCTTGGCTTGGGCGGCGCTAAACCCAGGAAGCAGCAACAGTGTCCTTGCAATGTAATGCTATGGAGATCCTGTTTTGACGGAACTTTGTCCGTGGAGAGGTTGGCATTGAAATGGCTAAATAAACACCAAAAAACGCCACACAAAACCATTATGGATGTACATGTTTGTCAACTACAGTATGTGATAGCTTGCAAATTGTTTGTAACAATAGCAGTTAGCTGCTGAGCTTACAGTAACCATCAGGGTATTTCACTTCAGCTACATTTTCTGCCCACCTGTGCAGCTACATATTATTGGCGTGCACTTTCTTTTGTTCCCTGCACTGAGAGAGAACTTAAAATGATACAGTTTTACAAAGCGGAAGGAGACGAAAACCGTCTGCAGTTTTATTCCAACTATTTATATTGGGTTGGCCAGACTAGAGAGAGATAGAGGCTCTTACACTGCACATCTTCAATGAAAATACTTCAATGTTCAAGTCGTCAGATTTCCTAAATTCTGCATAATTGCAAAATGTGTTCAATCAACTGAAGCCTTTTTAAGACCTTCAAAACTGAACAAATCTTTGATTAACAGTAACAGCCAAATGCTCTTAACTGCACTGAAGGACAGATTTAACAGGCAGGAAATGTTTGAATCTCTACTATCATCGCTGTTGTCTGATCTGGAACCAGCCACTGATGAAGAGAAATTAAAATTGAATTCGAATGAGTCGGACTAATTCTCACTTCAGTCTGATTATTTATTCAGCTCCACCTTTTTCCTCTCGCATTTCTGTTAATTTAATTTAATAAACCCACATTTAACTATCTCTCCCTCTCTCTCATTCTCTCTCTCTCACCCTCTCTCTTTGTCTCTTTCTCTCTCCCTCTCTTTCTCTCTGTCTCTCTCTCTCATACATCAGTCCACCTGTTTAAATTTTAATCTCTCCATTCTGCAGTGTTCATTATGTGTGTACTTGTCCTGTTTCTTTAGCGACTGACTTTGCCTGAAGCAGCAGGTTGTTAATGATGACAGCGTCATAGTGAGGGGTTCAAAGAGACACACTGACTAACCCGCTGTTACCTGGTCCATTGACATTACACACCATGTTAAAAATATATGTTTTAAAGTGACTACGAGGAACTTTACGTTTTATGTTGATTCTAGTGCCCCCTTCGGACAAAATGGGTATTACTATTACAACACCAGTGCCTGCTATCCTAAAGATCTTTGCTAGCGTGTGCTGTCGGTGCGTGCATTTGTTTAAGAAGCAAATTAAAGAAAAGCGGCATTGCAATATAAGGTCATGCATTTGTATGTGACTATGTCAGATTAATAATGGTAATATGACTATGGTAAAGCAAGGTAAACTTTGATTACGCCTTTTTACAGTGCCCCCCTGAATGCATGAGCACCAATACCTGAACTGGTGTGTGTGTGTGTGTGTGTGTGTGTGTGTGTGTGTGTGTGTGTGTGTGTGTGTGTGTGTGTGTGCGTGTGTGGGCGTGGTGGTTGGAGAGAAACCCTTCACATCAAATTAGCAGCCAGTTCAGCTGCGATTTCACTTCCAATCTGGTATTCTCACCTTTCCCTGCACTCCGTTTAACGCCTCAACAGTTATCAAATTATTAATCAACCATGCACCTGATCTACTCCCAGAGAGCTCTTTGTGTGTGTGTGTGTGTGTGTGTGTGTGTGTGTGTGTGTGTGTGTGTGTGTGTGTGTGTGTGTGTGTGTGTGTGTACGCACTCTACCCTGCAGCAGCTCCAAACATACAAATAGGTCTCTTTGTTGAGCGCCCGTATTCAAGGCTCAGTGACAGAGAGCTGGACTTTTCCACGGGGAGCTGTTGTTAAATGATTGTACAGTTTGCGCTGAATTAAACATGGCAGGGTTACGATTTCTGGGTATGTAACAACAACAACAACAACAACAACAACAGCAACAGCTACGCTATGTCAATGAACTGTAACACTGTCATTTATGAAATTTACGTCATATGTCGAGCGAGCGATAAAAGCTGCACATTTGGAGTAATGCTAGAAGTGATACTCAGTATTGTCCTGTGTTATGCTTTGCCTGTGTTGTGCATGGCTACATCCTCAAACCTCCACACAGTGAAGTCTCCAAGCCTATAGCTCAAGGTATTTACCAGGACATGTGGCACTTTGTAGTTTGGTTTATTTGAAGCTATAGTACTCAACGAGATTCTTGTTGTTCTGAGTTTGTACCTTCATGGTTGAATGCACTTAATGGAAGTCGCTTTGGATAAAATCTAATGTAAATGTAATCGTGAAGGTCCTTTCAAAGCCACATTTAAATGATATTTGAACCCTCTCATCTCCGTGGATATGAAATTAAAATGATGAGTAAAACTAACGTAATGTGGTAAAACTGCACCTCTAAAGTGCCTCTCCAATCAACCAGGAGACAAGGACAATGATGGCAACTTTTCAGAATCAGAAAAATCAAAAAATGTATTAAATATACAACAGAATGTGAAGCGGTGAGTCAGAGCATTCGTCGGACAAAACTGTGAATTTTTTTTTCTTCTAAAAATTTGATCAAAGCTTTGTTTGAAGCCTCTTATCTTTATACAGACACACACACCAGCAGACATTTGAAAAAACAATGAAGACTTTGGCGGAGAGATGGAAACAATTCAAATGACAACTACACCAACAGATTAATTTGTGACCATCCAAAATGCAACAGGACGAAGGAACACACTTAGCAGGCTGTTAGCAGTGTGACTGTGACAAAATGTGCCTCTGCTATCTGCTAGGGCTTGGTTATCGCATCTTAATAGTGAGGAAATGCATATAAATAGTCCAATTAAGAAGCTCTTTATGTGGGATGCATAGGCCTTTAATGGCTGTGTCGGGTAGCGAACAAAAAGTCTGAGTGAGTCGGCAGCGTCCTTCACATCAAAAGTACATTATCTGGAGAACATTACAATAACAATATAGTAGAAGTGTGAGTCCAAACATCTTCTAATGCTGCTGTTGTTTTAATATTTATTTAATTTAACTTTATCTTAACACACTTACACACACGCACGCGCGCGCGCGCACACACACACACACACACACACACACACACACAGACATGAGAATCTATCTCACAACCTTTTTTAGTTTTTTTTCCTATTTCTAATATTCTGTCATCCGAAATCTATATACAATGGTGAAGTAAAACAAACCCTACACACTGAACCTTTTTACAGAAGCTACGGTGGCCTTCAAGGACAATAAGCTAGTTACAAAAGATAGCATCATCCACCACTGCCTCAAGTCTTTCTACAATATCAAGTGATGAGGTGAAGATGTATTTAGTTATTTATTCTATAGTACTTCTTCTTCTTGCTCTTCCAACAGGTGCATTTCCCACATTTCTAGACACTTTAATTTCTCAGGACTTACAGTGATTGATGTGCATGAAAAGGAACATATACCTACAAGCTTTTTGATGCCATATGTAAATTATTTTGGGTTAAAGGTGTAGTCAGTGTTTCTGGTAAAAAAAAGAGCTTGTTGTCAAATTCAGTAAATATCTCACCTGTACGTATTGTTTGTGTGTGGGATGGAGAAAAAAAACTGTTAATACACTGCCTAGACTCTGTAAACGGGCACGTTTAAAGACAAAAAGTAAAAGCCCATCTCATGAACACAAACACACAATGGCCGCCTATCTACCAGGTTTCATCCGAAGCCCCACAGTGGATCGGGTGACTGAGAATGGACCTGGAATAAAAAGACGTGAGTACATTTTGTGGGCACGATATTTCCCCCGAGAGGTTCCACCCATTGAGCAGCTGAACACACACAGAGCTCCAGTGTCCCGTCTCGCTTCACCGAACTGCTGCCAACCGACGAAACCTGCCGGGTCTTTTATTCCTCTACACAGACAGACAGACAGACAGACAGACAGACAGACAGACAGACAGACAGACAGACAGACAGACAGACAGACAGACAGACAGACAGACAGACAGACAGACAGACAGTCTCGCTTCACCGAACTGCTGCCAACTAAAGAAACCTGCTGGGTCTTCTATTCTTCTACACAGACACCTTGATGGCTGCTGATGTGTCGGACAAAACCACCGTTTATACCCCATCTTTACTGGATCCCTCTCTTTCTCTCTCTCTGTCTCTCTTTTTCTATCTCTTTCTCTCTGTTGCTCTTTCAGTCCAATTATACACATAAGCCTTTTCATACATGCCTTTTGGTCTATCTCCTTTTCCTGCTGGTTGCGTTTTTGTATAAATTTCAATGTGTTTTTGTGTTCCGGGTTATATTCCTATTTTTGGCAAAAACCAATAAGCGGTGGCTTGTTCGGACGCTGTACACATTTAGGGCTGTGTAAGTATTTCACCGAATTACCAATGTTGTAGTATTTATACTGAGAAAAGAAAAATTCACAGTAAGAGACAGATTGTCAGTCTTGGACATGGTAGATTTGGACCAGACGTTATGGTGCTTAGATACTGTATGTCTTTTAAAAATCTAAATTCCCTGCATATAAAACCACTATGACAGTCTCATTGTGTTAAAGAGAGGGAGGCTGCAGAGGAGACACGTCCACCTACAAATCTTGATCGGCTTTAAAAATATATTCTGTACTTTAAATGTTTGATTTAATGTGTGTGAGACAGACAGACAGACAGACAGACAGACAGACAGACAGACAGACAGACAGGCAGGTAGACAGGCAGGTAGACAGGCAGGTAGACAGACAGACATAGACATACAGACAGTGCTGTGTGTGTGGGCAAGAGCTGGAGGAGAAAGGTCAGGTTTCAGTTGAAGAATTAATGAATTAGCTTTGCTTTGGCGCCACATTATGCTCGTCTGAGATTTATTCTACCTTAATTCCTCCCACAGACAGAGTTATGTGTCTTCAGCGGCTTAATGAGATATACAAGCATTTATAGGTCTCGGAGTCTGTGTTGAATCCTGGTTTTATAACCTCCCTTCATCAGCTATAATGCATAAATCAGTATGCTTATGTTTATTGTATATAATCATAATCACATCGTGTCAAATCATATTCATTTGTTATTTAAATGATTGTTTCTTGTTTGTTATTTCTTATGGTTTCTTCTTGACGCCCAACATTAACCTGTGTTATGTCATGTGCATCAGCTGGAAATGTTTACTGTTCATCCATTACTGTATTCTTCAGCCAAGTGTAATTCAATTATCGTTTGTGTGTGCATTTGTGTGTGTGTGTGTGTGTGTGTGTGTGTGTGTGTGTGTGTGTGTGTGTGTGTGTGTGTGTGTGTGTGTGTGTGTGTGTGTGTGTGTGTGTGTGTGTGTGTGTGTGTGTGTGTGTGTGTGTGTGTGTGTGTGTGTGTGTGTGTGTGTATGGGTGTGTGTCCTTGCGACTACACTGAACGCATTAGCAGTCGGGTCAATCTGAACCCACAGTTGTCTGTGTAAACAATGAGCAGAGAAAGCGTCAATGCCGCTAACGGCTCTGCCACTATACACTGGCATTGATGATTATTTTACTCAGTTTTAACGGCTAAAAGCACAATTGAAATATTTAAAGAACTACGGTTAAAGTTGACAAAACATCTCTGCTGATGAAGATGTGGTTAGGAGAAATGAGAATATAGTCAGATTCAATATAATATATATTTTTGGGAATGCCAATTTAGCTCTGCCTTGACAGAGGAATGCCTATCTGAAAATACAAGGAATACAAGCTTTCTGTAAAATAATGTCGGTTACACTGGCTTACTTCAAACTTGAAATGCATGAGATACCATTAATCCTTGTGAGTGACTGATTTATGTAGTACTACATCAAAGTCAAAGTTTGTTATTGTCAGTTCTGATATATGCAAGACATACAGTACAACAGAATCAAAATGGCGTTTATCTCTGACCCACGGTGCAATAGGAACGTTAAAAAACATAAAATAAACATAAACAATATTTACTTTAGATAAATTCTAAATACTAAGTAGAGCAATGAATTGTTTGTACATTATAAAACAGTACATATAAAATAAATTAGAAAGTAAAGAGTAGATAAGTTAAATTGAAATGTGCAATGTGATGAACACTATGTACAATATGTGCAATGAATTGATGCATTTATTTTATTGTTGATAAATTCTATGTACCCGTATTATAAAGTATTAGTAACCAACATATCCTTCAAGCTCCAATGCCAAAACAAGTCTCAGCAATTAACACACTTCCCTTCACTTCCTTCAAAGGCAATTTAGTTTCTCTTGTCACATATCAGCGTTCGAAATGTGGCGAAACGAAAGGATTTGATCCACTTTACCAGGATGTCTCTGTGTGTTTGGGATTAGCATAATGTAGGAAGGTCAAGACTAAAGAGGACGTTTAAACGGCCTCAGTCCTACTTTAGCTTTAAGTTTGGTAAACAGGATGTGATGACAAAAGTGCCTGTTACCACAAGCCCTTATATCAGGAAATAGGGCCTCAAATTAGATTTAGCTTTAACACACACACACACACACACACACACACACACACACACACACACACACACACACACACACACACACACACACACACACACACACACACACACACACACACACACACACACACACACACACACACACACACACACACACACACACACACACACACACACACACACACACACACACACACACACACACACACACACACACACACACACACACACACACACACACACACACACACACACACACACACACACACACACACACACACACACACACACACACGGTTTCCGAGGCGTTGCTAATTCTTTCAGGTAGGAGCCCTTTGGTTTGGCAGTGATCTCTGTATTTCTATCTTCCTCATTTCTATTCCAGACCAGACGCTCAGACTGTGTCAAATGGGGGATAATTGCAGCGAGCCGAGGGAGTCTCACTCATACAGCCAAGGTGATGTGACTGAGCTCTGAAGATGATGATGATGATGATGATGAAGGCCCACAATGCTTTGCTGTTTTGTTACAAAGGCACACTGCCATTGGCTAGTTTTTAGGGAATAATTTTTTGTGATTCTGTCAAGCTCGTCTGGTATAATGTGGGGGATCCATTTTTATTTACTGTTGGTGAAGTTGAGCCCGGTCCAGCTCTGAAGATTATGATGATGACGGCCCACAATGCTTTGCTGCTCTGCCAAAACCACCATTAATATAGTAACAGCTTGACAGTCAGGAAACTTGTTGATTGATATGTGTGTTTTTATTTGTATATGAGAGATTGATCATTTTAATTATTTATTAATGCCGTAATAACACTAATGTTAGGATCCGGGGAGAAACTACTCTTTTTCTTTATTCTGTATGCAAGTACTCACTGAAATTACTAGGGAAATCTGTATATCTTGAATCCTCAAATCAGCTGGTTTCAAATTAATCTGTGTGGTAATAAACCTTGTAATCCATGTAGTTAATCATATTAATATTCTGGAGAATCACTTTTTACTTTGTGTTGATGATGTGATGCTCAATCTGATCTGATCAGAAATGTCTCCCTCTTACAAGTGTTAAAGGAGAGCGCTGCCATTGGCTTAAAATGTCAATTATAAAGCAAACACAACCTGATCCCAACGTTCATTATTTTCCTGCCTTGCTTTCTTTCTGTTTTCTTATCTGACTTTCCTTCCACTGAATTTTGATATAAGCTATTTGGGCCAAGAAATAGATCCAAATTAAACAACAATTTGTTATTTTTACACTTAAAAGGTCGATGAAGAGGGGGCGCCTTTAGCTCAGTTGGTAGGGCGTCCCCCCCATGGGCCTCGGCCAGCAGCAGACCCGGGTTCGATTCCAGCCCGCGGTCGTCCTCTGCATGTCACTCCCCTCTCTGCCCCATTTCAACTCTGTCTCTTCACTATCAATAAAGCATAAAAATGCCAAAAAACATCTTTAAAAAAAAAAAGGTCGATGAAGTAACGATACAAAACAATGTACATTATATAAAGTATATTAGTGCAGTAAACAGCTGGGTAAAAGGGAAGTCAATACTAGGACACTTTGAATTCTGTCAATCATGATTACCCCATACTAAAGACATCAATCATTCATTTACTATCAATTTAAATGGTAATTAAATCCAATTATGTTTTGTTATGGACCATTTCTTTGATAGACAGAAGTTCCAGCATAAACTGATGATAACCTATTCTGTGAATGATCTATTATAGTGTATCAGGGACACTGGTGCTTTTACATTGTTTGATTATTAGCAATCTCAGAATCCTGGAAAACTACAAACCAAACTATTTGCAAGTCTAGATATCAAACAGGCAAGTGAAGTGAGTAAGTGTAAGTGTTTCATTTGTGTGAACTGAACTCACCCTTTAACTCTCTGTTAGTGCATATTCCCTGGGTTTGCACAAGGGCGTTCTTTGTTTCACCTAAATTCATTTTTAATCACAGTAAACATCAGTCACTTAATCACAATTAAGCCTCTGAACTGCTGTATGTCAACATAACGGTGTCAGGTTTCATTTCAATATTTATTCATTATAGCCAGAAAAAAATAAAAAAATAAATAGAAAATTAATCAGACGATGTGTGATTTTATAATTTTCTCGTTGGTCGGGTCAGGGCATTCATTAATTTCAGAGACAAAAAAGCAGAATATTAATCAAGTCATTAGTCTTGTCAGAGCATAAATGAGTTTGAATAAATGAACTGTCGAAACACGGCCGCTACTTATATTAACACCTTCGAGGAAGAAATTAAATGTGTTTCCTGGTTGCACCTTTTGAAAATCTAAATCAAATCAGTTCACTCTTGAATCCAAGTGTAAGTTTGTGTTACATTGCAAAAAGTCCTTCAATGCATTTTTAAAATATTGTGCTCACAAGCTTTGAGATCACAGTGACTCCAAAATGTAATCAGTTCCTTCTCAAGTGTGAGTTTGTGCCAACATAGGATGAAGATCCCTCAAAGCGTTCTTGAGATATTGCTTTCATGAGGCTTGAGGTCACTGTGTCCTCGACCTTTCACTTCCAAAATATAATCAGTTTAGCCATGAATAAGAGTGGACATTTGTGCAAAGTTTGAAGAAAATCCCTCAAAGCGTTGATGAGATATTGCGCTCACAAGAATGGCCTGGATGGACAGACAACCCGAAAACACATAAAAAGAGATGGAAGATATCAATTAAGTCTAAACTGAAATAATCATCCTATTGTTTCCTCTCCTCTGCTCGGATTAGCATATTAGCATATTAGCTCCACATTATTTACCTGCGTGGCCCTGAAGGAGAAATAATCCATTAACCCTTTGGCTCCATGATTGTATTTCTTTATTTTAACATACAATGGCTCAAATACGTCTTCACATAAAAGAGATAGAAGATATAAAAGAAGAAGAATGTCCAACATCCGATCACAAATCTTCGAACTCTCAACACTCTCTCCTCTGCTCCGATTAGCATATTAGCGTATTAGCAGCACATTATTTACCTCCGTGGCCCTGAAGCAGACATCATCCATTAACCCTTTGAACCAGCTCCACTCTGATTCACTGGAGTCATTAGTGTCTGTGTTAGTTCCACACTCAGCAGTTTGTCTCCTGCAGTTCAACAATTCAAAAACGGCCTCTGGACTGAACAAGCAACTGCTGCAGTGAATTACAAGAAACTCATTACAGAAAGAGTGAATCACTTCTACACATAGGCGTAGACTTAAGGTGTGTGTGTGTGTGTGTGTGTGTATGTGTGTGTGGGTGGGGGGGGGGGGGGGGGGCAGGGGGAGGGCAGTGGATATGTCCCCCTCAATATTTACAAGAGGTATATGTTTCCTCCTCCCAAAAATGGGAAAGAGGACATTATCTTCCTAAAAAGAGGAACAATTAACAGCTCAGGAGGTCCAAACATTTATATATCCTTCTTACCTGTAACTATATACTGTATTTCCCAATGACTTCAGACAGCCCTAAGGTGGACCGTGCCATCTTAGCCTTGCCTATAGCTGACAACAATTCAAACCGCCTGTGGACTAAACAAGCAATGACGTCAAGTGAATTAGAATAAGCTCATTATAGAAAGGGTGAATACATTTTTCAGGATGATTCACAATCACCTTGGTTGACTTACTCGCAATAAAATAAATTATTATGTCAGGTCAAGAAAACAAACTGTAATTGGGTTTTTCAGCCCTTTTGTCTGGTAAGGAAAAAATGGATATATGGATCAATGATAAGTGGACTATAGGCAAGATTCGACTAATTATGGTAAATGGACTCCACTTATATGGCACTTTTCCCTGGTTTTTCACAGACCCAAAGCGCTTTACATTGTTTTGTACACATTCACCCAATCACACACACACATTCATACACCGATAGCAGCAGTTAACACGCAGGGTGCAAGCTAACTACCGGGAGCATTTAATTTAGGGTTCAGTGTCTTGCCCAGGGACACTCCAACTTGTGGCGGGGAGACGGGTCATCGAACCACCGACCCTGCACTCCAGTGGACGACCACCCTATCCCCTTCGCCACATCTACCCATTCTATGTAACTTCTCAGTCGGGGACAGCCCTAAAATGTAGCTGAATACTGAATCAACAGATGATTGGTGACATTTGGATGGTGAGCGCAGAGAATGTCCTGATCCCATAAAAATGCTCAATTGTCCTATGATTGCTTGACCTTTGCAGCTAACTGCTGATGGGAAAAAAGGTGTTTGAATATTTCCATGTCGGTCCAAACGTTAGTGTCGGTGTAGATTGACTCAGACCTTTGACGGCACTCAACGAGACTCTGAAATGAGGTAGAGAAAAAAAAAGAAAATGGAAAAATGGATCCGACAATTTACACTCAGGTGTCAACGTTTCAAGAGCGTCAAGTTCAAGGGAGCTGCCGTACAAGGCTTCATTCAATCCATAATGATGGATGATAGGTTGGAGGGAAAAACTGTTTTTTGACAAGAAATATTTCAGCAGAACCTTAAATGACAGTAGGAAATAAGGACAGCCATTTTATATACAGAACATCAAAACAGTGTTTCTGTGATCTCGCAGGTTCAAGTCATGGTTGTGAATATTATGGTTGTAAAACTCTGATTTGAATGCTTTAATATAACCATTGTTAATTTACCTTTTTTTAACAAATTGTTATTCGTAATGTGGAACTCTTAGTCTTATTACAGTATTTTGTGGTTCAGTCTCCTGGCTATCATCATCAACATTTCCAGCAAGAGTTTCAACGACTTGCTGAATGACCAAGAGTACTTTTATAATACTTGATAATCAATCACGATGATTATTATATCAGCCAATCAGTAATGTTGATTGTATATCTGAAATTACTTGAACATGTGCAAAAATATAACTATCACTATCACTATCAACTTCTTCTCATCGTCTATTTTGCTGCCAACACATGTGCTTCTCCTGCTTTAGTCTTTATTGGAGACAACTTGTTCCCGTGGAGTAATGGAGGCAGACTGCAGCATGGAAATGTCCTCACCTGTTGTGGAATTGAGGTCAGAGCTTTCAATAGTTTTTTGTTATATTCCGGACATTTGAAAGACATCAGCCGTGGATGCACGAACATTGTGGCATCTCCCATCCTCTCTCTCTGTCTGTCTGTCTGTCTGTCTGTCTGTCTGTCTTTCTTTCTTTCTTTCTTTCTTTCTTTCTTTCTTTCTTTCTTTCTTTCTTTCTTTCTTTCTTTCTTTCTTTCTTTCTTTCTTTCTTTCTTTCTTTCTTTCTTTCTTTCTTTCTGTCTCTGTCTCTCCCTCTCTCCTCATCAGTAATGGATGTTTACATTGGAGGAGAAATAGTTTGCTCAGGTCAAGCCCCACTGCTGTCAGCCGGAGATTGGTGGAGACGGGGAAACAAGTGTGAACTGTGATGGGAAAAAAGACCTGCAAAGAAAGTGGCAGACACTAGGATACAATCTTAATGTGAAGTGAATCTTTTGAAAGTTTGTGAATTTTTTTTATTTTTTAGGGTGGAATTTGGGCATTTTTTGTCACAATTTTCTGATGAAATACTTCACAATGTGCATAAAAGCAGGGTGATCCAAACCCTGCTAGTGATGAATAGAGAGACAAAGAAGGAGTGAGAGAAATAAAAGAGAGAGAATGAGCCTATGATGGATGGACAGACAGACAGACAGACAGACAGACAGACAGAGACGGCCGCAAAGATGACGGTGTAGACCCAGTGAGAGGCAGAGGAGGAAATGACATAGCGTCATGAAAGAGCAACTTTTAATCTAAATGGAGAATGTAGCCCGGGGCAACGCTAAATGCATTAAGAGTTAGTGAAGAGCAGGAAATTATGTTATTACTGAGGAGTGTGACCCAGGTTATTAAGAGAATAATTGTTCAGCGTATATGTGAGATATTTTCATTTTAATAGTGTTTGGTCCCGAAACCAGAACTTCAGCACTGCAGTACTTAAAAAATATACAACCAATCTGTGATGCAAAACACTCAACGAGTCATCCATCTATCTATCTATCTATCTATCTATCTATCTATCTATCTATCTATCTATCTATCTGGTGAACTAAGAACATCTTCAGTAGTCTAGTTTTTTTAATCAAATGTTTAATAATTTAAGGTGCTGATCGCTGAATGAGACAGAACCAGAACCAAGCAAGTCCAAAATGGAAGCTACAGTATAACTGTATAGACCATATCGCTCCATCCAATTTAATAACCACCTGCTGTGTGGAACAAGAACCAACACTGTTTGCTGTTTCAGTCAGAACAGAACGGACAATGACTCACGAAGTCCATCAACTGGATAAACAATAAAAGTCGGTAAATTAAATGAATTAAAAGTGAGCAATTTTTACACATTATAAGAATTGCATACGTTCATCCAGATGAGAGCAGCTGTCAGTCACAGCTGACTGATCGTAGAGATGCCCAGAGCAGTTCTGTGGACCCTCCCGCTCTGAAGCTAAGGGCCTAATATCACGCTTCACAACCCTCCTTAGGGGATCCTCAGCTTGATAAAAAAACTCGAAAAATCAGTCATTCAAACAGGCACTCACCCACTAAGGCCTTCTCCATTCTGTCCTGCAGAGAAGCTCCGGACTAATGTCACGCACCACATCATTCTCAGTGCCCCAGAGTCATAGCAATACAGAGTTAATTCATCAGTCAGAAATACAAAGGTACCGCCAGCCCAGGTGTCCAGCTATCAACGTTTAGTGTTCAACAATAACATCACCTCATACCAAAGGTCAAGGCTTTAAATACACCTACTGACCATCCATCCATCCATCCATCCATCCATCCATCTATCCACCCATCCATCCTGCCTGTCTGCACGCCATGTTCCCCAGCCAATAACCTGGGTTATTAAGCTATTTTGGATAAATCTCCTCTCCGCGTCTGCACTGCTGCATTATTGCACTGATATTGAATAGGAACTGCACATTGCCAGCAGTAACTGGAGTCAGCAAAGCAATATACATTCCAATAACGTCACATTTCAACAAGAAATAAATCCAAGTAAATCCATATTACAATTGCCCATCATCAGAATTAGAATTAGGGTTTGAGATGCAGAGACGGAGGAATACAAGCCAATATTCAAGCTTGTAATTATCATCTGCAGGATTAACTCCCTCGCCAGTTGAGTTTCTGCTCTCTAATAATGGATAATTTGGGCATTTTTAAAAAATAAATTAGGTGAACTGAAATGCTATTTTTAGGTTTAATTAAAACCTATTTCCTTCTCTTCCGCAAATGAGGTCATTACATGGATAATGATAATACAAGTGAAGCTCAGGTGAAATCATTGTGCACGGCAGTAATCTGAATGGATCAATGATATGATGGAGTCACTTGAGAACTTAACTCTTAAAGATATCTTTAAATATTGGTAGTGAGGTATGTTAGACCAACAAATGCAATAACTTCCCACAAATATATTAAAAATCAGCAGCGGTTATTGGTATAATTCAAGGAATGCAATAAGTTAAACCCATTCCTGGGACATGTGAGCCTTGTCTGGTGAAGGCACAGTCCCCCTATATCTCTGATAAACAGTGGGAGAGATATACGGAAAAAAAATGCATTTTAACTTGCCTAGATTTTGTGTTATTATTCAATGACCATTGATGCAACCAAGTTACTGTTTATATGAATGTTGTGATAATGTCACTGTTTCTCATACTGTTTGAATAGTTTTGCACAAGCAAATAAAAAAAACTCTTTACCACTTGCAATGAAAAGTTCCTACTTCAGTTCATTTAATGAATCATTAAAGCCACCTAAACAAACTATGCCGCACCAAAGAAAGCTGCCATTGTACACTATATACAGTATAGTAACATATTATATTATTATATACTGTATGTGTATATGACTGTAGTTGGCTTAAAAGACGAGTGACATTTAATCTACAATCTTACTACCTTTGAAGATAAAATAGTTGTTGTGACAGCCTGCTGCACACTATCAGTCTTATCCAGCAATCAGTCAGTACTTTGGACTGAAACGCGCCCTGTGTATTTAGCGGAGGAGGAGCTCCACCCCTCAGCTGACTCACCTGAGACAAACCAGGAAACCAAACCAGTTAGTTTCATTTCCTCATTAAAGAGACTCACAGACTGAAAACACACAGTCAGATTCACCTTTAGAGCAAACCAACAACCTACTCAGAAACAGGAAAGAAACTGTTGAAAACTTCCACACTGCTGCTTACAGCTGCTGACACTCCACACACGGAAGGTGAGTTTGACTAAAAAGACGACTCAGGACTTAGAGAGAAGTTGTTAGACGAGGGAGTTGAGCCACGTTTGATTACTTTCTGTTTGCTGTGTTTTCAGCTCACTGACAAAATGGCTTCCAGATCAGATGAGGATCTCTGCTGTCCGGTCTGTCAGGAAGTCTTTAGAAATCCTGTTCTTCTGTCATGTAGCCACAGCTTCTGTAGAGAATGTCTGAAGAACTGGTGGAGAGAGAAACCAACACATGAGTGTCCAGTTTGCAAGAGAAGATCTTCAAGACAAGAACCACCTTTAAATCTGGCTTTAAGGAACCTTTGTGAGGCCTTCGTACTGGAGAGAGATCAGAGAGCTTCAGAGGATCTCTGCAGTCTGCACTCTGAGAAACTCAAACTCTTCTGTCTGGACCATCAGCTGCCAATTTGTCACATCTGCAGAGATTCTGAAATACACAGCGGTCACCGATTCAGACCCATCGACGAAGCTGCTCGACAACACAAGGATAAACTTCAGGAAACTCTGGAACCCTTAAAGGAGAAGTTAAAGGTTTTTGAACAAGTTAAAGTGGAGTCTGATCAAACAGCAAAACACATAAAGGTCCAGGCCAGACGCACAGAGACACAGATTAAGGAGCAGTTTAAGAAGCTTCACCAGTTTCTAGAAGTGGAAGAGAAGGCCAGGATCTCTGCACTGAGGGAGGAAGAGGAGCAGAAGAGTCAGATGATGAAGGAGAAGATGGAGGCTCTGAGCAGAGAGATAGCAGCTCTTTCAGACGCAGTCAGAGCCAAAGAGGAGCAGCTGAGAGCTGAAGACGTCTCATTCCTGCAGAACTACAAGGCTGCAGTGGAAAGAGTCCAGCAGAGCACACTGCTGGATGATCCACAGCTGCTCTCTGGAGCTCTGATAGACGAGGCCAAACACCTGGGCAACCTGACCTTCAACATCTGGAATAAGATGAAGGACATGGTCTCCTACACTCCTGTGATCCTGGACCCAAACACTGCTCATCCAAAACTAATCCTGTCTGAAGATCTGACCAGTGTGAGACGAGGAGAGGAACAGCAGCTTCCTGATAATCCAGAGAGGTTTGATTTTTACAGGTATGTCCTTGGCTCTGAGGGCTTTAACTCAGGGACTCACAGCTGGGACGTCCAGGTTGGAGACAGTACAGTCTGGAGCCTGGGTGTGTTAGCAGAGTCTGTCCAGAGGAAGGAACGCATTCAGTCTGGATTCTGGAGATTACAGTTCCTTAAAGGTAAATACTCATCATGGTCAGAATCAGATCCCCCCACTGTTCTTAAAGTGCAGAAGAAGCCGCAGAGAATCAGAGTGAATCTGGACTGGAACAGAGGAAAACTGTCGTTCTCTGATGCTGATACTAACACACACATACACACCTTCACACACACTTTCAATGAGAGGATGTTTCCATACTTTAACACTCGTGAAATTAAGATATTTCCATTGAAGGTCTGTGTGACAGTGGAACAGAGCAGTTAGAGATAAAGACTACGGTTAAATTATTTCTTAAAAGGTGGAGTCAGCGATTCTGGAGAATACTTGTAGTCAAAATCATCAACAGGTATCAAAATTGTGAAGTAATATTCAGAGAATTTTTATGTTTTTATTTTGCCTACAAAGGTTTTGCTGACCTGCTGCCTCATTATTCAAAAGTTATGTTTAGTTTTGTAACACTTAATGATTTTTAAACATCTACACTTTCTTTTTTAAGGTTTTTAAATTAGACAGTAAGCTCTCTTTTCTCAGACTTATCATAGGTAAAATGGTCTAAATTTCAACTTTCTTACCTTTGTGTTTTTTTTAAACCCTTTCATATTAATAAAGCCTAAATCTTGTTTAATTTTTAAATGTTGTACATTTGTTTGCCGTGTGTGTTAACTTGGAGTATTTTCTAAACATGAATGTCAATGGTTAATAATTACAACTAAAAAATGTACAATGTGTAAATTATGTTGTTATGGCCGACCTACCAGGCTCGTTAATCGGCCGATAACAATTGAAGAAACCAAGACAAAACCATGAATCAACGTTTAAAACCATAAGATAGTTTATTAAATCAATCTCAAAAACTCACGTCAACCGGAGGCTGTAAAAGAAAAGGAAAACGGGAGGAAGCCTGGGACAGCCACAGTTGGACTGCGTTATTGCTCAGGTCTTCCTCCAACTAAACTATACCCCGGCCCTTCTAAAGCTACGATCAAAACAAAAGAACATAAACTAACAGCCCTCCATTAACTAAATCATAAGACAGAAAAGCAGCAGCAGCATGGTGCAGGTCAGCTGGCGGGAGCAGCTCGCGCTGAGTGAGAGAGCGAGACCGGCACAGGCCACGCCTTTAAGCTCCGCAGGAGCACCTGCCCCCAATCAGGTTTCAGGACACCTCAGAGAGAGAGGGTGGAGGAGGCAAGAGGAGGGAGGAGCAGAATGGTGGGAGCGCGTAACATATGTGTTTTAAATGATCAAATTGCCATTATATTTCTAACCAAGAATTACAAAACACATCTCATCCGACGGCACCTTGACTTGAATATTTTAAGTTAGGGCCCGTTATAATATTAGGCACACTTGTACCGCTAAGGTCCGTAAAATGGACATTTCATTGAGGTAGCTATAAAAAATATTATACATTATTTTTTTTCTACTTTTTTTTTGCCAATTCTTTTCCCCCACATCTGCCCTAACTATTAATATAAAATAGTCATGAATTTTAAAAGATGTTAACCCTTTAAATGCCAGGTTTTGGTCATGATGCCATCGTATTTTAGATGAAAAAAACTGAAAAACTGAAATATTTTCAATATACTACATGCAAACTAATTTTTTTTGTGGTGAATTATTAGGCCTGTGATGTGTCAATGATGAGCAGCAAAACTGATTTTCAGGCATTATTATTTTTTGTGCAGTGTCAAATACTCACACTCGTACCGCTAAGGTCCGTAAAATGGACATTTCCTTGAGGTAGCTATAAAAAATATTATACATTAATTTTTTTCTACTTTTTTTTTGCCAATTCTTTTCCCCCACATCTGCCCTAACTATTAATATAAAATATTCATGAATTTTAAAAGATGTTAACCCTTTAAATGCCAGGTTTTGGTCATGATGCCATCGTATTTTAGATGAAAAAAACTGAAAAACTGAAATATTTTCAATATACTACATGCAAACTAATTTTTTTTGTGTTGAATTATTAGGCCTGTGATGTGTCAATGATGAGCAGCAAAACTGATTTTCAGGCATTATTATTTTTTGTGCAGTGTCAAATACTCACACTCGTACCGCTAAGGTCCGTAAAATGGACATTTCATTGAGGTAGCTATAAAAAATATTATACATTATTTTTTTTCTACTTTTTTTTGCCAATTCTTTTCCCCCACATCTGCCCTAACTATTAATATAAAATATTCATGAATTTTAAAAGATGTTAACCCTTTAAATGCCAGGTTTTGGTCATGATGCCATCGTATTTTAGATGAAAAAAACTGAAAAACTGAAATATTTTCAATATACTACATGCAAACTAATTTTTTTTTGTGTTGAATTATTAGGCCTGTGATGTGTCAATGATGAGCAGCAAAACTGATTTTCAGGCATTATTATTTTTTGTGCAGTGTCAAATACTCACACTTGTACCGCTAAGGTCCGTAAAATGGACATTTCATTGAGGTAGCTTTAAAAAATGTTATACAATCTTTTTTTTAACTTTTTTTTGCCAATTATTTTCCCCTACATCTGCCCTAACTATTAATATAAAATAGTCATGAATTTTAAAAGATGTTAACCCTTTAATTGCCAGGTTTTGGTCATGATGACATCGTATTTTGGAGGAAAAAACTGAAAATGTTTATTATTTTCAATATACTACATGCAAACTAATTTTTTTTGGATTGAATTATTAGGCCTGGGATATGTCAATGCTGAGCAGCAACACAGATATTTAGGCATTATTATTTTTTGTACAGTGTAATAAACTGACACTCATACCGCTAAGGTACGTAAAATGGACTTTTGAAAAAGGTAGCTATAAAAAATATTATACATCGATATTTTTCCAACTTTTTTAGGCTTGAATTTTAAACCAACATCAGTACTAATCATAAATTGAATTTTTGTGTTAGGAAAAGAACCTCACCTGCAGTCCATGCACATTTTCCACTCTTTTTGTTATTATCCAGAAGTGAACAGTGAACAGTGAACGGGCCAAGAACAGTGTAACAGGGACATCATTGGCTAAATAAAGTTGTGTGTATGAGAGAGACTGTGTGTGTGTGTGTGTGTGTGTGTGTGTGTGTGTGTGTGTGTGTGTGTGTGTGTGTGTGTGTGTGTGTGTGTGTGTGTGTGTGTGTGTGTGTGTGTGTGTGTGTGTGTGTGTGTGTGTGTGTATCCCCATGACCTAGACATTATGAGCAAAAGGCTAGTGGTTTTCAAGTGGCACTGTTTTCATTCACTCTGTTCCATGTGTAGTTTTTCATGCAGAGGTTCAAAATCCCTCTAAAGATGACTTTGTATAAATGCACAGCACACACACCTACCTGAGGTCCATACACACAAGCATGTGCAGTGCACTGCTTCAAATAAGTTAAAACATGGGCCATCTTCAATCACATCAAAGGTGCAGCCGTCAGAGACACATAACAAGTCGTTCAGCTGTTTACACAGCTGCCATTGAAACCAGAGTTTATACAAAGCAAACTGTGGAACTAGTTATTTCTTACCTGGCAATATGGAGGGAGCCTTTACACAAGAAGTACATAAAGCTTTGGAAACAGTGATGGAGTCTGATTCTGATAGCGAGTAATAGGAATCTGACACAGACAATGGTTGCGTTCCGAATCGCATACTTTCTACTATATAGTATGTAGAAAAAAGATTTAGGATGTCCCGATTCTTATGGCCAGATTTAGGATGGTTAGAAGTACCCGGATGTCCTACTTCATGCGGCCAAGATTGTTAGTGTTGAAAAGTGCATCCTATTTGGGCGATTCTGACCCACAATCCAGTGCGCACGTGAAGTGACGTAACATCGACGAAGCCTCCATATGAAAACAAACGGGGATGCGACGGATATAAAAGCAAGAGGCAAGATCAAGGCGCAATGTTATGATGAAATAAGAGAGTAAAGTATGTCCCAATAGTATGCCTACTGCATCCTAACTAGATTCTTTTTATCGTCGGATGTAGTATGTAGAATAGAAAAAAGAAAGAGTATGAGATTCGGAACGCAACCACTGTGTCTGAAACCTCCATTAACGCGTAACAGGTGGGTCCCTGTACCATTCCAGTGGCTGCAGGAGTATATCTCTGTGTATGGGTGTTGGTGGGGCCAACTGAATTCTCCACTACTGAAAGTCAGAGGAAACATCCCAGCTCTGGAGGAGGATTCAGAGTAAATGAAAACAGTGCCACTTGAAAACCACTAGCCTTTTGCTCATAATGTCATAGGTCATGGATACACACACACACACACACACACACACACACACACACACACACACACACACACACACACACACACACACACACACACACACACACACACACACACACACACACACACACACACACACACACACACACACACACACACACACACACACACACACACACACACACACACACACACACACACACACACACACACACACACACACACACACACACACACACACACACACACACACACACACACACTCCTCAGGGTTAAAGCTAAAGGGAGAGGAAGGGGGGATTGTGACAGTGCTATCTAGTGGAAATAGCCTGTTTTTTCTCCATATGCCAAATATGGTCATAATGACGTAACATGGTGAAGAGTAGTAAAAATGATCAATTCCAAGGTAGAAGCCCAGATTGACACCCAGATATAAAAAAATGCATCAATTATGCTTTAATGGCAGTGTGTTGAAAAAATGGTGTTTGAATGGGTGTTAATGGACGTTTTATGGACCTTAGCAGTCTGAATGTAACTCTTGTTTGTATACAGTGTATTTTAGCCTTACTGTAGGAGCTGAGCTGGAAATAACATTATCATATAAAAATACACTTCCTTACCAGTTTTCATGCCATATGCATGAACACAGCCAAAATTATCCAAAAAAAGAAAAATGAAATGTCCGTAAAATGGACCAACGGGCCCTAAGGGTTAAATGTTTCTATTTACATGTGGTACTTTGTAGTTTGGCTTATTTGAAGCTAACGTATTTACATGATTCTTGATTTTCTTTTATCTGTTGTACCTTCATGGTTAAATGCACTTTTTGGAAGTCATTTTTGGATAAAGCATCAGCTTAATGTAATGTGATGAATTTCCCAAACATTGAAATGAATGTTAAATTACTTAAATTAAATGTTTACATATATGTAAAAAAATGTTTTAATGATTCCAAATATATGTAAAATAAAGACAAATTGATTTCATCTATGACAGCGTTTATTTTAATTCCCATCAGTTTAATTTTCTCAGTCATTCAATCGGAGGAGGATTTTCTATTCTAGACTTTGAACCACATACTGCACTGGTTTCAAAAAGTGATGTAATCCCAATAAATTCTAAGGATATTACAGATGACATTTAGTTTGAATGTAGTGAACATAGTCCCACTGTGGAGTTAACATCAATGAGAGATAGGATGTGTCAGAATCACTGCTGTGTTGATGCCATTTTCGCTTTGCTATTTACTCGACAAAGAAAACAAAACTTTAAGGCTCGGCGAGAATCTGACATTTTACGTCTGGAGCAGGAAAAGCAAGCATTTTTTTTATAATTCATCTTTTGTTCGATTGCCTGTTTTTATTTTAAAAGGTCCAGTGAAGTAACCTATAGAGAGATCTTGTCGAATAAACAAGAAATATGATAACAAAATAATTGTATTGTTGTGTGGATGTTTTTGTTGTTTTAGTAATAAGAATAAAAATAAAGCAACCAAAGCAAAAAATCAATATAACAAAGACTGAGTGAAATAAACCTTATAGAAGAGTAAATATGCCTCTGATAAGATTGGGAGAAATATTGGAGAAAAACGGGCTACAAACATTAAAGGATTTTTATATTGTTCCTTCAGTTCGTTAGATCTCTGCAGCCACATAAACAAAATGTGCTGCACAAAATAAATCTGCTATTACACACTATATGAAGTCATATATTATATTATTATATATGTACATATACTGTATGACTATATAACAGTTGGGTGAAAAGAAGAGTGCCATTCAATCTACAATCTAACTAACTTTGAACATAAAATAGTTGTTGTGACAGCCTGCTGCACACTATCAGTCTTATCCAACAATCAGTCAGTGCTTTGGACTGAAACACACTCTGTATTTTGCGTAGGAGGAGCTCCACCCCTCAGCTGAGACAAACCAGGAAACCAAACCAGTTTGTTTTCATTCCTCACTAAAGAGACTCACGGACTGAAAACCACACAGTCAGATTTACCTTTAGACCAAACTAACAACTTCCTTTGAGTTCAGCAACAGGAGAGAAAAGTGGAAAACTACAACACTGCTGCTTATACCTGCTGACACTCCACACACGGAAGGTGAGTTTGACTAAAAAGACGATTCAGGACTTAGAGTGAAGTTAGTAGAAGAGGGAGGTGAGCCACGTTTGACTACTTTCTGTGTGTTGTGTTTTCAGCTCACTGACAAAATGGCTTCCAGATCAGAGGAGGATCTCTGCTGTCCGGTGTGTCAGGAAGTCTTTAGATATCCCGTTATTCTGACATGTAGCCACAGCTTCTGTAAAGAATGTCTGAAGAACTGGTGGAGAGAGAAACCAACACATGAGTGTCCAGTTTGCAATAGAAGATCTTCAAGACAAGAACCACCTTTAAATCTGGCTTTAAGGAACCTTTGTGAGGCCTTCATACTGGAGAGAGATCAGACAGCTTCAGAGGCTCTCTGCAGTCTGCACTCTGAGAAACTCAAACTCTTCTGTCTGGACCATCAGCAGCCAATTTGTCTCGTCTACAGAGATTCAGAAAAACACAGCGGTCATCGATTCAGACCCATCGACGAAGCTGCACGACAACACAAGAAGGAACTTCAGGAAACTCTGGAGCCCTTAAAGGAAAAGTTAAAGGTTTTTGAACAAGTTAAAGTGAAGTCTGATCAAACATCAAAACACATAAAGGTCCAGGCCAGACGCACAGAGACAAAGATTAAGGAGCAGTTCAAGAAGCTTCACCAGTTTCTAGAAGAGGAAGAGAAGGCCAGGATCTCTGCACTGAGGGAGGAAGAGGAGCAGAAGAGTCAGATGATGAAGGAGAAGATGGAGGCTCTGAGCAGAGAGATAGCAGCTCTTTCAGACACAGTCAGAGCCACAGAGGAGCAGCTGAGAGCTGAAGACGTCTCATTCCTGCAGAACTACAAGGCTGCAGTGGAGAGGGTCCAGCAGAGCACACTGCTGGATGATCCACAGCTGCTCTCTGGAGCTCTGATAGACGAGGCCAAACACCTGGGCAACCTGACCTTCAACATCTGGAACAAGATGAAGGACTTGGTCTCCTACACTCCTGTGATTCTGGACCCAAACACTGCTGGTCCAAGACTAATTCTGTCTGAAGATCTGACCAGTGTGAGACGAGGAGAGGAACAGCAGTTTCCTGATAATCCAGAGAGGTTTGATCTTCACTCATTTGTCCTGGGCTCTGAGGGCTTTATCTCAGGGACTCAAAGCTGGGACGTCCAGGTTGGAGACTGCACATTCTGGGTACTGGGTGTGTTAGCAGAGTCTATCCAGAGGAAGGGACTCATTCAGTCTGGATTATGGAGAATAAAGTTTGGTAATGGTAAATATTTATCACATTCGTCACTCCAAGTGCAGAAGAAGCCGCAGAGAATCAGAGTGAATCTGGACTGGAACAGAGGAAAGCTGTCGTTCTCTGATGCTGATACTAACACACACATACACACCATCACACACACTTTCACTGAGAGGATGTTTCCATACTTTAGCACTTTTGATGATCTGAAGATATTACCAGTGAAGGTCTGTGTGACAGTGGAACAGAGCAGTTAGAGATAAAGTTGATGATTTAATTATTCCTTAAAAGGGGGAGTCAGTGATTCTGGAGAATACTTGTCAAAATCACAGGTAGCATGGAGTTTTTGGAAGTCGTTTTTGGATAAAGCATCAGCTAAATGTACTAATGTAATGAATTTTCCAAACATTGAAATTAATGATTAATTACTTTAATTGAATGTTTATGTATATGTAAAAATAAATTTAATTATTCAAAATAAATGTAAAATAAAGACAAATTGATTCCATCTGTGACAGTGTTTTTTTATAGTTCCCATCAGTTTAATGTTCTCAGTCATTCAATCATAGGAGGAGTCTGCTATTCTAGACTCTGAACCACATACTGAACTAGTTTTTAAAAGTGATGTAATTTGAATAAATTCTAAGGATATTACAGATGACATTTAGTTTGAATGTAGTGAACATAGTCCCGCTGTGGAGTTAACATCAATGAGAGATAGGATGTGTCAGAATCACTGCTGTGTTGACGCCATTTTCGCTTTTCTATTTACTCGACAAAGAAAACAAAACTTTAAGGTTGCGTTCCGAATTGCATACTCTTTCTTTTTTCTATTCTACATACTACATCCGACGATAAAAAGAATCTAGTTAGGATGCAGTAGACATACTATTGGGACATACTTTTCTCTCTTATTTCATCATAACATTGCGCCTTGATCTTGCCTCTTGCTTTTATATCCGTCGCATCCCCGTTTGTTTTCATAACATGGACCTATAGGCTTCGTCGATGTTACGTCACTTCACGTGCGCACTGGATTGTGGGTCAGAATCGCCCAAATAGGATGCACTTTTCAACACTAACAATCTTGGCCGCATGAAGTAGACCATCCGGGTATTCTAACCATCCTAAATCTGGCCACAAGAATCGGGACATCCTAAATCTTTTTTCTACATACTATATAGTAGAAAGTATGCGATTCGGAACGCAACCTAAGGCTTGGCTGGAATCTGACATTTTAGATCTGAAGCAGGAAAAGGAAGCATTTTTTTTTTTATAATTCATATTGTGTTCGATTGCCTGTTTGTATTTTAAATATAGTGTACAAAACCTAAAGGTCCAGTAGAGCAATCTATATAAAGATGTTGCCGGGATGAACAAGAAATATGATTAAACTTTTTGGATAGTCGTGTGGATTATTTTTTTTGTTCTAGCAAAGAAAATAAAAAGAAAGCAACAAAAGCAGAAATTCAATATAACAGACTGAGTGAAATAAACATTATAGAAGAGTACATATGCCTCTGATAAGATTGGGAGACATATTGGAGAAAAATGGGCTACAAACATTAATACATTTTTATATTGTTCCTTCAGATAAATAATGTAATACAGAGTGCAAATCCTAGAAGGCATACAAATTATATATTTTAATTATTTTATTTGTTTAATTTAAAGTGATTGGCAACCTATAAGTGTTTTTTGTATTAACAAGTTTCATGTGATCTTTACTTACAATATTATTACGCAATGCAGAATTGTGTCTGTAGAAGAAGTAGAGTAAATAAACCCAACATTTCTGGCAAAAAAAAAAATGTCACAGTTTATAACAGAATGTGATACTATCAAACTGAGTTGGCAGCCAACAATGTGACTCTGGGAATCTGAAACCTAGCAGTGAACTCCCTCTGCTATTCTGTAATGACAGGTGTGGACCAACGGGCTTCTGAGAGGGATAACCACTGAATCGCTAATTCAAATAAGGGGAACTATACACAAAGAACTGCCTAGGTAGTAGATACACTGACACTAGAGAGTACACAAGATGAACCTCTCACTACCTCTGAAGGTGAGACAATGAGCAGCAGAGAGCACTGGGGTCCCAGGGCATATATAACCTCTTCACACCTGGGCTCAATTAGCCAATCAGTGCCACACACACCTGATTGCAGTGAGTGAATCAGTCACTATTCTCACAGAGCCGAAATATTCTGTGCCCTCACCGGGCTGAAATATTCCGTGTCCTCACACTATTCTGCCTAAATCAAATCTGTTATATTCATCATACATTAATTAAAGGGATGAGGAAAGGAAAAAAAGTTTATTTCTATCAAGATTCTTTCCAACGTTTTTTCTTGTGAAACACAGAATATGTTACATGTAAACATTTAAATGATCTTAAATGAACATGTTAGGCCTCAAATTTTTGTGAGTTAATACAAAAGACGCTTTTAAATGCTGCTCTGTGAACAATGCATGAAACACACTTGAGGCAATATCCAATTTGTTAACAAACTAGTTCTTGATTTGGACCACAGAAAAAAAAATTAAGGCGTTAAAACAGCCTATTAAGATACATGGTTACATTTTAGGGTCCATATTGAAGGTGAATACCCACAATGTGAACAGGTTTTGGTCCCCGCAACAGAATGAAAATACAACACAAACACAAAATCTGTCAGTATCACCCTTCACCTTGAGGTGTTTTTGATGAAGCCGCAGGTTGATGCCTCGAACCTTCCTAAAAAAGTACATGTGAAGGATTAACTTATAATAGTAGTCTTACAAATCTGGCTGTGGTTGTTTATATACATATACAGCTTGTATAATTTGTTTTGTGCCATCTGTGCGACCACTTACCTGCCTCGACTTGCATTGCCTTAAATACATTTTGTATTTGTGTCATTTACTATATGTGCCCGTTACATGGTGGCCTGGTAGCAACTTACTGTTCCTTTATTTCCTGGTATTTCAACCTGTCACTCACACTGCTAGCCTGTGTCAGAGCTTGTATGTTTGACAGCATCTACTTAGTATCACTTTGTACCTGACGCCTTTAAGGAGTTGGGAAATGCACTCTGTCAGTTCCAATGCACGTGCAGCAGTCTCTCGCGACTGTGAATATTTAAGCAGAATAGCAGAAAAAGCCCTGAGGGTGTCAGCGTGTGTTCATCACTGCTGCTGTGTGATACAACAGATGTAAACATGTGTAAACATCTTGTCCAATGCATTATTTACACGATGAGATAGTTAAACCAAGACAGACAGACTTTTTCCCTCTGATGTATTACTAACATTACTGCTTTTTATAGGCTTATTGTGGTTGTTGATCTGTGATTTGTTGAATGTATTGTGATCGTTTTTTTGCGGAGTTATCCATTATACAAGCTGTCTGAGGCTATAGTGTTCTGCTAATACAACATTTTAATTTACTAATGTTCTACTTGTACTTTGATAAGAACATACACTTACACTTACACAAGACTTGTAAGGGAATAGACATGTTATGTTGTTGAAGATATAATGTCATATACTGTTTATATTTACTATATACAGCTCCGGAAAAAATAAAGAGACTAGAAGAGTCTGAATTTTTCTTAAATCTTCATCTCTACACTACTTATTGAAAATGCTCTGTGACAATATTTTTATTGTGAATTTAGTAGAAATGTTTTCAGTAGTTTATATTATAAAATCAAAATGGTTGTTTTACTCAAACATAAGCCTCTAAAGAGTAAAACAAGAGACACTGAACATTTGGAGTGGTCTCTTATTTTTTTCCGGAGAATATACCTCTTATTTTTCACCTATAATGTACATAACATTTCTTATGCATGAGGGATGATGTTTCTACAGTTTTTTGAATCAATGTCCCTGATCATTTATTCTCATACCTTTGGTCTAAATATTTATGGAATCTCATCTTTCTCAGATTTGTGATCACTATAGCCGAATTTGTTGTCCAATACTTTTCTTATAATTTCACAACTACCGGTACTTCAAGTAAAAACTTTCCATACCCGACTGCTGTCTCCAACCTTTATTGGATTTTAGCTCAGCCTCAAGCGTATCTTTTCACGTACACAAACAGTGAATGCACAAAGTGTTTGGAGGCTAGTTGAACAGAGAGTAAGGGTAAAAAGCTGTATGGAATTCAGTCAGCTCTCTTTATTGGCATCCCTATATCGTAGGAGGTCTGTGCCTGTCAGACTTAACTTCGGAAGAAAAATCACCCTCAGGATAAAAAGCGATCTCTCTTCAAACCTCATCACCCACAGTGCACTGGGGCAAAGTACTTTACAAGAAGACCTTCATGTCCTCCACATGGCAGAGTCATATTTTAATTGATTTGCAGGGAGAGAAGGGCAACTCCCACTTCTTTTAGTACAATGCATCAGAGTACAGCGTACAGAAGGGTGACTTCTCTCTGAAATTGGTTGATCTTTCTCTCTCTCTCTCTCGCTCTCTCTCTCTCTCTCTCTCTCTCTCTCTCTCTCTCTCACACACACAGTCTCTCACTCTCTGTATAAAATGGTCATTACTTGTTGAAAAAGACTGAAGATAAAGGCTTTTAAAGAAATCAAAACTCTCTCTCTCGTCTGGCTTCCAGCAGTTTGATCTGTGCTCTGCTTTCAAAGAAACTCAGTGTGTGTTTTGTGTTTGAGCCGACAGGCCGGCCTGCCGGTCGGGCATGCCGGCCTCCAACTGCCTGAAGCTGCTACTGAGAATATAAAGCAGTGTCAGAGTGCATTCATCAACAGCACACTACAGCTCCTATTCAACATAAATATAACGATGAGCGACTTAGGAACAACCCACAGCAAATTCTAGCTCTTTAGCTTAATTAAAAACGTTAAACTTAAGACAAACTTGAAGGTACAGAGTGTAATAAACAGGGTGTATTTAAGCTTCATCTAGTAGTGAAAGTTCAAGATTACATGGCTTCGTCTCTCACCCTCCTATTTTGGAGAATTTGCAGAAGCTACGGTGGCCTTCAAGGACAATAAGTTAGTTACTAAAGATGGCATCATCCACCACTGCCTCAAGTCTTTCAAGTGAATATCAAGTGATGAGGTGAAGATATATTTAGTTATGTATTCTAAAGTTTTACTTCTTCGTCTTCCAACAAGTGCATTTCCAGTGGACACCTCTGTCATTGTCACTGTAAGGAGTTTAGAACACTGATGTTAGTATTTAGTTCAAAGTTTCAGTTCAAACTATTGGTCTTGTTACAAAGTATTTACCTCGAAAAGTTGGTCACCCTAAATGCCCCGTCAATCACCCCAAATTCCACCACCAATAAACAGGTATTAGATGAAAATTGTATGCTGCAGAAGTGGTAGTTTTTCCACATCTGACATTTTGGCATGCAATAATAGGAACCTTTTTGTTCAAACCCGTAATCTAGCACCCTTAAGGCAAGGCAAGGCAAGTTTATTTTTAGAGCACATTTCGGACACAAGGCCATTCAAGGTGCTTTACATAAGCAATAACAAAATACATCAAGTAAGAACAAAATACATCAAGCATAGAGCACACATTCAAAAAAGAAGTCTCTCTCTTAAGTGTACCACATGTTCATGCACTCTTCAGCTCAGGAAAAGGGATACTTATTTCAGCGCTTAGCTTAGCACGCCCACCGAGCTGACCTTTCAACTCCATTTAGCAGCATTTCAGTTGCGGCATACTTTACAAAGGAATGATTAAGCGTCCCGGAACTTGTTAGAAAAGACTGATTTTCTGTTCTGTGTGACAGCTAAGCATTATCATACTGACGGCTAACCATTAGCATATTTACAGGTTCTGTCAGAAAAAAGCCGCAAGAGTCATAGCCTGTGATGCTTGCCTATAACTCATAGGATAGATACGGCCTTGACAATGACACATTGATAGATTGAAACACATACAGAGGAATCAGTGTTGAGATCAGATGGATTCCTTCTGTTTGTATACCGGGTTAGGGAATACAGAGTGGAAAAGAAAATGATAAATGTCTATGAAAGCACTGAAAACAAGTATTATTACGGCAGGCAGTTATTATTTCAATTATCAAAAGAAGTTGGACAATTTGGAGTTGAATGATGAAAACTTGGGACATTTGAGTGTTTTAGAGAGATTTATTTGGACCAGGTAACACCCGGAAATGGGGACAATCCCGGACAATCAAGGATGCCTTGTAATGCCATTAGCAACGACTATTTTGCTTCAAGTGTCCCGGTAAACTATGACAATGTTTGAGTGAGTCAGCATGCAAACTATTCCCCCAGGACCCTGAAACAAAATGGAATTCAGCCATCATCAATTCTCCTATACTGTGAAATGTCAAAATGTCCTCCTAGAAAAGTAAATCTTGGTACCTGCCCTCCCAAAGGGTATTAAATGTGCTGTTAGGGTTCTTATACGACCACAATTCATAGGATAGTGTGTGTGGCAAGGAGACACGCTTGAATCACCTCAACAGCCACTTTTTCACTCTGTCTGTCTGGATAGCCAAGCTTTTAACCCCCACATCCCTAAGGATCAGCCCAGACACTCTGTGAAAGGATATTTATTTCAACATCTTGTATCTGTGATCTTATCTTTTCTTGTCTGTCACCGCAAGAAGCTCAAGACCTAAAATGGCACTTGGTAAATCACAGTTTCTCTCCCTCCGGCTTTGAATGGCTCTTGACCTCAATGACCTGAAGATGTTGTTGGCATTGTTGCTCCGTCCGCGTGAATAGAACGGCAAGATCGTTAAACCACGGTCATTTGGTAAACAAGGCACTGATGCACATTTTTTTCTATTCATTCCCCCACGGAGAATCATGGCCACCACGTCTGTCTCCCATTGTAATGCTCTTGAATGCCAAGATATTTGATCAAACAAGTCATCTTCCATTAACAACAAACAAAATAGCAACATTCGATTTTAATAATAAAAAAAATGTATAGGACGTAAGGCTGAAGATGATGAAGTGATCTTTCCAACAAAAGAGACGCAACTAAAAAGTGACAGTGTGTCATCAGTCCACCATGAAAGCTTTTACTAAGCCGAATTTCCATCAGCCTTCTTTTTATGCAAATTTTTGAATATCGCATCAGAAAAGTGTGATTGCTTGTGTTTCTGTGTGCGCGTCTCAGATTTTGTGACGCTCATGTTGAGTGTCTTGTTGTGTGTGTGTGTTAGTGTGTGTGTCAGTTAGTGCTTGTGTGTGTGATCCCTTGTTTCTCCCTTACTCTGGCTTCTGTGTTATCTGACACCCCCTCCCCCTTTGTTTACCCTCAGCAGCTTTTTTATACTCTGATTCCCCTGCGATCTACACTCTTAGTAGGTTTTGGTGAATGGTAAATGGACTGCACTTATATAGCATTTTTTCTCTGCACACTTCCTCCTCCTCTCTTTACTGTCAGGGCTTTTCCTTTAAAACATACAAACCGTCGATGAATCTTTTCCAGTGTTGTTTCACAGTAACCCTCTTGTCAATGGACAGGGCTGTGCATCTCAGCCAACACACAGCTGTTTTGGTCTGGTTTTCATGGCCACCATACATGAGATGCATGGAAAGTAGCTTGGTTTAAATCATTTACATTATGTTTTTTTTTTTTTTTTTTTTTTTTAAGCTATTTTTTGGGCATTTTTTTATGCTTTATTTGATAGTGCAGAGAGACAGAGGTGAGATGGGGCAGAGAGGGGAGTGACATGCAGAGAACGACCGCGGGTGGGAATCGAACCCGGGTCTGCTGCTGGGCCCGGCCCGGGAGGGGGACGCCTTACCAACTGAGCTAAAGGCGCCCCCTTACATTATGTTTTTAATGCTGCTGTGCTATTATTTGCTCATTTATATTCATGTTAATGCTAATACCAGCGAAACTGATTTATTCTGAATTTGAGGAGTTATGTAAGCAAACAATGTAAGACATAGTGTCCCCGCGCAAGGAATAATAGAAGAAGCCTTGGATGTAAATTATAGTGTTCTGCTATGACTTCCATAGAGTCCATTATGTTCTATTGTGGGAACATTCAGATTGCACTTCTCATGCATTTTCCATGGCCACGAACCAAAGAAAAAGAAGGTTTGTGTTTGAATTCTTAACATTTAAAGAAAAAAGTTAGTTTCTAGGAGAAGTAAGTGTGGGGCATAACAATTGCTGCTATAGTTACCAGCGATTCAAATGCACCACGCACTTCATTAAGACTGTTAACTAACCTTGAACAAAAAAAGAAATAAAATAAAATAAAATAAAACGCTAGCTAAGATCTTGAGGACAACAGGCGCAGTTGTGTACAAAAATACTACCAATTCCATACAAAGGGGACACTAGAGCCAACAAAAACTGACAGCTCCTTGTTTGTTTAAACTAAAAAAAAAACAGGTAGATGTATCTGGTAGATCAGAAGTCAATCAACGAAAGACTAAAGAAGACCATACACATTTGATTAAAGTTGACTTCTCTCATCCGCACTGCCACTCCTCAAATGACTTGTTGCCTGAAGCTTGAATCACCATAATCTTCACTGATTACACTCACACTGCCGATCCTCATGAATACAGTTGGTTGCCTCTAGAAACTCACTTTTAATCTCTTGTCTATTTTTGTATTCAGATTCCGTGTCACACATACAAATGATCGACTCCCTTATGACACGTAGGCCTACTGTATGGGAAAATGTAAATCTTCTCGTGTTTATTCTGGGATCTTGTTATTTCCTGTAGAATCTTTATGATCCGCCGCCCACTTGTGTATTTTTCTGGTTTGTCGTCTTTTCATTCGCATGTCAATACCATAGGTCAATACGAGTGTCTAATTTATTTGTGTAGCGCTAATGATCTGTATTGTACATACATGACTTCGGATGTACCATATGCACCATGTAAGCTCTGTTCTATTCTGAATGTCACATCACTTGTTTCTGCTCTGTATCAATCCACCCACTATCTGTCCTACTTTCTGAGACTAGTTTGCTGTCTAGATGTTAAATTAACCAACAAAACGGTTGCACAACTAAGAATTTGCAGTAGAAGTGTGTGTGTGTGTGTGTGTGTTTGTGTGTGTGTGTGTGTATGTGTATGTGTGTGGGTGTATGTGTGTGTGTGGGTGGGTGGGTGTAATTGTTTCATTTGTAATACAATGTGATGAAACTAAGCTCAATTTCCCCTTTTTGGGTAATAAAGCTCCTAACTAATCTTTTAAATTACATCTTATTAATGATAGCTGCATTTGATAATATTAGTGTGTGTGTGTGTGTGTGTGCCTGTTTATGTGTGTGCGAGTTTGTGTGCGTGTTTGTGTGTGAGAGAGAGAGAGAGAGTTTGTGTGTGTGTGTGTGTGTGTGTGTGTGTGTGTGTGTGTGTGTGTGTGTGTGTGTGTGTGTGTGTGTGTGTGTGTGTGTGTGTGTGTGTGTGTGTGAGAGAGAGAGAGAGAGAGAGAGAGAGAGATTGTGTGTGTGTGTGTGTGTGTGTGTGTGTTAAGGCATTCGGCAGCTCTCGTGGTTTGAGTCAAAGCATTAAACGCAGCATAGTGTCTCTTACGGAGCTGGAGAGGAGAGGTTGTTCCCCCGGTTCTCTCCGCGTCACCATGGCTCTCTGGACTAACGGAGTCGCGGGGATTATCGCTCAGGTCGCGCTGCTTCTGAGCAGCTCGTGCGGGACAGCAGCACAAGGTGAGCGGCGGGCTGGGTTCGCTTTTCTATCTGGTTTCTACTTTTCCCTGCAGGAGAGGGAGCGAGTCAAGTGCAGCGCAAAAGCCGAGAGAGGAGGCTCAAAACTGGGCTTCATCCTTCTGATATACCGCCTGGGGAAAATGTTATATTCTGTTCTTTGGATGCAGTTATAGGCTTTTTCTGTTGATTTGGATTAAGGTGTTTTATCCTTTAAGGCTTTGGTATTTCGCGCGTCTTGTTTGCTCGGTTTCAAAGTGGAAATAATTCGAGTTAAAGTGCTTTGATGTGATTAATGATAAATTAATTGTTGTAATATTTATGGATCAGATTTTACACGTGTGCGATTTTGAATGCTCATGTCCCTCCCCTATTAAAAAAGGATTGTATCAACCAAATTACCCCTTTACGCATTTTAATGAACTGTTTATCGACTTCCAAGATTATAATTAGGCTATCAGACTCCACTAATGAGGAGCTTTGAATAATCAAAGGATGCTGTTGCTCTGAAAAAGAATGCTCCAAAACGATTTGTATCTCAGTGCTAAAAAAACATTGCAATGTCACTCAGAGCAGGTGTCAGACAGAAGCGAGTCCATCCAGCGTGTGCGTAAAACAACGTTATCGCAACGTTTTCTGGCTAATTTGGTGCTCAGCGCAGCGTGCTGTGCGCCCTGGCACTGAGCCACGTTACGTTAGTACTGAAATACTAGGAGTGTAATGGTGTGTATGAGACAAAGAGGTTGGAGAGGTTAACATGGGTCTTGAGAAGTTGCTGATAGATAGATAGATAGATAGATAGATAGATAGATAGATAGATAGATAGATAGATAGATAGATAGATAGATAGATAGATAGATAGATAGATAGATAGATAGATAGATAGATAGATAGATTATTTATTGTCATTGCATGTTATTAATTTTTTTAACTAAATATACACACATTCACAAACACACACTTGCACAAGCACATCTTACCCATACTCATGACCACACACATCCATATCAATAAAATATAAAATGTATACAAATAAAACAGTAAAACACAGCAGCAGTTTTTGTATAATCAATGCACTGCAGTCAAAGAGAGTTTAGTGTTTGTGAATGTGAAAGGCATAAGTGCCCGAGCAAAGAGATGGAGAGAATCCTGATGAAGCTGGGGAGATGAATGAAGATAAATGGAGTTGAATCTCAGTGTGTAATGAGTCAAGCCTGTGTGTGTAATGGAACCAGGTGGCTGTAGAAGTTCTCCATCCCTCCACGGGTTTTCATTCCCGTCTTTCACGACTTATTGATATGGCCACCTGATCATCTCTTTCACTCTGGGCGGCAGTGGCAAAGTGGGTAGGGATGTCGTCCTCTGAAGTGCAGGGTCGGAGGTTCGATCCCCCGCTTACCCGCCACATGTCGAAGTGTCCCTGAGCAAGACACTGAACCCCACATTGCTCCCGATGGTTCAGAGAACGCCTTGCATGGCAGCTGCTGCTAGTGTGTGTATGAATGGGTGAATGTGGTAAGAAATGTAAAGCGGTTTGGGGCTGAGAAAATCGGCTAAAAAGCGCTATATAAGTCAAGTCCATTTACCATTTACTCTCTCTCTCTCCACATTTTCTTCCAACTCTTTTGAACTTCAATCTGGTCTAATAATATACATCACACCATCGTTTAAAACGTCACACGAAAGCAACACACATGTTATCACTTGAAGGTCTGACGGTTCGGCTGCACTTTAATGGAAAGGCAGTCGAGCGTGAGACATTTTAGAAGAGTGTGCCATCGTGAGAGCGATCGACTCTTCTACGGTTGGGTGGATGAGTAAAGAGGTGACTTACGTACAGAGGCGTGTGCAGCTGGAATATAGGACTGTAGAGTGTTAGCTGTAGCTTCAAATGAATGATAACAGAATTTTGACATATTGTTTTCATTTAAAATCTTCTCCTTTCTGTCTCTTTTCCACCTGCCGTATATAGTTCAGAGAAACTGCTAACCCTCTTCTATGCGCTCCTTTATAATTTCTTTCCACGTGTTTTTCTGTCACTTTCTGTCAATAGGAATGTCCAAAATGTTGGATTTTTTTTCAGTCCAATCAGATCTGCCTATTAAATACAGAGATTGGACTGTTGTGTTCACCCATACTATCTGGCAATCAGAAAATTGCATTGGAGTTCAATATATTGTCCTCCACCTTTTCTCCTGTCAGCAAATGTCTCTCTCCTCAGCATCCATTCTTTTCTCTTCTCTACTTCTGTTTCTCTCACCATGCCTTCTGTCTCTTTCTGTCTCTCCTCTTCTCAAATTTCTTTATCTGAATCAGAGATGGCAATTGTTATTTACTCCATCCTCCATGAACCCATGATGATGATTTGTGTGCAAAGGCCTTTAGGCTTAATTGTTCCCAAGGCGACCTAGCTTTACTACAACATAATTATATGCTAAACAAAGGAGAATAAATATATTGAACACAAACATATACATTTGCTTTGGTTTTCGCTTCTGCCATTTCTAGTTTCGTTTTGCCGCTCGCTGAAGAACAAACTGAATGCACATGCTCCCAATGTTCTCTTTGGTGTTTGACTTGACCAATTATCACCCCCTACTGGCCTGGCATGGTAACGCTAGTGTTTTTGCTTTGAGCCTTTTTAATTGCCATGCAGCACTGTCTCTTTCTGTCTCTCCTCTGCCCCTGTATCTGAATCAAGAGAAATTCTGCTGTATGGCTGGACATTTTCAATCTTTCTTTACCTTTATCCCACCCCCCACAGCGTGTTTCCCCACTTGTTATATGGCGTCATCTCGTCATTTTCTCTCTCTGCATTTATATTATCTCCCTTTCTTTCTTTCTTTCTTTCTTTCTTTCTTTCTTTCTTTCTTTCTTTCTTTCTTTCTTTCTTTCTTTCTTTCTTTCTTTCTTTCTTTCTTTCTTTCTTTCTTCTCCTTCCTTCCTTCCTTCCTTCCTTCCTTCCTTCCTTCCTTCCTTCCTTCCTTTCTTTCTTTCTTTCTTTCTTTCTTTCTTTCTTTCTTTCTTTCTTTCTTTCTTTCTTTCTTTCTTTCTTTCTTTCTTTCTTTCTTTCTTTCTTTCTCTCTTCTTCAAGTGATAAAATGTTTCTGGCGTCGATTTGTATCCCTGTCAAAGCGTAAAAGCCTCTGGAGCAGCAGTTAGACCACAGCGGGACACTTACACCCTCCACAGAGAGGCTCAGACTGATGACATTGTTTCAGGGCTTTGCAGCAGATTTAGACACCACCACCACCACCACCACTCCTTTTCCTTGACAGTCTCATGCAGTTGTGATTTTTTGAAATAACTCTTTTCCAAGTGAGTCAAAAAACACTAAAAACTGATTAAAAACTATTTTTCTTCTGAATTTTAGCATTTCAACCACTCTTTTCTGTTGCAATACTTCAAAATGCACAACTAAAGAAGGGTGATGGAACCCCAGCTAGTGACTGCTTGATTTCATTTTCCCTGTTTGGTTTTTCTGCCTTGTCTGCTCTACTCTCTCTCTCTCTCTCTCTCTCTCTCTCTCTCTCTCTCTCTCTCTCTCTCTCTCTCTCTCTCTATCTCTCTCACCCTCTCCATCTATCTCTCTATTTATCTTGCGCAGGCTTGACACTGCAGAACACACTCATCATACACGGGCCATAAAACCTCGGCAGCATAATAAGTTAAGACTTGGCGGAGGTGGACGGATCTTACAGGCTTTAAGACTTAAGCTTCACATCTCCCTGGAGACAGTTGGCTGTTCATTACGGAGGTGGAACTAAACGACAACACTGTAAAAAAAATATATATACATATTATAACAACCACAGATGGCGCTCAAATGACTTGTTAGCCAGAGGGGCTTGAAGCACTGGGGTTCATGTGATGAGATGCAAGGAAGTGAGTGTGTGTGTGTGAAACTGCTATACCCGCGAGGCTGGGAATGCATTGTGCGTCATTTAAAAGCCTTCTGATATACACAGCTTGATAGTGTGACTGTTTGTTTTTGAAGAATAGTGACTTGCATTAAAAGGTTGTGACTGTTTTAAAGGGACCATAATGTAAGTGAGAGCTGTGATCCCTATGGGCAGAAAAACAAGCTTTAACCAACATTGACTTATAGTATTAAGAAATGGATTTGTTAGCTTACAGTTGGTATTACGCATTTGGTAGATTGGAAGCAACATTATAATGAAGTTGTGTTATTGGCAACCTGATGACGATAAGGGTTATACCAAGTCATTGACTTTATGGGTCTGCAAAAAGATGTACGTTTTTTCTCCGGAGATGAACAAGAATAGCTTTGGATGTTTGTAAGGAAGTTTAGGTTCTTGGGCAGCTTTAGTCCAAAGTGGTCTGAGTGTATTACGGTTTCCAGTTGCCAAAGATTACCTCTAATTGGGTTTGCTAAAAGTTTGTGGCGGAACATTGTGTTTGTATTTTGTATTAAGACCAATGCTGAGAGGGAGAGTGTACAGCCATATGCTAATGCATCTGAGAGGAGGATGCACTTAGCAACAGCAACGCTTTGAGCTAAGAGCCAACTTCAACATGCTTTTAAATAACAGCGTTGATGTGCTGATCATCATCTTAGTGTAATGTGTCAGTGTCATGCAGGGTGACAGGATTTTTTTCTCTTCTGGTGCTGAGGACGGCTTGACCAATAAGTGGGGTTGCTGAGAAAAAAGTAGAGTTTTTTTTAAATTTCAGTTTCTTTATAAGGAAGTTCTTAGCCTCACCAATACACCACAAACGCTCTAACCAATACACCACAAACCCCCCATAGAAGTTAGTATATATATTTTGGAGACCACATTTCCACCAATATGCCCGCTGTTGGCTAAAAATGTAAATGTGAGCCATTGATGCAAAATAAAGTTAAAGCACAGCAGGTTTTTTTCTGTTGATATCAATGACTTAAAAAGCTGGTGTTGTTATTCGTGCAGAGCAGAGAATCACAAGTACACACTGTTTTCTGGGATCCTGCTGTGTCTCTAATTGTGCCCTCGGAAAAAAAAGTTTGGATCTCTCGTTGGTAATTATTCTGTTTGGCTTTATTTTGACGTTTCTCCAGGACTAATTTGAGAAGGTACAGTACTGCCTTCAATGTATCCCTACATTAATTAGTGGATCATTTAATTACTTGTGTTGTATTGTTGTTGTTATGCTAAGGTTTTTCTCTGTTGCCTTGCCGATCCTTGCACTATTGTTCTGTTTCTGGATAATTCCGCTGCGTCTGAAAGCATAAAAATGTCAAGCTTGGTTGTGTTATTTCACACTTTTGTTAATTATTTTACTCTTCCCTGCAACTATACTATGGAGGCCATTGTTTTAAGTTTAATATCAGCTGAGAGGATGAGACTCTAACAGTGATTGGAAGGGCTTGATTTCCCCCTTGGTTGTTGTGCACTTGTACTAAGAATCGCAAAGGCCGGTGTTACTGAGAAGTAGAATGGATTTAGGCATAAACTAGTAGTAGTACAAGCTAACTCTAATTAAAGCAGTAGATAATCTATGATGTGAGATGTCCTATTCAACTTTTAATTCACTTAATGTCCATGTTTTCCTGGTTGTTTCTTGGCAATCCCCAGATATCGAGTATTAACTTGTTCCATATTACATATTTGTGTTTCTTTCAATGTTACAGCTAATCAATAGTACAATGCAAACGTTTGTTCTAAAGGCAATTTGTGTTGCAAATGTAGTTTCAGTTTCAACTTTAGAAGAGTAGCTGACGTGTCTGCATCAGCTAATGGGGATCCTAATACAAAATAAATAAAAAATAAACTTTATCTTGCTATTTTTAAACATCGTTGTTATTTCTGTAGATATGATATGAGGTAAACATGCCACCATCATTATAAAAGCATATTCTTGGCAAAAATACAAAAAACAAACTGTTTATTCATTGGTGTTTTATTAGAAAAACCGATTGATACTGCATAATTAAAGGGGTAGTACAGCTATTTAGTGTTGCACTTTCATAAATATGAGGCACCCACTAGATATCACATCAATATATACATAAGATGTCAAAATACCCCTAATGATATCATCAAGGTTATGTTCTCTTTGAAAATATGCCTCCACTGTGTGTGTGTGTGTGTGTGTGTGTGTGTGTGTGTGTGTGTGTTTGTGTATGTGTGTGTGTGTGTGTGTGTGTGTGTGTGTGTGTGTGTGTGTGTGTGTATGTGTGTGTGCGTGTGCATGTGTGAGTGTCCTACAGTGCGTGGGTTGGTGCTTAATGAATTCATATATGCCACTCTCTCCACTGTGGGTCTAAATTAATTGGATTGGCCCTGCAGTGTTTTAAGCAAACACAAGGTTAAAGTTTATGTAAGCACATTAATATGAATATAGAGCTGTTTGAGGATTTAATGTACATTAATGCTCATCAGTTTGTTTTTATACAAACACATATCAAAGAAAGATTCAAACGGCAACATGAGCCAAGGTTCTTTGGAAAGATAAGATGAGATGAAACATTGCGGATAGAAAATTCTGTTTACTTTAATTCAAAGGACATATACATATACATTCTATAAAAAGGAAAACATATAATTTTTCCTTTTAAGTGATAAATGCTACATAACATATCCCATAAATGCAGGTTATGCAAGTGTGAAACATTGTATTTGTATTGCACCTTTTGAAACCAGGGTTACAAAGTGCTTCACAGGATGCATTAAAAGCAAAGTAAATTAAAAAAATATTTAGCAATGTGTACATACAGTGTATAGCAACATATAATAAAAATAGTAATAATACAAATATTAATAGCAAAAGTAAAAATGAAAGATCCTATGACACAGCAAGTTCATTCCAAACTCATGGCCTGGTCATATAAGGGTTAAACCTCAGATACAGTATGAGATCACAATTGCCACAAGTAATTTGGGATGGATCAATAGTACATAGGATGGGTGACAAATGACATGTATAGAAAAGCCAGGCGTGTTTTATATATATTTTTAATCAAATTACTATTGAGGGATCAGGCAATGAGAGCACAGTCCGGACATATGAAGACAAAGATCGATGTACAGAACATATGATATAGACTACAGTATTACATTAGTATCGACGGACAGACAACAGCTGGATTAAGGAACTCGCTGCCTCCAAGAAAATTGCAAAATGAAAAGACAGGTGTCTGGCATTTAAAAAGCCATTGCCAAAAGAAAAAAATGGACCTACACCTCACTCAAAACTGATGTGGTGTCACTATTTTTAAGCTGTTTATTCCTGGGAGAGAGAGAGAGAGAGACAGAGAGAGAGAGAGTTTGTGTGTGTGTGTGTGTGTGTGTGTGTGAGAGAGAGAGAGAGACCACCTATCGTTCATGATTCACTTAATAAGCGTCCGTGACTTCTCTCCACGCGTCGTTTGTTTCGCAGCTCTTGCGAGCGCCGGGGGCAAGGTCTGTCTCAGGCTGTTTATCAGAAGGGAAAAGAAAGAGCTAAAAGGTTGTTGCTGTTTTTTAAGATTATTTTTTGGGCATTTTCCTTTATGCTTTATTGATAGTGCAGAGAGGCAGAGGTGAAATGGGGGAAGAGAATGGTTGTGTTACATTTCCTTTACAATAATTCAGCGTACATGCAGCACAAACATGTTATTTCAGTTGCCTAATGACAAACACAGCAAGCTCCGTCTATGAGGGAATTATTAGCCTTTGTGATATTATATATAAAGTCATTTTAAATGTGTATTTCTTCAAGCAGCAAAAGTTAATCCATTATGCTAACCCTTATCTTCAAATGGCTCTTCATCTCTCTGAAGGTGACTTCATAGGGAATAAGCGAGGCCTGATTGAATGAGAGACAGAGGCACTCAAAGACGTTGATGGGCTACTTTTTGGTAGATTTGGCGACTTAAATCTTACGTCTTGGTAGTATACTATAGGCAAGGCAAGGCAAGGCAAGTTTATTTATATAGCACAATTCAGACACAAGGCCACTCAAAGTGCTTTACAGGGGCAAGATTAGAATACATAAAACACATTATAAAACATTTAAAAGCGAATAAAAGAAGCAAATAAAAATTAAATAAAAATGAAAACTCGATTTAAAAACATAATAAAAGAAGCAAATAAAATGAAAATTGCAAGTTAAAAAGGAAACAAAAAAGTCTTCAGACTCGATTTAAAAGAACTGAGAGTTGCAGCAGACCTCAAGTTCTCTGGGAGTTTGTTCCAGATTGTTGGTGCATAAAAACTAAAAGCTGCTTCTCCTCGTTTAGTCCTAACTCTAGGGACTGTAAGTAGACCTGTCCCAGACGACCTAAGGGCTCTGGACGGTTCATAACTTATCAGCATATCAGTAATGTATTTTGGCCCTAAACCATTTAGTGCTTTATAAACCAACATCAGAATTTTGAGCTTCTTATCCTGTTAAACAATGAGACCGTTGTCCACAAGAAGTAGTTTTGTTGCGTGTCAGAGGTTTTTCTTATGTTTATGGCGTTGATGTATTTTAGGCTCACGTTCAAGATTGATTGTGAGAAAGAACACAGTGCGCATTCTCTATGGGTCCCATAAGCAGGAAGTACCCGCTTCAAATTGCACCATGCGCAACTGAGCAAGATCTATTGACAGTAATAGAATGCCATTATTCGATTTCAAGTCCTTCTCCATGGTTGTAGCAGATTATCATGGCTAGCCCCTTTAGATGAGCCAGTCACATACAATAATAGTCCCAAAAACACACAGTAAAGCAATCAATAAACAAATATATTAAAACATATCAGATAGAGGTCCCCAAGTGGAGTGAGTGTAGCCTGGCTCATTTCAAAGTTGTAACTAACTCCCTCTGTGATGTATGATACTTTGTAGTAACAGCTGTGTAATCATGTCCGGAGGTGACTTATTGCACTTCTTCCTCCACGGTTCATGTTCTGGGCAAGAGTTGAAAAGCGAAATGAGGTCAAGTTCCAAATCAATGCACCAACAGACCATCGGAGAGTCGACGCATGCAGCAGCCTTATCATTAATTCATGTAATGCTATCTTCTCCAGCAGTGGCAAGGAATGAAATGTTTTTTTTCTTCTGTCTGGCAAGTCATCAATCATATTACTCATCGTAAAGCACTCACCCGTCTAACTGCTGTCTTCAGGTATGCTGTCTGTCTGTCATGCTCTTTCCACCCCATCAGTCTCTCCCAAGGTTTTTTTTTAATCTTCCCTCTGAGCTGATTTGGAGCCACTGGAGTGTGCGCTGTATAATCATAGCCTAATGACAGATAATCTCAAGAACATTTAATGACTTTAATCCTAGCCTTAATGACAGATAATACCGCTACACCCTTAAACTGTGTGTGTGTGTGTGTGTGTGTGTGTGTGTGTGTGTGTGTGTGTGTGTGTGTGTGTGTGTGTGTGTGTGTGTGTGTGTGTGTGTGTGTGTGTGTGTGTGTGTGTGTGTGTGTGTGTGTACGTGTGCAGGCATCTTTTTGGGGACCAATATAAACTCCTAACTATCGGAGTGAGCATTTTTGGCAAGTGAGGACTTTTCTCCTGGTCCTCACTTCTTCAGAGGGCTGTTTGAGGGTTAACACTAGGTTTTAAGGTTCAGGTATGAATTAAGTTTAGGTTAGGGTTAGTGGTAGGGCTGTGGTTAGGCATTTAGTTTTGATGGTTAAGGTTAGGGTAAGGGGCTAGGGAATACAGTATGTCAATGAGTGTCCTCACAAGAATGTTTGTGTGTGTGTGTGTGTGTGTGTGTGTGTGTGTGTGTGTGTGTGTGTGTGTGTGTGTGTGTGTGTGTGTGTGTGTGTGTGTGCCCCGATTTTCATTTTCTCCCTCATCTGTGGGTGTTAGTATGATAGCAGCTCACTTCTTCACAGCTGTCTTCAAGGAGAGAGGTTTTAAATCGAAAGCTGTTATTAGCACGTTTATTTTCTGCCTGAAGAGAGAGAGAGAGACAGAGAGAGAGTGAGAGAGACAGATAGAGAGAGAGACAGAGAGAGAGAGAGAGAGAAAGAGACAGACAGAAAGAGAGAGAGAGAGAGAGGAAATAAAGTGAAAGAGAGACGAGAAAGAGAGAGTGAAAGAGAAATAGAGAGAGAAAGAGAAAGAAATAGAGCGAGAGAGAGAAAGAGAGAGAGACAGAGGGAGAGAGAGAGAGTGAAAGAGACAGAGTGAGAGAGAGAGGGAGGAGAATGGCTTCCCGCTGTGCCTCAATGTCAGTGGTTGAGTTTGAAAAGCTGTTTCAAAGTCACATGTTTTGTCAGGTGAAACAGGACTGTCGTGAAAGTCGAGGTAAAATGAATTCAAATTTAGACAGATTCAACATTGTTTTTTTTTCACTGCCTGTCCTCAAATAGCCCTGTGATCACGCCATACAAAGGGCCGACATGACAGGAAGGCAGGCGATCATGATTTTCTTTGCTTTTAACTTTTTGTCACTAGATTTTTCCTTTGATAACATTCAATTAAGAACAAGCACAGTTTGGTTATGCACACATTTGAACAGTACAATATACAGTCTACATTTCATTTCATTTTATGTAGCATTTTAAATTGACTTTATATTTATATGGTGCACCTTATCTGTACAGTTTTTATCAGCACTGTGTCCTTGCACTACTGTTGTGTTTATTTGTGTCTCAGGTGTTGCTCTCTTGACTTGTGTTTTTTCTGCATCTATATTGTACTTTCACCCATTTCATTTTAATTGCTGCCACTCTTCACCACTGTGTAAATGTTTCAATTGTTTTTCTCTTCACCTGTTGTTGTATTTGATGTATTTGCATTGAATATTGTTTATGTATTGTGGTTTTTCCTTTGAATTTGTTCGATCTCGACGTCATTGTAAATGAGGGTCACCCCTCAATTGGTCTCTCGAGGATAAATAAAAGTTAAATGAAAATGAAAATATCACATTGTTGAGAGGAGCCTGGGTCTTAAGAATTTCATTACCAATGACTGTTGCTGTAATTGTTGTGCATATGACAAATAAACCATTGTGAATCTTGAAGCTAAAGGGAGTTGCGGAGGCTGAATGGTAAATTCAGGGCCGTTATTACTCACTCAATGGATGGGCTATTTGGGCCCTTTGAAAAAGACTTGGTTATTTAAGCTGCGTAGGCTCCGGGTGGAATACTGGGCTGCTCCATTAAATCTCTGAGCTCACAGAGTATCGTTCATCTCCTCTAAGGTTTAAATCTGATAAGAAAAGGAAATGCTGAGGTCGGTGCAAAATTCAGCCGCCCGTTTTCAGTGCCCTTTATAGAATGAATTTATTTGCTTTTCAGGGAACTTGTTGTTTGCACTTAGAAGGACATAGAGTGGTGAATACAAGCTTTATAAAGTAATTGGGTGTGAATGTGGGGAAACATTCTCCCGGTCCGCTTTATTACATCGGGTCTACTCTACTCTTTATTGCCTTTTTATTGGTTTTGGACTATGTAAAAGTACCTGGTGCCTAGTTATTGTTACTTACTCTATCGAGGTTCAAAAAAGTTATTTTGAGCTTCCTGTTTCTTTGTTTTTTGTTTTTTTTTAAACTAGTATGTTTTGGGCGATGTCACAATGACGACCAACTACACATGGGCGTAACTATCATGAGTACTATCTTTTAATAGAACATTTCTTACAGAAAGTTACCCGATACCAAAGTCGAGTAGAGAAAAGTAGAATAGAGTATAGCCAGTACCATGTAATGTTAAAGCAAGAGCAAGCAAGGGCAGCATCAGCCAAAACCCTATAATGGAGGAAAAAGGAAAATAGCTGAAGATTAATCCTCCTCATATTTCTTCCTTAGTGTCATTTATGGAAATGTGTTCGGGCAAAGTGGAGCCATGAGCGTGATCTGGTGAAGTCAAGGTTACAGAGACGACCATACGGCCACCAGTCATGAATCTGGGTTTATTAAAGCAGGAACAGGTGGTTAGACCAGGAAACACAAAGGGAATTACTGTCCATACGTTTGGTGATTGGGGCGACTGGAATGCTGTATTGGTTCAAGGCTGTCCCCAGAGGAAACATGGCTCCACACACAAACCGAAACCATTCATCATGTGAGATTGTCATCATCTCTGTCGCCTCTAATCTTTGGTCTGCTTCCATCTTCGGAGGACATGCTACAATGTTACTCACATCCAAGGAGGTTTATTTTCTCTCTATGATTGATTTAAAGTGTTTGTTTACAAGAGGAAAGAGAAAAGTATTGTTTACTAGATTTGAGCGAGTTGTGAGAAAAAAAGCCATTGTCACTGTGCTGAAAAGATACAATAACATTTTTGACAGTGAAGGTATTTGGACAAAATCTGAATTTGTCTTGTTAGTGAATGATCCATGTTGTGTAATTTTCATACAGTAGTTGAAATAATTACAGAAAAACAAAAGACTATGAAATTTGGATAAAACCGAAAACGGACAATGGGATTTGAATCAGTGAGATCAGTCTAAAATGAGTCGTTTGAAGCCATATCAGACCCGGTATATGTATTGGATCAGATCGGCCCCATCCCAATTTTCCTCAGTCACTTGTTGCTGCTCAGGAATTTGTGGGTCTTACCGAGGTGTTACAAATATATTGATTATTTTGGTCGTATTTACCAATTTCACCTCACAATTCCTGTACATGTGGACCCAATGCAGAAACTCCTCCATGAAAAATAAATTTTGCTAAAGCAGCTGCTACAACACTGACGTTGGGTGGGACCTCTGATTTATATATTTCATTCCATATTTGATAAAAGAAGCCATGTTGTCTGATATGATGTGGCTTTCCTATTGTCAGCCACTGTATGTTGAGCCTCTTTAAGTAGCAAACTACTCCTACTTCCAGTTTGTCATTGCCTTTGCTCTCACTCCAACCTACTTAAAACATGATGAAACACAGACTGTGACTCAGAGAGAGAGAGAGAGACAGGTGGTGTCGCCGAGCTCTGGAGACACACGTACAGCTCTGGGGATTTTAATGTCACATTTTCACATGCCCTCCCCTCCGCATTAGAATAACAAGTTTCACCTTGAAAGTCTGCAAAGTGGCCCCTTTATCTGTAATTTATGCATGTTCTTTCATAATTGGCTAGTGTTTGGCATCAGTGCAAAGCTTTATTACTCACCGTCTTGTCCCTTAGCTCTTGTGTGTCCACATTGCACTAAAAGAGAGACGCTGATCATAGTGTATTGCTGTCAATGAAGTGTTTTAGTGAAGTCAGTATTGCATGACAGCATCTCCTCAGCCCGATGTACTGTAAAGACTGCTGATGGGAAATGGCAGGCTCAGTCAGTTAGTGTTAGAGAGGAGGACAGAACTGTGTCAGCAACCATTATAGAAGGAACAGTATAAGGCTGCATTTCAACACTAGACAATTCATTACAGCTACACACACAGACAGACAGACAGACAGACACACAGACTTACACACACACACACACACACACACACACACACACACACACACACACACACACACACACACACACACACACACACACACACACACACACACACACACACACACACACACACACACACACACACACACAAGCATATTGAGGTAAAACAGAGGAGGAAGAGGAGATAGGGGTGCAGGGTAAAGGGAGGAGAGAATTAGAGAAAAACAATAGAATAAGGTATGAGAGGATACATTAAAGTGAAAAATGTGATGTTATGCACATCCATATGTAGCTGGTGCAGGGGAAAAACAAGTGTAAAAGAAAGTATAGTCCGCACAACAGCTTAAAGCTATATTGCGTAACTTCTGTCTAGCCCCATGAGGAATTCTGAATTTGAACAACAACACAATCGGATAAAATGATCCCCGATAATTAATTGCGACAAGATCAAAAAGGTCAAAAACAGCAGTAAATAATAGGGCATGTAAGATGACAAAACAATGACCTCACTGCTCCACTGGAAACAGCTTAAGTGACATTAAACAATGATAAAAATTAAGATAAAAAGCAAAAATACGAAATAGCATTGTCAAAATAACAACAACTTCTTTCTTCTATTTGCAGTCTCAGGTGAGTGTGACACTTACAGAACATGTTTGTGAATATACAAGCTCATGCGACAGAGCTATAAGTTCCCGATCTTTTCCTCTGACCAACTGCCCACATGTGATCTCAAGCCTTAGGGTCAAATTGTTCCTCGAAACCTTGTGTCTTTGAAATTCCTTTAGATGTCTGTAGGCTTTCAAGGTAGCAGTATTCCCTTTGTGTTTCTCACAACTGCAGTGACATATTCTCTTGCCTTTTTCCCATTTCATCCCTCAATGACTCCGCTGAATGTGTGTCCCGGCCACTTTTCTGCTTTTCTGGACGCATCGATTCACATCTTTGAAATGATTTGACGTCATAAGAGGAAACAGGAGAATGTCAGCGAGGACATACAGGTACAAGGCAAGGTGAGGGAATAGGAGATAAGGATGCAACAATGATAAATGTAAGGTTAGTAAAGAGAGACTTGAAGGGAGGAACCAGGAGGGGTGAAGAGATACTTTCGCTCAGAGTTTGGCAGTTTTCGTCTCTCTCCTCTCTATAATTTCACCCCCTGCTGGCTTTTAGATAGTGTGTGTGTGTGTGTGTGTGTGTGTGTGTGTGTGTGTGTGTGTGTGTGTGTGTGTGTGTGTGTGTGTGTGTGTGTGTGTGTGTGTGTGTGTGTGTGTGTGTGTGTGTGTGTATGTGTGTGTGTGTGTGTGTGTGTGTGTGAGTGTGTGCAGTTGTGGGTGGCCTTTTCATGTTCGACTTTCAGTTTTGCAAAGCCTTGCAAGTTGTAGGTCTTTTGCAAGACTGCACTGGCTTTAATATTAATACCTCAACCCATCCCAAAAAAATGTACATCAAGCGATATTTGAAATTTGGAGAAATAGGCTCTTTCAAACTGTGATTTCCTCATGTCCTCACAAACTGTTCTCAGTCAATTTAAGTAAAGTAACAGCCATGGTGCTCATAGCTAAAATATTTTTCCTTTTCAAATTTGTATGCAACGATGATGAAGAAGGCATGTATCTCCCATGGTATCTAAGTAATGGTAATTATAACATCTACTGTACATCATATTACTCAACTATGGAAATAAAAAAAATATATTTATTCACTTAATTGGATTAATTATGTCAGTGTATCAATAGGTTGACTTTCAATGGACGCTAAAGGTCAGCTGAATAAATCTTATTTTAGTGTTATACGTAGAGAGAGAGAGAGGTCCTATTGACACTAAATCCCCACCACTACATGTCTGCAGGTATGTTTTCTGTATCAAATATCCTCATAAAGAATTGCATCTCATGTTGTGTTGCTGATGAACCTCCCTTTGTATGTAAGCATGGTCATCACAGCATATACAGTGCTGCTTGAAAGTATGTGAACCCCTTGAGCATTTTGGAATTGTATTCAGTTAAACCATTTATCATACATTTTTATCAATACCAGTATTTTTTATATGAAATAACAGATGTTTGTTTATCAATTCAACGTTTTTCTTTTCCAGAAATCAACTGTTAAAACAGATATAACAAATGATTTGCCAACTTTTGCACATAAAAAAGTTTTTTTTTCATATAAAAAATACTGGTATTGATAAAAATGTATTAATAATGGTTCAAATAAATACAATTCCGAAATGCTCAAGGGGTTCACATACTTTCAAGCAGCACTGTATAATAAGACATGTACTATGAGTGCATCCCATATGAAAATATTATATATATATTAATAGGTTGACAAAAGATCAGGGTATATTTTTAAAAATGGATGCTTAATGTCAGCTGATAGAATTGTATTTTAGGTCTAAGTGACAGTAAATCCACACCCACTATAAGCCTTCAGGGATTCATTCTGTATCAAATGTCCTCGTAAACAATTACATCTCTTGTTGTTTTGTAACTGGACTCTCAGCAGTAGTCAAGGCTTTCAATGGCTTGACCGGTCATATCACTATGACAGTGTGATGGATTGTATCCCCTTGTACCAAGCAACAAGGAATTGAATGTCTGTGTCGTGAAGTGAAGAGATAAAATACAGTGCAGATTAAATTAAAGCCCGGGCGGCAGAGAGAACAAATGTGTGTAATAAGAGATCTGGAGCGATGCCACCTATACAACTCTCTGCTCTCCCTATAACAGCCACCATCACTGGAATCTTTCTGACAGGAGGCTGAGTGCATCTGTGGTGTGAAGACAATCTCTGTCTCTGAATATCTCTGAAATGCTCCTTTCTGTCTTCAGCCCTACAGCCCGGTCCATTCAGGATTTTCAAAATAGCAAAAAAAGTTTTTAAAATTCAAAAGGCAACTATAGTGTATGATCCATTTGGACAAAACTTCTTGTTCCAGCAGACTTCCTTTTTTTAAATCTTTTTCTTTTTTAAGATAATTTTTTGGCATTTATTTTTTGTTGCTTTAATAGACAGTTTGGAGAGACAGAGGTGAACTGAATGACATGCCCCCCCCCCCCCCCCTTCACACACACACACACACACACACACACACACACACACCAAAACAGACTTTCTCAAGGACAATATGTTTCGAAAGATGTGACTATTGAAGTTTGATGGGAGATTTTGGCCACCGTGTCCTACATGTCTGACCAAAGCCCTGATTGGAGTCTATTGGGGGATTGTAACCCATAGCACCAATTACACCATGCCATGTGAAGGTTTAGCTAGTAGTTCAGTGTAAAAGTTCTGCATCAATGCTTGTCACCACAACTTGTGTAAAGGACAGAAACTCTGCGATTTCACTCAGAAATGTGTCTCACGTCATTTCGGTGCTTGTGATACAAATAGCTTTGATGAAAGCATTTTATTTTTTGGCATATTTAAGCTTTGTAGATAAAACAGAGTTGAAAAGGGCAGACAGAGAGAGAGGGGGGATTTGAAACCGCGACCACTGCAACGAAGGCTGGAGCCAATATGGTACGCTCTGTATCCACTACGCCACCAGAGTATCCCGATAAAAGCATTTTAGAGGACTCAATACAGTGTATCTCTCTTGAGATACAGGATTGGTATACACACTAAGACGTGGGATTCTTTGACTCATGAGCACAATCTTTCCATCCATACATACAGCAGAGGAGACTTAGAAATCCTCACTTGTGGCACGATTGACTCACCTTTGTCTCAATATAGAAAAACATCATGGTTATAATTTTATTGCACAGGAAAAAAATTATATTATCGCATCATCATTTTCTACATTTTATTCACTCAACCTTAGCGGTGCCGTTTCCCCCCCCCCCCTCATTTTATGACTCCCAGGTCTCCTCTTCAATTTAATATCTCACTTTTGAAATGAATTACTTTTGGTAAGCTTCCCTGGATGATTTGAATATGTGTGTGTGTGTGTGTGTGTGTGGTGTGTGTGTGTGTGTGTGTGTGTGTGTGTGTGTGTGTGTGTGTGTGTGTGTGTGTGTGTGTGTGTGTGTGTGTGTGTGTGTGTGTGTGTGTGTGTGTGTGTGTGTGTGTGTGTGTGTGTGTGTGTGTGTGTGTGTGTTGTAAATGTGTAAATGGCGGAAGCAAATTACCTTTTTTCCTCCCCTACATAGAGGTGTTGATATTTTCAATTAACAAGCAAATTCTTATCACTTAGATGCTGCAACTGGCGGATTAGCAGACACTTTACGATACAAATCTATCTCCTCTTAGAACCCCTTAGCATGAGAGATATAGCCTGTACCGTTAACTAAATCTGCATAATACTGATTGACAGTAAATGATATGTACCCTTGTGAAATACTTGTTTCTATAGCAGCGTGTTTGAGTGTTTACACAGTGATCCCTGGCAATTTAAAGTTTAAAGACATTTTTAACTGTGGTTTGTCTTGATCAGTTCATTCGGTTGATGTCTGTCTCTCCCACACACACACACACCCACACACACACACACACACACGCTGCTCAGTGCGAGGATGGATGATTCTTTCCAACCCTTTTCAAAGGCAGTGGTAGATCAGTGCAATGCAGAGTGCTGGAGGCCTATTATATGCACTAGGGAGCTGTTTGTGTGGGCTTGCTCTGCTTTCTGTATATGCAATTATGAGCCAGATCTTTTGACACTTAGGAGAAAAGCTTTTTTTTCTTTCCAGGTTTTGTCTCTCTAAAGGGTTGGGTTTCTACTGCAGAACAATATACTTCTTATACAGTGACTTTATCAGTATTGTTCTGCTTAGAAGAATAGTTCAATATAGTTTTTTAGCTTTTTGCCTCACTCCCCGGCTAAAGAGAAAGGCGAAAGAAACCGTTCCTGTAACTGTGTGTCCATTTTGATGAAGACATGGGAAAAGGTCGCTCACCCAGGTTAGCTTAGCTCAAACAATGGTAGTCAAGGGGAGCGTTAGCCTGCCTCTGCTGACAGTCAAAAGATAAACTTTACAACATCACTTAACGTTCCTGTGTCCTTGTTGGACCTTGTTTATTTACCACGTTATGTGGCGCTCTATATTTTTACATTTGGTACACTTGGTATCGGCTTATATTTTCTGGAGTAATATTTTCCATATGTAGAGTAGAGGACTAGCCTACTGTGCAAATGGAATTTTCACCACACCATTAAAATCACTTCCCAGCATAGGTGGAAATATATTTCCGAGACGATTCATGTCAGGAATGCACTATCGCTAATTATGTAAAGTCCTTCCTCTTGGTGTCTGTTACAATACGCTACAAGGAGCCATATATAAATGAGTTGCGGAGGTGTTTGCAGTTTGCAGTGCGGTTTTATACATATATGCCATATGCTCGTGTGAAGCCTAATCAGGGTCCCTCATCCTGTGCTATTAATTATGTGTCAAAACAATGCTAATTAAACGCGTAGAGAGGAGAGCTCCTGCCATGTCTTTACCTTCGGGGTATTAGTTAGCACGGTGCGCCGCGCTGCATTTCAATTAATCAATTAACAAGTCGGTGGGGCCACAGGCGGCTTTTGGAACAGATACCGGCTATACTGTTGAATAATTCAGCAGATTTTTTTAATCAGCTGCGTTCTATCACGGCTATCGCAGAATATCAATCCAACGCTGTGTATAAACACAGTTATTTCTGGGGTGTGTACTGATCTTTACAGGTGATGGCTGTTACTTTCACATTAATCTTTAATGAGGTCGTTAGTTTTGATGTTCAATTTTTTCTCTTTGAGTCCATTTACCAACTGTAAAAAAAAGGCATATTTATTAGGCAAACTATTACCATTTGAGGGAATAGAAAGCTGAAGATTTCAACATGGAGTTAGCTACAGTGTTGCCAACTTGGCGACTTCCCAGATCCCCTTAGCAACATCATTTATCAAAAGTGACCAGGAACAAATCTAGCGGCTTTTTTTTTCTGGTCACACCACACTAACTAGAGCTCCCTCAGATTAATAAAGAATGTCACATGCTTTTCATGCATTTAAAAAAAACTTGAAGAATGATCCTACAAAAAACTAAGAAAAAAAGCCTTATTTGCATTATGGAAGGGCCAGTCCGTATTTCGGGGGACTGTAGGACTCATTCTGATTAAATAAAATAATACAAATGTATATTTAAATTTAAATATCTAGTGTTTAGCTTGAACTTAAAAGTTGAAGTCAACTTATTTAGACAACTAACTTTGCTTCATCTAGTTACATAACACACACACACACACACACACACACACACACATACACACACACACACACACACACACACACACACACACACACACACACACACACACACACACACACACACACACACACACACACACACACAGCCAATATATTTTCATGTTCCTTAATCACTGTCTGGCTGCATCTCTTGTGGTCAAGCTTGGGAGGTAGTAGACGTTGTTCGGATTAGTCAAATGAACATTGACGTTTTTTTTTTTCTGCTCGAGGACAATTGTTAGTGCTCTGTAACAAAAACAACCATTGCTGGAGCCTCATTATCCTGCTGACTGCTACATGCTCTGAATGGCTAAACGACTAAATACTAAATACGTGGGTTCTGCTACTGAGAAACACTGTACTGTTGGTTAGTGGGGAGCAAGACCTTCTGTTCACTGCTGTTTGTTAAAGGTGATGGATGGAGCTCATCTGTATTCAAGGTATCCAGTTAGCCACGGACTCTGTGGGCGATTTTGCTATTCACCTCAACAGTAAAGAAGAAATGGACAATGCAGGTTGAATGAGTTTCTCTTTGTCTCTCCAGTCATGTGCCAAGTATAAGTCTGCCTGTCATGTCACTGTTGATTAATTATGCTCGAGAAATGCCAAGGCCGCGGCACTCCAAAGATTAATTTTTTTGAATCCTTTCGAGACTTTTTTTTTTTACTGCCGTCAAAATCATAGTTTATTCGCCCCCTGAATGATAAAACTGACACTGCGGTCGGATGGAGAGTGGTTTGACTTCTTAAACCACCTCAAGGCAACAGAAAAGCATTAAACATTCATTTGATGGCTGGAGTGTTAATGGAGATGAAAAGACATATCCCATCACTCAACATGTCGATATCACAGTTTTCCTGCCTCGTCAGTGAAGTTCTGCACTACACTTGTTTAGTCTTTTTGCGCCTGACAAAAGAAACAGTGTGGTATTTTGGCCTAGTGTTACATCAGATATTGTTTTTTTTACTACATTGGTTTTACAGTAGGATCACTGCTTATATTTTACCTTTTATAAGCTGAGAAAATAGTTTACAAAGAAATACCTCGGTTGCCAGTGTCCTCTAGGGATGTCCCCGACTCTGGATTTTCTAAGTTGAATTAGATCTGCCTGGTCATAACAGAGAAACGGCTATTCCCGGAGCTATTTGGCAATCAGAAAAGTGCATTGAAGTTGATATGTTGCTTTCTGTCCACACAAAAACTCCAGGGTGGATATCTTTAAACAACTCTGTTTAGCCTTTGTGAAAGCGGCAAATATCGTATCGCTGTCCAATGAATAGATCTAATATAGTATCATGATGAAACCAGTGATTTACACCTCTAAAGATGGGTGTGTTGTAGCTCCAACATTTTATTGAACCCTTTATTTTGCTTGCATTTAACTGATGCAGAAATGTCAACTTGTTTTCTTCTGCTATACTGGATGCCTGAAGTGTAAAAGCCTGGAGAAAAAACTCTCACACACACACACACACACACACACACACACACACACACACACACACACACACACACACACACAGTTGTTTTTCTCCCCACACTAAGGCTGAAAGGAAGCGAAAGGAGGTGTGTTTGTTTGTGTTGGCATTTATAGCGGTGAGGAAGGTGCAGCAGTTTTAATATTCAGTGAATATCTGTGTGTCCAATACGGCCCGGGTCAGTGTGGAGGTTCAGTGGCTGCAGAGTGAGGCAGGTATTCAACATTTAGCTGCAATTACCTCCCAGCTGTGTGTGTGTGTGTGTGTGTGTGTGTGTGTGTGTGTGTGTGTGTGTGTGTGTGTGTGTGTGTGTGTGTCTGTGTGTGTGTGTGTGTCTGTGTGTGTGTGTGTGTCTGTGTCTGTGCTTCACTGGTCACACTGTCCAGGGATGTCTGCTCTTTAAATGGCAAAAGCTCCACAGAAGAAAAGCAGCCCGGTGTTTTTATACCACTCTAGTCTCATTTTCTCTCTGCTCTCAGACACATTATCTCCTGAGGGGTTACAGCTGTGGGTATTGGAGAAGCTGTCCCTCTCATTTCAACGCTTCAGACCAATGTAATTCACCTGCTTTTCACGCTGATGGCTCCCCCACCTCCCACTGTAACTAGTGTCTGTCTGTGTGTCTGTCTGTCTGTCTGGCTAAGGCCCGTGGGGATAAATACTACCAAGAGGAGCTACTGGGGAGCCGGAAGCATTCTGAGGAGTGTTGAGGCGACAAGCTGTATACTAGGCATACTAGGTAATTCTGGATAATGCTTGTTGTCAAAATCACTGAATATCTTCTCACAATGTGCTGCCTGTACATACTTTGTTTGCATACCAGTTTACAGAGCCTGGGCTGTGGATTAACACCAGATATTCTTTCAGGGCGCACACAGTACGGACAGGTAGCAGATTGTCAGGAGATATTCACTGATTCGGACAAAAAGTGATTTGTCAAGAAACATTCTCTAGAATTACGTAGTATGCCTTTAATATATTTGACAAACAAAATGACTGTCTATTACTTTCAAAAGAAACATTAAATAATTTGCTCTTAAGTGTAATTTGAGATCAAAAGCTGCATTTTTGAACAAAGGATTTCAATAATGTATAAAGCTCTGAATGACTATATTACTAACAATAGAATAATTTATGTTTTGGCTCTAAAGGGTAATATGATGATCCATCAAGATGCTAATTGATAACTGCTGTGACAGAATACGCACCAAGAGCATTTTAAGTAGCTACGAGGAACTTTTATTGTTGATTCCAGCGCCCCCTTTGGAAAGAAGGAGACAGTGTTTTTACGACACCAGATTCTGTTGTCCTAAAGATCTTTGCTTGTGCGTTCTGATGGCCCGTGCATTTGTTTAGGAAGTGAGTGAAAGAGAGACGGCAGGATGCATCTCAATGAGGTAATGTGTTTATATAAGATTACTAATGGTAATATGATGATGATGAAGCAAAGTGTTAGGGGCAAGCTTTGATTGGGGACAGTATGGAGGAAAAGTTCAAGCTCAAGTTCAAAGTTTTATTGGTCATATATTTGCAAAGATAACATTTTACATACAGTGAAATTAAAAAGGGTTCATCACTCTGTTATTCATTGTTCAAGTTTTGGAACCTGAATAAATAATAGTAAGTCATAGTCAGTCAAAAAACAGGATGATCTAGTCTGTGTGATGTCATGAGCATTGATAAGCTCCTTGTAGGAGGTTTAACATCCTTAAAGCATCACCAGCTACACTAGGATAAAGTATAATCAATATTATTGATGTTTAACTTATCGTTATGTCATGACTGCCAACAGTCAATGTGGTTGCTTGCTGATAGAGCACCAGAAAATGCTCCACATAATGGCTATGTCTTTCCAATACGTAGGAAGATCACTATTGATTCGCTAAAAGGCCTTGATGGCAAAAGTAGATTTTTCTTTTTCAAAATAAAGTGTTTTAAAACTACAAAATAATAGCGGCAATAACCAGTGTTTAATCCTGAATGAGTCCGTTTAATACCGTTTAAAGAATAATTCATTTCAGCAAGTGCCCAAAAACAACGTACAGTAGGTTTAAATTCATGTCACCAAAGCATTATGATGATCAGATGAAGTCAGTATATAAAGTGTAAATAAGCACGAGTGTGCGGCAAAAGCCCCAAATGTCCGAAAAATATGTCAGGTTCTTTATTTTATTTTCCAATTGTATTACCGTATTATCATTACTTTTTAACTAAATGCAGGTTCAGTCGTCATGTAAACATAGGTAGGCCTATATACAGCTCTGGAAAAAATGAAGAGAAAACTCCAAATGTTCAGTGTCTCTCGTTTTACTATTTATAGGCATATGTTTGAGTAGAATAAACATTTTGGTTTTATAATATAAACTACTGACAACATTTCTACCAAATTCCAATACAGTTTTTGTCATTAAGAGCATTTTTCAATAAGTAATGTAGAGATGAAGATTTATGAAAAATTCAGACTGGTCTCTTAATTTTTTCCGAAGCTGTATGTATCCACTTTAGTCCAGCCATACAATGCCACTGGAGTGAAGCGAACCAGCTTATACAAGTATCTTCTCTTCCTGTATTCCTTCAAGTAAGTTCTATACGGTGAATGAATTACATATTTCAAAGGAGGGTTTCTCCCTTTTAAACAGTGTTGTCATCAGACAGTGTTGGGTCTAAAGAGGCAGATCAAGACCCCCATGTTGTTGTTGAGATGAAGTGCTCTGCTGTTGACAGAGTAATGGAAGCTAAAGCCGGACTGTCAGAGTGTGTGAGCGGAGGATCGCACCGCAGCGTGAATCAGAGTAATTGGTTCTTGTCTCGTATGGAGAACAACATCCATTAACAGACAGACTTCACATGGAGGCAGCAGCGCTAGTTTGGCTTTAGCTTTAGCTACTGTAGGTAATGTATGTGTGGGAAAAACAGTGTGTTTCACTTTTTAAACAGTGCACTCCCAGAATTGTTGGTATTTTCATTTAACACTTCCCAAGACATCTCAAACACTATTGAATGGTGTATTGATTTTTAGCCAGTAATAACTAAAAGTGCACATGAATTTAAGATGGTTTTGGGGGATTTTTTTATTTGTATTATTACAACAAACTTTCACACTACTTCAAGAAGAGAATCTTTATCGGTTTTATGCATTGTTATACATAGTAGTCCAGGGGTGGCCAACCCGCGGCTCGCGAGCCGCATGCGGCTCTTTGCCCAGCTTCGTGCGGCTCTTCAGTTCATATCAAATTATGTGATTATATTTTTTTTTTTTTTTTTATACTTTTTTTTTTGTGTGGGCCTATGTGTGTGCATGTTCGCAAACGTTTCATGCGGCTCTTACGTTCGTTTTACATGTTGTCTATTATTTCATTTTTTATTTTATTAATGTGTAGGCCCTATGTGTATGCCTGTTCGCAACGCAACATAACGTTCGCAAACGTTTGGTGCAGACGCAACATAAAACTGCCCGCTCAGCTTGGAGGGAGGTTTTCCGTGAGTAAACTATTTGTGTCAAGTTCGCTCCGAAACAGAGTGGGGGAGTTCATATTTTTTGTTGAACGTTATGGCAGGCCATTCTGCCTTATATGCCAGGTGTCATTTGCGCATTTCAAGGCTTCAAATCTTCAGCGCCACTTCAGCTCTCTCCATGCTAAAAGTAAGTCCCATAAAGCAACATGCATAGTAAGAGAAAAACGCTATTTTAAATTGTTATAATTTTGTTTGTGGACTTGGTTGGACTTAGAGTTTGTGTGTGAGGCAGTGCACACAATGTTCATTGTTGAAAATGACTGCCCTGTCGTCTTTAGTACTGTAGGAGTCCAGTTCTGTCATTATCACAGGGGCGGCCTTAACGATCTGGGGGCCCGTTTCAAGTCCTAGTGTGGGGCCCCCTATTTTTTATTATTTTTTTTTTTTAATAAATAATGCTTGTGCATGCATGTGCAAGCTCCCCGCGAAAATAAAAACGCCCCCCCCCCCCTGAAATCTTACTGGCCACCCCAGTGCCCCCCCCCCAGTTCAAATGTTATTTTTTATTTTATTTTTTTAATTACATTTTTTTCCTGATATGTATCCTAGTTCAGAGATGATATGTATTTTTTTTTCTTTCTTAACTTTTTTTGATAGGTAGTTGCCAAGTTCATCACACAAACACTCCAATCCACTGATATGAGATCAGTTTGCAATTTTCAATGACTAAATTAATGGTAGGACTGTGGCCACTAGAACTGGTCTCTGGTCAGCAAAGGTCTTGAAAACAGCATAAGTGTGCTTGTGACATGCGTGCCACCCATGCATGTGTATAGGCACGTGTCCCAGCAGATTTTTGAAATCTGAATAAAAAAATTAAAGTTTGTAGTTAGCGAGTGTAACATGTTCTTAGCAAGGGCAGACTTTCATAAATAAAGGTTTATTTTTTTAGCAAGATATTTGGTCAAAAGCTAGTGGTCATCCGTCCCTCTGTCCAGTTGTTAGGCATCTGGCTGCTAGCAAGTTATGTTGTCTTGCTAATTTTACTATTCATCTGAGCTGAAATAAATATTGACTTTTTCCTTTATTATCTTCGCGAGAATGCACCAGAATGCTTAGATTACTTGTTAAAAACACAAAACAATCTTCTGGGGGGGGAGGGGGATGCTCCCAGACCCCCCTTCAGGGGTTTAGTTTTCTGACAAACATTACAATGGATACTAACATGATTTGGGCATTTGGGATTATAAATCATCTTTGAATTGGTTGTACAGCATATCACATGCTATTCATTCAGGGGTGTGATGGCCACCCCACTCTAACTCTGTGGCCCACCTTGGCCACCCCCAGTCAAAATTTCCTGGAATCGCCACTGTGTGTACCCGTGTGTACGATGTGGCTCTTTGCAGTAACACAGTAAAAAATGTGGCTCTTTGTCTCTGACTGGTTGGCCACCCCTGTAGTAGTCACTTGTATGTTTTTATTTACAAGGCGATCTTAGGTAAACTCCCTTGTTATTTGTCATCATATATGTCCAGAAAATGTGTCCCCCATGCATTAAGGTCTCAGGACATGGTGCTCATGACTGTTCCTCAAGCTCGTACAGAGCTGGGTAAAACAGCTTTTAAGTTTTTTGCGCCGTCGTCATGGAATAACCTACAGAAGCAGCTTAAGCTTCAGGACCTAGTAACTCTAAATTAATTTAAGGCTGTTGTTAAGAGTTTGAAGTTGGACTCCATCGGAAATTGTGAATGTTTGTAGTTAAGAATCTTATTTTTATGTTGTACAACTGTATTTAATATCGAACTTGTATTTTGTATTGTGTTTTATGTGTAACTGTGTTCTGCTGTCCATCTTGGCCAGGTCTCTCTTGAAAAAGAGATTTTAATCTCAAAGAGACTAACCTGGTTAAATAAAGGATAAATACAAAAATTTAAAAAATACATAGTGGGTGTCCTAGGGAAACGCACCTGTCGGAAGACGAAGAAGAAGTACTATAGAATAAATCACTAAATACATCTTCATCACTTTATTGATCTCTGAGAAGAAGTTGGGTATTAGAATAACATCCGCTTCTGCAGCAAGTGCATTTAAGTCTTTTGTAGCTCTGATTTTGCTCCGCTAGTCAATGTCTCCAAGTCTATTTGTAGTGTACGTAAGTAAATCATGCCTAAAAGTCTTTCGTTGGCCCAGTGTTCAGCTGCCATGAAGAAAATAAATTAATAACGAGTGAAAACGAGTCTGTAGCGTCTCCCAATGTCTTTAATCTGCAGAAGCGAACCAGAGAAAAAAAATCTGTCAAGCAGCCAATAATTACAGCTGTTACAGATGATGACAAGCTCAAAAAGACCGTCTGAAAAATGCTGCCAGGCTGAGGAAAAATCATTTCCACCTCCTACAAGAGCCTGACAGAACGTTGTGGGAGTGTGTGACTGATAGGAGAAAAATGGCTTTAATGGTATTATTATTTCATGTTGCACTTTTACAAGAAGAAAAAGCTTCAAAGTTTGTCTGTGCTATTGTAAAAACATGGCGGTGCAACATGGCAGCGCGCCCTTCTCCTAGATATAAAAGGCTCATTCTAAGATAATTAGATATTTTTTTAAAGCAATTATACACTAATTAAAACATACTTAGCAGTGGCGTTTCCAGGAAATTTTGACTGGGGTGGCCAAGGTGGGCCACAGAGCTAGAGTGGGGTGGCCATCGCACACCTGAATGAATAGCATGTGATATGCTGTACAACCAATTCAAAGATGATTTATAATCCCAAATGCCCACATCATGTTAGTATCCATTGTAATGTTTGTCAGAAAATTAAACCCCTGAAGGGGGGTCTGGGGGCATCCCCCCCAGAAGATTTTTTTTGTGTTTTTAACATGTAATCTAAGCATTCTGGTGCATTCTGGCGAAGATAACTTGTTTTACTCTAGTGAGAATTGCTCATCACCTAAACATCTTTCAATAGTCATTCCTACATTAAATTGAAGCTTAAGGTGTTGGCTTGAAATGCCACTGGAGTGAATCAAGGGGTCGGTTGTCACACACCATGGGGTTGTTTGTCACAATGTTATCTTAATGTGAATAATCTTAAAAAGATTAAAAATGTGAAAGTTTAATTGCATTGTCAAGTTGACAAATAGGCCTACATAACTTACTGTAGCCTTGGCAGCTGGTCTAGTTTGGGATGCACTGGGTTGTTTTGATTTTATTGCCCTTTTTTCTTTTGCATGCTAGCTGCCTTTTCCTGCTCTATTCTCTCCTTCTCTGGGGTGTCAGTGAGGATACAGCCTGACAATTTCTTTCGTTATTGGGTTCCTTTTCTGGCTGCAGCCTTTGGATACCATGTAACAACCAACCCCCCAAAAAATGTGACAACCAACCCCAACTTGAATTTATTGCTAGCATCAAGGCCAACAACCATCTGACAACTAATTAGCTTGCTAACCACAATCTAAACTATAGTTTACCCTTCACACTTTTTATTGGTAACAAGTGTTTTGTTATAAACCCATTGTGTAAAAGCCTAGAAGAAAAAAACTGAGGAGCTAAATATTTTCAATTTGACATGAAAAACACAAACAGTCCTCTCACCTCAAATTCAGCAGTCTAACTCCAAGGAAGACTATGACCTCTGATACCAATTGTGGATATTTACATACCAAAATTTCACTGACAGCGCCTTCTGGTTCCGAGATATAACGATTGTGACAACCAACCCGTGTTACATTTTACCCCGTTCTCCCCTAGGCTACATACCACTGGGGTGGCCAGTGAGATGAAAGGGGGGCCATGGCCCCCCAGCCCCCCTCCCCCCCTAGAATCGCCACTGATACTTAGGAATGTTAGATTACCAAGTCTGTTCTAAAAGAATACCAACCAATTCTATACACTGCACTTTAAATATGATGCTTTTAAAACATTGTATACACATTTATCTTTACTGTACTTATTTACTCTGTGGTAAGATGCAAAATAAAGTGATGGTTGGAGCCACTGTAGGAAAATTGACAAAAGCTCTCAAGACCGATTTAAAGCCAATTTAAACGAGTATTGCGGCCCATTATGTACAATACATGACGTTTTTATTGCAGCCTATCATCCATAAACCATTATAGTGTGTGAAACGTTTGAAGGTTTTTCTCTTGACAGAGTTGATTGGTCTCCATCAGTTCCCATTCTGTAACGAGCCCATTCATCTGAATACAACATGACGTGATTACAGCATTCATTTACCCAGCTGGACATTATGACACTGTTCATTCATCCAATATGGAGCCATTATAGCACAAAGAGCTGTGAACCAATTGGGGGACATTTAACGTGATTTTTGATCTATCTATCTATCTATCTATCTATCTATCTATCTATCTATCTATCTATCTATCTATCTATCTATCTATCTATCTATCTATCTATCTATCTATCTATCTATCTATCTATCTATCTTGTTAAAAAAAAAAGCACAGCAAATACATGCTGAAATGCACATGTGAAGTTCTAGGCGTTGTTACAAGGCTTTTAGCTCTCAGCATCAGCGAGCTCCCGTCCTGCTGGTTTTAACAATCCAACAGTTTGTCACTCAGGCTTAAAGATGGAGGATAATTAATCTCCTGCAGTGTGTGATAGTGTGATATCCTCAGCATTGATTTATTTTATATTGTTGATATCGGCTCTCTGAACCACTCAGCTGTGTTTTTCTAATATAAAGACAGTAATGTACTTTATGGGTGTTGCCTGTTACCTGTACGTTGTCTTTTCCTTAGCATTAATAAAGACATTTACATCAAAAATTAATGCAGAAAAGCTTCAAATGGATGCATAAAATGGAACCAAAATGTAGGAGATTAGGTGATTGACAGTCAATATTTGTTCTTGTCTGAGCCACTGCCCCTCAAAATGCCTGTGCATGGCCCTGGTGTGAACACATCAAATGATTTTGAACCATAAAATGTAGATGTTTTTATACTGATTAAAGAGTAGACATTCCTGTACCAACCCGCTGCTGTGTATTTGTATGTGTGTGTGTGCGTGTGTGTGTGTTTGTGTGTGCTTGCATGCATGTGTGTGTGTGCTTGCATGCATGTGTGTGTGTGTGTGTGTGTGTGTGTGTGTGTGTGTGTGTGTGTGTGTAGTTTAATTTCTCCACTGAGAGACTGCAGCGTGATGTCAAAAAGCCTGTTTTCACTTAACAGGCATTAAAAGCTTCAGCTAAATGATACTTGAGCTAACTCCACTCCTCTTCAGCTGCCTAATGGTGTTTTCAGGCTAAAAAATGTGTTTCTCCTGCTATGTTACGTCTGCTTTTCTGAACCTGTGAGTGCTGTATCACTCAGCAGAAGTGTTGTGGTACTTCTGTTCAACAACTCACTCTGGAAAGAGCAATGGATGATGGCTGAAAACTTCTTGTGTGGAACTTTTTCAGCGGAGAGCATTTCTGTGAAACACTGATTTGATATCGATGTTCTGTTAGTGCCAACACATTTGTCAGCTGCAGTAGAGACGCATACATTCAAGTCACATTTTTGTACATTACAACGATATCTGTACTGAGTATATTCCTATCATGTGTGCTGTTAATTGATGGTTGCTTGCTTTAGACCAAAAAATATCACCAAACAATTCAATTCCCAGGTCAGTCTGAGACATTATTTCGTTAGAGTGCCATGTGAAATTGGATATTAACTGCAATGTATCGTCCCTGGACATTTTGAAGAGAAAAACTCATCAGTTCACCATGGATTTTGGACTCAAATTCATCACCTTTCACGTGCTTTCACTATAACATATATGGATTCCTTTTGTTTGCTTGATTTGTTCCATTGCATGTTTGTTGTCCTACTTTGTAAAGTGCTACTTGTGTCCCTTGAAAGGCGCTATAAAAATGTACTTGGATGTTCAAAAAGTTTAGTCTAAAATTTTAACCTTGTGTTCTTTTTCTTCTGCTTTGTGATTGGTTGACAGAGGTGTGTGACAGCGCGCTCCTGTCCAATCTGCCGCCTTCGTCCTTCAGAAGCTCCTCCCAGCTGTCCAGCAGCCACGCGCCGGGGTTCGCCAAACTCAACAGGAGAGACGGTGAGGAAGAGAGTGCATCTTACACAATTATGAATGAGACTTGAATAAACTGTATTTTTAGGCTGAAAGTCAGACGCCATTTTAGTCATATACATTGAATGACAAGACAGAAGTCTAGCTGGTGTACAGGTTTAAACAGTTATTGGCTAGTGTCATTAACTATATGTCTAATTATCTAGTTGTCCATATTATGGTGAAATATGGTCAATGAGGCCATTTTTAATGTCACCAGAAAGCATTTGATTTGTAACTTTCTGTTAATAAATCAATTTATGGTATCGTTTCAGCGCCTATTCTAACTTTTTTGCTGACACTAACATAAGCTCCCCCTAAACATTAGCCTTTATTGATTAACGGACCAAAAAAATTCGAACCAGTGACTTTGCAATGATGTGGTATGGACCTGGCTGACAAAATCTTACTCTAGCTTTTTGAAAAATATATTCAAAAGATTGATAACTCCCCCTGTGTGTGGGTAAGACCTTGTTTTGGCTCAAAACACAGAGAACAAAACCATAACGTTGTTTTACTGAATTCACAAAGCCTCACATATCACAACTCATTAGAGACACGCTTAGAGGTAGAACAGAATAATTTCTAAGAGACAAAAGAAAAATTATATTAAAGAGAACACCTCAAAACCTCTTAATTCCCTTTTAATTCCCTGTAGTTACTCTATATGTTGCCAGAAGGATGAATAAACCCGAGTATTGTTCGTTCTTGCAACATAAAACCCAGCAGTGAGTCCTGTGTGTTGGCTGCTGATGTGAGGAATTCTACAATGTGAAGTTCATGTGTTTTTGTAGCTTAGCGTTCCTTTAGCTTCTCTGCTTTATCCCAACATCAGAGAGAAAGGGTTTAATCTGGGTCTGAATTATTCACTGCACCTGGGAAATTAAAGGCAGCAAAACAAAGCCCTCAGTCCGCTCTCAGCCATATCTGGACTGAGTATATTCCTATCCTGTATGCTGTTAATTGATGGTTGCTTTAGACCAAAAAATATCAGTTCACCATGGGCTTTGGACTCAAATTTGTCACCTTCCCTGTGCTTTCACTATAACAGATATATATTGATTCCTTTTGCTTCTCTGCTTTATCCAGACATCAGAGAGAACGGGTTTTATCTGGATCTAAATGATTCTCTCCACCTGGGAAACTAAAGGCAGCAGCAGCAACACACACACAGAGCGCTCAGTCCGCTCTCTGTTTGATGGTTTCAGCCTTTAAGCAAACAGGATTTCTGTTGCAAAATGCTGCCAGGCTGCTCTCTTTGTCTTAGTGATCTGGCTTTGGCCTTTTAGATGTCAGTAGCTGGGTTGCCATCGCCCTGCTTTTATGGAAAATGTTAATTATCGCATCAGAAAAGGATTTCAGAAACGTCCAAATTTGAAAGAAATTGAATAAAATAATTTCTCTATTTTTGGCTCCCTTGATGTGTTTTTTTTTTTGGTTGCTGTTCTGGCAATTCACATTTTGAAGTATCGCATCAGATAATGGTGATGGAAACACGAAAAAAATATTTTGTCTAATTCGCTCAAAAAGTTTTTTTTTTGTACTTGCATGAAGTGGTATTTGACAACACACCGCTCACTCCTCACTTTGTTTGAGGGTCGAGCCTTTAAGCAAACAGGATTGTTGGTGTAAAAGGCTGATAGTCCTGTAGTGTTTGTTTGCTGATCCACACATAAACAGGCCAGGCTCTGAACCACTTTGACTGTTTCAAACCTCTGTAAAAGGGCGACTGTGGCTCAGGTGGTAGAGCGGGTCGGCCAATGATCGAAGGGTTGGCGGTTCGATTCCCGCCCAGCCACTTATGTCATGGTTGTTGTGTCCTTGGGGCAAGACACTTCAGCCACCTTGCCTCGTGTGAATGTCGATAGTTAATCTGCTATCGGTGCTGTATGTGTAAACGGTAACGTGAGAATGGGAACAGGTCTCCCTTGCAAAAGAGTCTCCGGTCTCAATGGGATTTACCTGTATAAATAAAGGTTACAAAAAAGCATCACTCGTCTCTTCCTGTCATGTTATGTTATTGTGAGTAAAGATTCATATAACAACCAAGATATGTTAAGATTATGAATAGATTTTTTTTTCTCATTTTAGGATATATTCTCTGGCCTTTAAGCATCTTTAAGAGCCAAGAAAAGCTTTTTTTTTTAATCTTATCAATTGTTGTTATTATCATAATCGGTATTTTATTAAAAAGTGTTGCTTAGCGACCAACCTGAAGATAAGTATCCACTCTCAGTGTTGCTTTTCATTCCGCCCATCTTTACGTTCTCCCCAAGTCCCTTTTAATGTCCATATCTGTCTGTGTGTCTGTCTGTCTCTCCGTTGTTCTGTCTCATTCAGTCTTTCGGTCTGTCTGTCCGTCTCTCTCTCTGTCTGTCTGTCTGCCTTCTATGCTTTAACTAATCTTTTAAATTGCCCTCTCTAAAGACTGTGTTCTGTTGTAATCATTGGTTTCCCTTCCCTCCAACCGATTCACACTTTAATTGCTTGGACTTAATTTAGCCAGTTCTGTTGTGGTTCCTAATGTTAAAAGCAGCCTTTTCTTTTCTCTGGCAACGCTGGCAATTATCAGCCATGTTGCTGCAATTATGCTGGAATTAGACTTTAAACAGCATTTTAATGCCACGGTAATCTCTTTCTAAATGAATGAGATTTAAAAGTGGCTTAATTATAGCTTGGTTTTGTGTGTGTATGGATTGCCAACTATTAAAGTATTGATTTAAATGTTTTCATGGCAGGTTATGAGTGCTCACTTCGATGTCTGTAAACTGTCACTCTTCCTTTCAGCTACCCATCCTTTTCCATTCTTCTTAAAACTATAGTGCGTAACTCCTGTCGCCCCCCATGAGGAATTCTGAGTAATAACAACAACACTGTCGGCGAATCTACATGAAGTTAGGCCTTGTTGATCGTGCATGGATTGTATTCCTTCTGCTGTACGTCCAGGTTTTTTCTTAGCAGTAGAATCAACAACTGAAACATTTCTTGGGCGCTTTTTGGGATTTTTCTTGAGCTCCTGCGCCAGTGTTGGGGTTGCGACACTAGTTTGTAAACGCTACCATTTTGTGGAGCTGGTAGATTTAGTCAACTTTGTATCAACTTGTTTGGCGATGGCAGGCATGTTACCAACATTCATATGTATGAAAAATGTACGTACTATAGCTTTAAGACTTTTTCTTTTTCTCTCTCTTTGTATGTACCTGTCAGGTGGAATATCGGTGCATTATTAACGACTCAGTTTCTTTCTTTACTCATCCATCCATCCATCTGTTCCTTATAGTGAAGCCGCTGTATGGAACAGCACACTTATGTCAAGCTTGGTTTCCCTTCGACAGTAAAGCATAAGAAGCGCTATGCCTGAGTGGCTTTCATCCTTATACCTGTTACATACACTATACCTGCACCGCTACGATAACAATGGAGACAAATTGAGTTGGTTTCTGGTGTCAGAGTGAAGAGGATTACTGAAGTATATAGAAGGAATGAAAAGAGTGGGTCTCCTCAAGGCTTTTGTTAGGTGATTGGCCCCTCGTATTCCAACAGTGTCCATTTCTCTGTATCATTCTGTGTATTAATGTTTTTTAGACATGAAGTTTTTAATAATTTAAAGTAAATAATTACGGTTAAAGAAAATTATAAATTGAGACTGTGTTTTGAAAAGCCACTGTCAAATCATAGTTGACATTCGCTTGTCAAAACACACAAAAGCATCACTCACATCACATGTCACATTGGACATTATTATAATTGGTAAAAAAAAAAATCAGATATAAACTAACCTTTACACAACCTTGGCTTGTATGACTACATTCACAAATAAACAAACAACTTAAAAATAGTTTTTAGAAATGCTATATAACGAGCCCTACGTTGTCAAGTTACATTTCTAAGCCATAGTGTCAGAGATCTCTGCGTTCTAATTGGCTGACAGAGCGATGTTAAGCTGACGGTCGTTAAGTGTATCTGGGTTTCTGTGGATGGCTTGAGTCGGTTCTTTGTCAGACACACACCGTGGGAGAGAGAGCAAAGCGGGGAGATCCCTTTGATTCAAAGTGACAGCTGTGGCAGAAAGTGTTCAGGCTACATCAGCCATCAGACCACTTCTCTTTCAATTATATCTGACAGGGTTGACACAGTAAATCTTGATCTCTTCAGTCTTTTTTTCCCCTCTGATCTCTCACTCTCTCTCTGTCTCTCTCTCGGTCTGTGTCTCTCTCTCTCTTTCTCTCTCTCTGTCTGTCTGTCTGTCTGTCTCTTGTTCTCCCTCTTTTTCTCTCTCTGTCTGTCTGTCTCTCTCTTTCTCTTTCTCTCTCTCTCTCTCTTTCGCTTTCTCCAGAATTTTAGCGCTGAGTAAAGGTCGGGGGTGTCTGCTCTGTTCTGTTCTCCTGTCAATGGACACGTCCCGTAGTCAAGTGCTCATTAGCTTTGGCCTTTTAGCTTTTTAAAGATCAGGGCTCCACATGTCACGAGACGGACACTGGTTCATTTTTCACTGCAGAGATTTTCTCCTCAACCTGGGTGGGTCCACACAAAGAATGAGGGAATATCGAAATTATTACATTTTCAGTTTCACTGCTCTCACTTAAAGTGGGATGGAAACTGACAATGGCTCAGGTGGTAGAGGGGGTCAGCCAATGATCGAAGGGTTGGCGGTTCGATCCCTGCCCTGCCACCTGTGTCATGGTTGATGTGTCCTTGGGCAAGACACCTCACCCATCTTGCCTCGTGTGAATGTAGATAGTTGGCCTGCTATCATTGTATGAATGTGTGTGTGTGAATGGTACCGTGTAAATGGGAACAGGACTCCCTTGAAAAAGAGTCTCTGGTCTCAATGGGATTTACCTGTATAAATAAAGGTTAGAAGTATGACTTCAACACATAAATCAAAAGCTGATGTAGAATTAAAGGTGGATTTAGCGATTCTGGAGAATGCTTGTTGTCCAAATACATTTTTTGGTCAAAATCAGTGATTTTCTTCTCATGATCCGATACCTGTCCGTCCTGTATGCGCTCTGGAAAAAAAATCCTATGTTAATACACAGCCTAGGCTCTGTAAACCGAATAAATATATTCACTGATTTTGACTTAAAGTTATTTTGACAACAAGCATTCTCCAGAATCACTGACTCCATCTTTAGGTCAACATGTTCAGTTTGTGGAGTGTCTCTGCGGAAGTTGTCCGACTTTGCCAACGATGTTACTATAGTCATCAATTCTGTTTGTAATTTTCTCAAGTGTCAAGAGTTCCGGAGTGGATATAGTCCACTTTTTCGACCTCTATATTTCATCTCTTGCTTTCCTGCCAACATATTATTTTGTCGGGATTGTTTGCTGCCAAGTTTGAATGAGTTGAGATGAGTGAACACTTCAGTATGAACTTATATGGTCCTCTGCTGAAAAAAAATGGTAGATTGTCCTCTTCAAGTTAGGAGTGGGAGTGGGAGACCTTGACCATGAGGGAGTTCAAATACTGTTGGGGTGTAAGTAGGATATGATTGAGTGTTGGATTAAAAAACAGACGAAATGGGTTCAGTAGTATCTCTGCTGAATCATGTTGAAGATGACTCTGACCTTGAAACTTAATTTACCAGTTGATAAATGTTCAACACGTTCTTGTGATCTCTGCTTTTTGGGGCCGTATGACATTAGTTGTCTATCCCAATACTGTACCACACTACAAACACAAAAATTTTTCTTTTTGATGAATGTGTTTAGTAAAAAAAATGTCCTAGATCCGAGGGCTTTAAATGGCTTTAAATTCTCAGTTCAGCTTTTAAATCGAATCAGTTCAGTACTGTCTGGAGGCATTCTTTCTCTCTTAATTTGCATTAATGTGTGGTGTGTGTTTGTGTGTGTGTGTGTGTGTGTGTGTGTGTGTGTGTGTGTGTGTGTGTGTGTGTGTGTGTGTGTGTGTGTGTGTGTGTGTGTGTGTGTGTGTGTGTGTGTGTGTGTGTGTGTGTGTGTGTGTGTGTGTGTGTGTGTGTGTGTGTGTGTCTGCTGTGTGAGTTGAGTTATGCTGCTAATCAAAAACAGCCATTATCGGAAGTGATTTGGGATTGGACATTGTCACTAGCATAATATGTGTATCTGAATCTTATGGCAGTGGGGGCGGGACCCGATAAGCCTTTGGCTTCTCCTGCTTCCCTTCGGACGATAACACAAAGTAATATGTATGAATATGCAATGAGAAAATTATGTATTATGTGTAATTGTCCGGAAGAATAATAATAAATAAATAAATAAATATGTGACAATACAATACTATACACAGAAACTTTAGTCTACCAGTCAATAGAAAAACTGAACTTTTTTAAAATCTCATTAGCGTGTCTCAACATATCCTTTAAAAATGTGTTTTCAGCCTATTGGTCTGTAATACCGCCGGCGCCGATCAATATGCTCCGCTCCTGCTCTTTATTGTGATACAGTCTGTTATACTGTAAAGGATACACACCTGCAGGGGTACTTTAAACTAATCAATTCTTGGCACAACCACCTTTTATTGATGATATCGTTTATGGCAACGGATCCAGACCTGTAAGCAAAGTATAACAACTAATCAATAGATGACACCGCAGCCCTTTTTTTAACAATGCTATATTTGGCAAGGGATGCACAGGGCCTAAACTAATCAATTATTGGCTCCACAACCTCTTATTGATAATTTGATGTTTTGGAAGTGTAATAAGGGGCTGCACAATAGTGTGGGGAGTAAAAATTGTTTGCCGTGCAATAAAAGTCCAACAAAACATCCTAGAATGAAGCAAGCGTATAGGATCTCACCATGTAGATGTCATTTGAGAGAAGACACATATTTTTGTCATTCAAAGTCATATTAAACAATACCACAGTTCTTTAGGAGCTGCCATTTTGCAGATTTACAAAGAATAGGCATATGATGTTTCATATTTCATGTGGCTGTCAATGTCAGCCTGAGAATCAAATACGTAAAAATAGTGATAGACCAAAACCACAAATAAACCACATTGAGTCACAAAATAACTTAAAGGAATACTTCACCCATACGAAACCTGCATTCTATCATTATAAAATCGCTATTGTAATATAATGAATGAGGTTTTTATTCCCTCAGTCTTCCCTAAGTCTTCCCTCGGCCCAGCTGTCCTGTTAATCCTAACCCTACAATTTACCACGTGTGATGTCACTCATAGGAAAATGTAGTGTTAGACAGTGAGACCATAAAACACTCTTTCTGCCTTTTCTCAGGCTAGGATGAACCGATTTCTAACTTCTTTGCACATTCAGACTACATAGGATCTCAGAGTTCAATATACCTTCATATTTCCACCGGTGTAGTAGGTCTTTAATAACAGTGACTTAATAACTAAATACATTGATATTGATAGTGGTTTATTAACAACATTAGATGTGTGGCTCGTAGCTATAGAG